>NC_041392.1:353732214-353798990 GCF_002162155.2 Triticum dicoccoides
ATGACCCTTGGGCTCCGAAAACCCAAGGGAAAAAGAGGCTAGGTGGCAAATGGTAAAACCAAGGTTGGGCATTGCTGGAGGAGTTTTATTCAAGGCGGACTGTCAAGGGGTTCCCATTATTACCCAACCGCGTAAAAAACGCAAAATCCGGGAACATAACACCGATATGACGGAAACTAGGGCGGCAAGAGTGGAACAAAACACTAGGCAAAAGGCCGAGCCTTCCACCCTTTACCAAGTATATAGATGCATTAAGATAACAAGATAATATAATGATATCCCAACAAGAAAATATAATGATATCCCAACAAGAAAATAATATTCCAACAAGGAACGGTCTCCAATCTTCACCTGCAACTAGCAACGCTATAAGAGGGGCTGAGCAAAGCGGTAACATAGCCAATCAACAGTTTGCTAGGACATGGTGGGTTAGAGGTTTGACAGGGCAATTTGGGAGGCATGATAAGCAAGTGGTAGGCATCGTAGCATAGGCATATCAAAAGAGCGAGCATCTAGCAAAGCAAAGATAGAAATGATTTCGAGGGTATGATCATCTTGCCTACAAAGTTGTCAGAGTTGACTAGATCCTCGAAAGCAAACTCAATGGGCTCCTCGTTAGCGAACTCGTCTCCCGGCTCTACCCAAACAAGACAAACAAGCAAACGGAACACAATCAACCACATGCAAACTCAAACAACATGATGCAAACATGGTATGCTATACGGGATGCGATATGTGATGCATATGCAAGATTTGACAAGGAATGAATGAACCTGGACTCAACTTGGAAATCCAAGTGCGTCACTGGAAAGGTGAGGTGATTTTGGTTGAAATCGATATAAAGAACACCGGGATCGGATGCACGGTTTGGAAATGGCAAGCAATTCAAATATGGCACCGGTCTGCGATATACAGCAAGTAGCCATCTAAATGCAACACGATAAACACGCTACAGCACCCAAACATGGCAACAAAATACATGGCAGGGATCCATTCATGATTCTTAACAAAAGATGAACACTGAGCTACGGCCAATTCATCCATTAAAAGGTTCAAACAAGCATGGCAAAAGTGAAATTGGTAAACAGGTTTCAAACTTAGTGAAATTAACACTTGTCTGGAATTTCAGATCAGGTAGCACACTTTGGAGCAAGAAAACTATATGCTACAGGAACTTAACATGGCAAAGTAAAGCATGGCATGGAGCTACTCAAAGAGCTTAACAAAAGTCCCTTAGTGACCTTGAGCCAAAAGGGATCAGGAAATACAATTGCAAGCATGTGAACATGGAAAAAACATAATCAGATCACAGACTTTGTGAAAACTGGAGCATGCAAATCAGATATCAAGTAGGCATGTTTACGAGCTCGATGCACTCACTACAGAGCAAGGCAGGACAATCTAAGCATATACCCGTCAAGAATACACATTATACAAGCTAGACATGGCAAGAACAATAACATAGCATGCACGGATCAACTACAACATCCTCGGCAAAATCACTAACAAGTAGACAATCTGCCCAGATTCACGAAATAGCAAAAGTAGAGTTCGATTGACTCAAGCTAGGCTGCTCCATAATTTCAAACAAAGACATGGATGGATAGAGCATTACAAGAATAACAAATCATCCTTACTGATCATCCTCAAAAGAGGCACGGATCACTAGGAAACAACAAGAACATATGGCATGTTGATAAAACAGATCAAGGACTTAGTGGAATTGCTAAGTCCCTGAAATCAGCATTAACGAATGCACCACTTTGCAAGCTTGTGCTAGTCAGGATAGCACCGCTGTAAAGATGGCAAAGCATATAACAAAACACATGTAGAGCTCATGAGCATATCACGCACACATTAATCATGGCAAAAATGACAAATAGCTATTTGGTGCAGCAGATCTGACAATTAACTCAAATAGCACTCTTCCAACAGCATTTCGGGCATCAAGATGAGCTCAAATGAAAATGATGCAATGAGATGAAATGATGTGCTCTCTGAGACGAACATGTATGCAAATGCAATGCACATGATGACATGACATGAGATGCATGACAACGACAACAACACACGGAGACAAAAACCCGAACCCGAGAAAATAAAATAACTTAACGTCGGAAACGGCAAGAGTTGGATTACATATTAGGTAAATCATATCCGGGGTGTTACAACATACTTGACATTATTCCTTCTAGTACGTTGCATCTTCGCACTACTAGCTTGCTTGCCTTATTCATATGATTCCTTGCATTGTTGCACCACCCATGTTCGATTATTACTTGCTTTCTTGGGTTGATGACGTATATGTTCATGCCTCTCACATGATATATTTTGTTCATTGTCGCTTGCCTCCAATTGTTGCATCTATGCTTATTGATCGTGGAGACTTGGAAACTTTACTTGTGATGCATGCTTGCTTGATTGAGCCTATTGTATTTGGTTGTTCTCGCATCATATGCCTCCATACTATGAAATGCTCCCTTATCCTTTCTTATGATGAGCATGATGCATCCACTTGTTGGGTATTTTACCACATGAATGATAGGTTTTGCATCTCCACTAACCTCATTTGTTTTTCTGAGTGTTTGTCATGTTCTTTCATTTTGAAGGATTCACAAGGCGATACCATCATGAGACAATTTGGTCATGTGAAGGCATACACGATGTGCAACACCAACATTTTCGAGAATCTCCTAAAGGTGAACTCCTGCCCTTTGGGCCATCCTCAAATATGCATATTGGATGGGTCACTCTTTCATCGTTGTTTCCTTCTTGTTGTCTACATGGTACATCTCGCGAACGGAGGAGCGATATTGAAGATTGGCTCTATGAACCTTCACATTGAGGAGCGCTCGGACTTATTGGAAGCACCTTCAAACCTCCAGTCATGCCACGACATTGAGCATTGGTACACCAACACCTACATATTTGTTGATTGTGCTCAGACATGTCATGCTCATAGGACATCTCACACACATGACAAATTTGCATCTTATGCATGGATTGACTCACATTATGATTGCCTTGTTGTATCTTGTATTCCCATGTCATCCATGATATATGAGCTTGTGCATTTCCTTAGCAAATTTGTTGTGATATACATTGATGGCATATTCATACATCATGATATTATTGCCTACCATCAATTGTATGATCACATCACATTGAGCACCAATTATCATGTTCATGCTTTTGATACACCGTCCCATTATGACATCATTTTGCACAATGGTTGCATTGATCACATTCACCACACCTTTGTGCATACTACAAATCATATTGTTCCCATGAATGCTTTGCATATCTTTCTAGATAATCTTGATAAGCTTCGTGCACTTTGTCACGAACAATCTTGCCGCACGGACTTATTCTTACATGATGGAAACTTTGTGTGCGCTAACCATTGTATTTTCCGAGTATTGTTTTTGTTTGCTCTTTTTACATGTATACCACTTCGGCGACACCTTGGAGTACTTGGATTGCGCAATGTCTTCAACTTCGTCCAAGTACAAGTCCATCCACAACAATCATTTCTATGGTGATGAGGATCATGATCCGAGGTCGGATCTTTGCCAAGGGAGGGGAGATGATGCGGAGCATCCTACGATCATCCCCATGTGCACTTCGACTACACCCCAAGCCCCAAGAGGACATACGATGAGACCTCGACCATACGCCATTTGACACAAGGTAAACTCACTCCTCTTCAAACCGTCACTTTCCACATATGAGACATGGCTACTACCTCATGCATGGACCTTGCATATACTCAGGTACAACCGAGACGACCATGGAGGATCCAAGGACCAAGGCCAAGCATGGAAGAGGGGAAGGAAGAAGAAGCAGGGACAAGCTTCTGGAAAGCCCGGAACTTCCGGCCTCTGCCCGGAACTTCTGGCCCCCGGACCTTCCGGACTGCCCGGAACCTCCAACCCCCGGAGTCCAGACCAACCCCGAGCGCGCAAACTCTCTCGATAGCTCGGAACCTGCCCGGAACTTCCGAAGCCCGGAACTTCCAGCCTGCCTGCATGCAAAGACTCGGGCCGAAGCCCATGTATCCCTTTCCCACTTACCCCTTCGTGGCATAGACTATAAATAGACCACCCCTCCTCCTAGTTAGGGTTAGCATTGGTTTAGCTCATATTTGGAGATAGAGCATAGCTCATCCACATCGGATCTACTCCGCGAGAGAGACCGCGACCGCTACGGAGAAGATCCCTTTGGATTCAAGACCTCCTTGCGGAGAAGAACATCAAGACCTCCTCACGGAGAAGACCGACTACCTTTGTATCGTCCATTGTTGACTTTGTATCTTGTATCTTCCTTTGTGTTCATGGATCTAGCACATGTGTGACTTAATCTTGTTGGTTTGAGTGTTCCTCTGTGTGCCCCTTTGTGTTTCAACCTCGTGTTCTTCGTGTTCATCGCGGGATCCGCTCCTTTCGTGAAAGATCGGCCCATAGGGTTCCTACCCTACATCATTGCCTCTACTTGAATAGCTAGTTGAATCAATGATGGTTATGCTTCCTAACCATAGACATGAGTTGTCATTTGATTAACGGGATCACATCATTAGAGAATGATGTGATTGACTTGACCCATCCATTAGCTTAGCACGATGATCATTCAGTCTGTTGCTATTGCTTTCTCCATAACTATACATGTTCGTATGACTATGAGATCATCTAACTCCTGAATACTGGAAGAACACTTTGTATGCTACCAAATGTCACAACATAACTAGGTGATTATAAAGGTGCTCTACAGGTGTCTCCGATGGTGTTTGTTAAGTTGGCATGGATCAAGATTGGGATTTGTCACTCCGATTGTCGGAGAGGTATCTCTAGGCCCTCTCGGTAATGTACATCACTACAAGGCTTGCAAGCAATGTAGCTAATGAGTTAGTTACGGGATGTAGCATTACAGAATGAGTAAAGAGACTTGCCGGTAATAAGATTGAACTAGGTATTGAGATACCGACTATCGAATCTCGGGCAAGTAACATACCAATAACAAAGGGAACAACGTATATCATTATGCGGTTTGACAGATAAAGATCTTCGTAGAATATGTAGGAACCAATATGAGCATCTAGGTTCTGCTATTGGTTATTGACCGGAGAAATGTCTCGGTCATGTCTACATAGTTCTCGAACCCGTAGGGTCCGCACGCTTAACGTTCGGTGATGGTCGATATTATGAGTTTATGTGTTTTGATGTACCGAAGGTAGTTCGGAGTCCCGGATTAGATCACGGACATGACGAGGAGTCTCGAAATGGCTGAGACAAAAAGGTCGATACATTGGACGACTATGTTTGGACATGGGAAGGGTTCTGAGTGAAGTTCGGGCATATACCGGAGTACCGGGGGGTTAACGGAACCCCCCGGGGAGTTTAATGGGCCTTATGGGACTTAGTGGAAAGAGAGGAGGGGCTGCCAGGGCAGGCCGCACGCCCCTCCCCCTCTGCTCCGAATTGGACTAGGAAGGGGGGCGGCACCCCCCTTTCCTTCTCCCTCTTTCCTCCTTACTTCTCCTAATCCTACTACATGGAAAGGGGGGAATCCTACTCCCGGTGGAGTAGGACTCCCCATGGGGCGTGCCATAGGAGGGCCGGCCCTCCCCCTCCTCCACTCCTTTATATACGGGGGAGGGGGCACCCCATAGACACACAAGTTGATCATTGATCTTTAGCCGTGTGCGGTGCCCCCCTCCACCATAATCCACCTCGGTAATATCGTAGGGGTGCTTAGGCGAAGCCCTGTTCTGGTAGCAACATCATCATCATCATCATCACACCGTCATGCTGACGAAGCTCTCCCTTGAAGCTCTACTGGATCGTAAGTTCGCGGGACGTCACGATCCAAACGTGTGCAGATCACGGAGGTGCCGTATCTTTGATGCAAGATCAGTCAATTGTGAAGACGTACGACTACATCAACCGCGTTACGCTTCCGCTTACGGTCTACGAGGGTACGTAGACAATACTCTCCCCTCTCGTTGCTATGCATCACCATGATGTTGCGTGTGCATAGGATTTTTTTTGAAATTACTGCGTTCCTCGACAGTGGCATCTGAGCCAGGTTTATGCGTAGATGTTATATGCATGAGTAGAACACAAAGGAGTTTTGGGCGTGGGTATATACATATTGCTTGCCATCACTAGTTGATTCTTCATTCAGCAGCACTGTTGGATGAAGCGGCCCAGATCGACATTACGCATACGCTTAGGCGAGACTGGTTCTACCGACGTGCTTCGCACAGAGGTGGCTAGTGGGTGTCTGTTTCTTCAGCTTTAGTTGAATCGGATTCAATGAACAGGGTTCTTTCCGAAGATCAAAAAGCAGTCACGATACCGCGTTGTGGTTTTTGATGCGTAGGTAAGAACGGTTCTTGCTCAGCCCATAGCAGCCACGTAAAACTTGCAACAACAAAGTAGAGGACGTCTAACTTTTTTTTGTAGGGCATGTTGTGATGTGATATGGTTAAGATATGATGCTAAATTTTATTGTATGCGATGATCATGTTTTGTAACACAGTTATCGGCAACTGGCAGGAGCCATATGGTTGTCGCTTTATTGTATGAAGCAATCACCTTGTAATTGCTTTACTTTATCACTAAGAGGTAGCGATAGTCGTAGAAGCAATAGTTGGAGAGACGACAACGATGCTTTGATGGATATCAAGGTGTCGAGCCAGTGACGCTGGCGATCATGACGGTGCTTTGGAGATGGAGATCAAATGCACAAGATGTTGATGGCCATATCGTATCACTTATATTGATTGCATGTGATGTTTATCCTTTATGCATCTTATTTTGCTTAGTTCAGCGGTAGCATTATAAGATGATCTCTCACTAAATTTCAAGGTATAAGTGCTCTCCCTGAGTATGCATGTTGCTACAGTTCGTCGTGTCGAGACACCACGTGATGATCGGGTGTGATAAGCTCTACGTTCACATACAACGGGTGCAAGAAAGTTTTGCACACACGGAATACTCGGGTTAAACATGACGAGCCTAGCATATGCAGATATGGCCTCGGAACACTGGAGACCGAAAGGTCGAGCATGAATCATATAGTAGATATGATCAACATAGTGATGTTCACCATTGAAAACTACTCCATCTCACGTGATGATGGAACATGGTTTAGTTGATATGGATCATGTGATCACTTAGATGATTAGAGAGATGTTTATCTAATTGGGAGTTCTTAAGTAATTTGATTAATTGAACTTTAATTTATCATGAACTTAGTACCTAATAGTATTTTGCATGTCTATGTTGTTGTAGATAGATGGCTCGTGCTGTTGTTCCGTTGAATTTTAATGCGTTCCTAGAGAAAGCTAAGTTGAAAGATGATGGTAGCAACTACACGGACTGGGTCCGTAACTTGAGGATTATCCTCATTGCTGCACAGAAGAATTATGTCCTGGAAGCACCGCTAGGTGACAACCCCGTTGCAGAAGTAACGCCAGATGTTATGAACACCTGGCAGAGCAAAGCTCATGACTACTCGATAGTTCAGTGTGCCATGCTTTGCGGCTAAGAACCGGGACTTCAACAACATTTTAAACGTCATGGAGCATATGAGATGTTCCAGGAGTTGAAGTTAATATTTCAAGCAAATGCCCGGATTGAGAGATATGAAGTCTCCCATAAGTTCTATAGCTGCAAGATGGAGGAGAATAGTTCTGTCAGTGAACATATACTCAGAATGTCTGGGTACCACAACCACTTGACTCAAGTGGGAGTTAATCTTCCTGATGATAGTGTCATTGACAGAGTTCTTCAATCACTGCCACCAAGCTACAAGAGCTTCGTGATGAACTATAATATGCAAGGGATGGACAAGACGATTCCTGAGCTCTTCGCAATGCTAAAGGCTGCGAAGGTAGAAATCAAGACAGAGCATCAAGTGTTGATGGTCAACAAGACCACCAGTTTCAAGTAAAAGGGTAAAGGTAAGAAGGGGAACTTCAAAAAGAACAGCAAGACAGTTGCTGATCAAGTGAAGAAACCCAAGTCTGGACCTAAGCATGAGACTGAGTGCTTCTACTTCAAAGGAACTGGTCACTGGAAGCGGAACTGCCCCAAGTATTTGGCGGAGAAGAAGGATGGCAAAGTGAAAGGTATATTTGATATACATGTTATTGATGTGTACCTTACTAATGCTCGCAGTAGTGCATGGGTATTTGATACTGGTTCAGTTGTTAACGTTTGCAACTCGAAACAGGGGCTATGGATTAAGCGAAGATTGGCTAAGGACGAGGTGACGATGCGCGTGGGAAATGGTTCCAAAGTCGATGTGATCGCCGTCGGCACGCTACCTCTACATCTACCTTTGGAATTAGTTTTAGACCTGAATAATTGTTAGTTGGTGCCAGTGTTGAGCATGAACATTATATCTGGATCTTGTTTAATGCAAGACGGTTATTCATTTAAATCAGAGAATAATGGTTGTTCTATTTATATGAGTAATATCTTTTCTGGTCATGCAACCTTGATGAGTGGTCTATTTTTAAAAAATCTTGATAGTAGTGATACACATGTTCATAGTATTGAAGCCAAAAGATGCAGAGTTGATAATGATAGTGCAACTTATTTATGGCACTTCCATTTAGGTCATATTGGTGTAAAGCGCATGAAGAAACTCCATTCTGATGGACTTCTGGAATCACTTGATTATGAATCACTTGGTACATGCGAACCATGCCTCATGGGCAAGATGACTAAAACTCCGTTCTCCGAAACAATGGAGCGAGCAACAGAGGTATTGGAAATCATACATACTGATGTATGTGGTCCAATGAACATTGAAGCTCGTGGCGGATATCGTTATTTTCTCACCTTCACAGATGATTTGAGCAGATATGGGTATATCTACTTGATGAAACATAAGTCTAAAACATTTGAAAAGTTCAAAGAATTTCAGAGTGAAGTGGAAAATCATCATGACAAGAAAATCAAGTTTCTACTGATCGTGGAGGTGAATATTTGAGTTATGAGTTTGGACTTCATTTGAAACAATGCGGAATAGTTTCTCAACTCACGCCA
Source organism: Triticum dicoccoides (assembly GCF_002162155.2). Taxonomy (NCBI): domain Eukaryota; kingdom Viridiplantae; phylum Streptophyta; class Magnoliopsida; order Poales; family Poaceae; genus Triticum; species Triticum dicoccoides. The sequence goes on from NC_041392.1 coordinate 353,741,271, forward strand.
CCTGGAACACCACAGCGTAATGGTGTGTCCGAACATCGTAACGGTACTTTACTAGATATGGTGTGATCTATGATGTCTCTCACTGATTTATCACTATCATTTTGGGGTTACGCTTTAGAGATAGCTGCATTCACATTAAATAGGGCACCATCTAAATCTGTCGAGACGACACCTTATGAACTGTGGTTTGGGAAGACAAGTTGTCGTTTCTGAAAGTTTGGGGCTATGATGCTTATGTGAAAAAGCTTCAACGTGATAAGCTCGAACCCAAATCGGAGAAATGTGTCTTCATAGGATACCCAAAGGAGACTATTGGGTACACCTTCTATCACAGATCCGAAGGCAAGATATTTGTTGCTAAGAATGGATCCTTTCTAGAGAAGGAGTTTCTCTCAAAAGAAGTGAGTGGGAGGAAAGTAGAACTTGACGAGGTAATTGTACTTTCTCCCTTATTGGAAAGTAGTTCATCACTGAAATCAGTTCCAGCAATTCCTAAACCAGTAAGTGAGGAAGCTAATGATGATGATCATGAAACTTCTGATCAAGTTACTACCAAACCTCGTAGGTCAACCAGAGTAAGATCCGCACTAGAGTGGTACGGTAATCCTGTTCTAGAAGTCATGTTACTTTACCATGACGAACCTACGAACTATGAGGAAGCGATGATGAGCCCAGATTCCGCAAAATGGCTTTAGGCCATAAAATCTTAGATGTGATCCATGTATGAGAACAATGTATGGACATCATTAGTGAATTATGTGATTGACTTGACCCATCCGTTAGCTTAGCACGATGATCGTTTAGTTTGTTGCTATTGCTTTCTCCATAACTATACATGTTCCTATGACTATGAGATCATTCCACTCCCGAATACCGGAGGAACACTTTGTATGCTGCCAAACGTCACAACATATTTGGGTGATTATAAAGGTGCTCTACACGTATCTCCGATGGTGTTTCTTAAGTTGGCATGGAACAAGATTGGGATTTGTCATTCCGATTGTTGGAGAGGTATCTCTGGGCCCTCTCGGTAATGTACAACACTATAAGCCTTGCAAGCAATGTAGCTAATGAGTTAGTTATGGGATGTAGCATTACGGAACGACTAAAGAGACTTCCCGGTAACGAGATTAAACTAGGTATTAACATACCGAGATCGAATCTCGAGCAAGTAACATACCGATAACAAAGGGAACAACGTATATCGTTATATGGTTTGACCGATAAAGATCTTCATATAATATGTAGGAACCAATATGAGCATCCAGGTTCCGCTATTGGTTATTGACCGGAGAAATGTCTGGGTCATGTCTACATAGTTCTCGAGCCCGTATTATGAGCTTATGTGTTTTGATGTACCAAAGGTAGTTCGGAGTCCCGGATTGGATCACGAACATTACGAGGAGTCTCGAAATGGTCGAGACATAAAGATCGATATATTGGATGACTATGTTTGGACATCAGAAGGGTTCCGAGTGAAGTTCGGGCATATACCAGAGTATTGGGGGGTCACCGGAACCCCGGGGAGTTTAATGGGCCTTATGGGCCTTAGTGGAAAGATAGGAGGGGCTGCCAGGGCAGGCCGCGCCCCCTCCCCATCTGGTCTGAATTGGACTAGGAATGGGGGGGTGGCGCCCCCCTTTCCTTCTCCCTCTTTCCTCCTTCCTTCTCCTACTCCTACTACATGGAAAGGGGAGGAATCCTACTCCCGATGGGAGTAGGACTCCCCATGGGGCGCGCCATAGGAGGGCCAGTCCTCCCCCTCCACCACTCCTTTATATACGGGGAGGGGGGCACCCCATAGAACCACAAGTTGATCATTGATCTTTAGTTGTGTGCGGTGCCCCCCTCCACCATAATCCGCCTCGGTAATATCGTAGTGGTGCTTAGGCGAAGCCTTGTTCTGGTAGCAACATCATCACCGTCATCACGCCGTCGTGCTGATGAAGCTCTCCCTCGAAGCTCTACTGAATCGTGAGTTTGCGGGATGTCACCGAGCCGAACGTGTGCAGATCGCGGAGGTGCCATATATTCGGTGCTAGATCGGTCGATCGTGAAGACGTACGACTACATCAACTGCATTGTCATAACGCTTCCGCTTATGGTCTACGAGGGTACATAGACGATACTCTCCCCTCTCGTTGTGATGAGGACATCAATACCATTGTTACACCCACAGCCCCGGCTGCTATACATACTGGACCAATTACTAGAGCTCGCGCACGCCAATTGAATTATCAGGTACTTTCGTTTCTTGGTAACGATTCTAATGTTCATGAGAATATGATGCTGCCTAAATTGGATACATTTGTTTTGCTTACAAATGAAGGGCCTAGTTTGGACAAGAAAGATGAACCTTGGAGCAAGTTCAAGCATGGAGATGATGGCATGCGCAAGGGATCAAGAACGGAGTTACAAGTGATGATTTCAGGACTTTGAAGCCACCATAAGGATGCATGAAGCCTTGGATGAAATATACAAGATGCCACTTCATAAATTTCGTCCAGAGGCTATTCTAGGTGTTGCGTCACCTTATTATTGGGCCAGGCCCATGTATTTTTGAAATACATAAGTATAGGCTGTTTTTAGAGTCTGTATGTGTGGGGAAACAAGAGTTAGGGTTGGTTTCGGACCCCTCCTCCAGGGCCACGAAATTCCCCCCTCTTCCTCCATATATACAGCCCTTGGGGCGTCGTTTAGACTTTGGGTTTTGTTTAGATTAAAAGTTCGCCATAGCTGCAACTTCGCGTACTTCGTTTGTGTCCAATGACCAGACCAAGACGTCACAGAACCCCACCTTGATCAATAAAGATTTCATCTTTTATTCGCAATATCCAGATTGCAATCTCAGTTTCTTGCTTGTTCTTCGTTTGCTCGTAGGAAATAGACCATCGTGGTCAGGTTGATCGTGCTCTGGCGTGGTCAATAACCCTCGGAAGTTTGTTTAGCGATTGCTAAGGTGCAACGTCTTCGCATGTTCGTAGTCAGATCGTCAAAGTCGACTCCCACAGAAAACGATATCTATCTCATCAAAACATGGAGTATACGACCATGGGGGTCCTCGGCCCAATCTAATAGATCGGGAGACGACATGGTGAGTCCCCCCTAGTCCAGGACACCGTTAGTAGCCGCCTGAACCGGTCTTCAAGTTAGGGACGCTCCTCGATTCTTTCGAACTATTCTTCATCTTCGGTTGATGGTCTTGAAAACTGGTTCAACAAATCTTCTCATCTTCGATCTTGAGGATCGCCGAAATGCATTCGGCGAGTTTACATGTCGGGTATCCGAGGAGTCCCTTTAAGTTTCCGGCCTTTATCAATCCCTTGTTGTTTTTATGCCACACCTCGGGTTTGAAGTTGTTCCAGGGAGGCAGTGTCCTCTTGCGTCCGAGCTCCAACGCCGGACTGCATTCGAGGTATCTTTTGCAGCCGAGCACCAACGCCGGACCGCTTCCCAGCTCTAGCGCTGGAATGTATCCGAGCTCCAACGCCGGACTATGTATCCGAGCTCCAATGCCGGACTGTATATCCGAGCTCCAACGCCGAAATATATCCGAGCTCCAACGTCGGACTGTGTCCAGGCTCCAATGCCGGACTATATCCGAGGTGTCATATCACCTTGGTTCAAAAAAGTTGAAGGAGTTTAGCCGAGCTTAATGCCGGAAATGCCCTCTATGGAGCCAGCCACTAGCGCCCGAGCTTTATGCCGGACTGCTTCCGAGGTGGTGCACCACCCCGACTATGGGCCGATTTTTTGTCAATATTTTTATTGGTGCAATTTATTCTCTGCCGAGATATATAGCCAGTAGCCCTCAAGGTGTGTATCGGTCTAAAACCCAAGATGCACATGAAGGATGACATAAGACCGCTGATCCCAGTAGCCGTTGAGACTCAGGTTGATTTGCAAAATCGGCCTGAGGATCAAGTCCTAGCTCGGCAGAATACTTCGGGACACAAAAGCGGCATGCTCAGTCCTCAAGACTCAGGTTGGGTGCGGCCGACCAACCTAAGGATCAAAATCTCCTCGGAAACTATATTGCACATAAAAATTTCTGCATTGGACAAGCAACGCAGTAGCCCCCGAGACACTGGTCGGGTGGCAACACCAGATCAGGGGATCGATGTTCCCCTTTAATATTTGTAAATAATAAGCCCGAAGCCCAGTAGCCCCCGAGCCTTAATGCGGGCACGGGTGGCCGAATTAAGGATCAATGTCCATAGTAAAATCACAAATTATGTGTAATGACTCTATGTATCCAAGTACTTTACGTCATTAATGCTCGGATCCGCATTGTACAAAACTTTGTTGACCGACCATCGGCTTCCACCTCCTTGGCCAGTAGCCGAGGAGTGTTTGTCCTACTTTATAAAGCCTTTATGAGGGCAAAGATTTACGACAAACAAGGCAATCTGGCCACACGGTTTTATAAGCAAAGGTACGCAAAGAGATATGTTATATTACTGTTTAACAGAAGAAATGTATTCCAAAGAAAATAGTCCCGCTATCGGTTCCTTTCTTTGGGTTGTCATGCTAAGCATGATCATGAAACCTCAGCTCGAATGTAAGAGCAAAATATCGAGGATTTAGTTTGGGAGGCCAATTAATAGCCCCCGGTAGTGTTCGGCGATAGTCGAGGTCAAGCCGTAAACACTTCGGCCAATGTTATGAATGGCCCGTCATAGTCATCGGATCGCTGACCAGTTTACGCTTATTGTGACAGTCGGTTTTCGGCTTTCTCCACTAAGGTGCTTAACCATGTGAGCTGGAAGCACAATCGCAGTGGTTCTCCCTTTGCACGTCTAGCCGAACAAAACGGAACGTAGGAAGCAAGTGCAGGAGCCGGGCAACCCAACTATTGACCGAAGACACAATTCGAAACCGATGCATATATAGCAATATCTGAGAATGTTTTTGCCGAATCCCTAAAGGTGTCCGGCGTTGCACTGCTAGACTAATGCTGGAAAAGAACAAATAGTTTAAAAGTGCCAAAAATCTTGGAAAACCAAGAAACGTCAGTAAAAACATGACGTCCGAACAAGATCAAGTGTTCAATGCCAATCCGAAAATTGGTCTTAGAAAAAAGAAGTGCTTCTGTCGTCCTTTAACATGACACATCCTATCTCAAGACTTCGAGCGGGTCAGCCTATGGCTTCAACCTCCTATCCCGAGGGCGGAGTACTTCTCATTAGGCCAGTTTAGCAAACTAAACTCTAGCGGCTTTGAGAGAGAAATTAGGCTCCCCGGCTAGTGACCGCACACTCGCATCAAAAAAAGGAGTGATAAATAATAATAATAGAACTTTGCAACGACTGAGAAGAAGACCACTTATTATAAAATGGCTCAAATAAACTTAAGAGCTCCCAAGTGACTTGGGTAGAAGAATGATTGCATGTACCGAAGTACTTATATCATATCTATGTTCAACCGAACTTTAAACGCGTCTTAACCGACCGTCGGCTTCTCCCTCTTCGGTTAAGGACCGAAAAGTGTTATGTACTCCATCGGTCGAGAATATCGACGGTTTTTCCAATAACCAGGCAATCAGGCCATAAGGCTGTAACAGACAAAGCGCGCTCAGGGAACTTATGCTATATTACTGCGAAGAGTAAGAAGCATCTTAGAAGAAAATAGTACCCCCACCGATACCTTTCTTCGGTGCTCATTGTTATTATGAGACTTGTGCAATAGATTTTTTGTACTCATGAGTTCCGCTGTGTGCCGACCATCATTGAATAACTATAAGAGCGCTAGCTTTCGGCTTCACCCAGTCTGAGGTCCGGCTCGGGTGACCCGATCGTGACAATCGCAGAGGTGCTCCCTTTACTCCCTAGCCGAACAATCGGGAACATAGGGGTAACCACAGGAGCGAGGCAACCCAGCTTGCAAATCGCTTAAGTCAATGTGGTGCGTATTGTGGCGTAATACATGAACAAGGAACGAAGCCGTACAAGTATAATCATATGCAACAGGAAAAGCTTCATAAAGGAAGCCCCCAAGTAAACGGGGTATTTGAATTTATGCGTCACAAACCAAGTTTGGACAAGGAAATTTTTTAGAAGCAACTTTTTTCCAATAAAGTATAATGCTTGGTCGAACCGAACGCAAGTTAGAAATTAAAGCTTTGAGCATGAAAGCGACTTAGCTGGTTAATGTGTTCGGTATTGATGACGCAGTCCGAGCTTGATGCGGGGCAAGGTTCCATCCCTCAAGTCGTTCCCGAGGTGGCAGAGCGGAGAGCTTGACACGCCGAAGTGGTGACATAGCACGATCAATGCAGACCGGCAGAGTGACGCCGAAGTCCCCGGATCATTTTCCTGTGCACAAAAAATAGTGCAAACCGGAGATAATAGTAATAATGATAATTAAAAAAATCGTTGCATAATAAATAATTTATGCAAAGTGAGTAATAAAAGAAATATGGCCTGGCTCCGAAGTCAAGTCGATGCAGGGCGTTGAGGTGATGCGGTAAAGGCGTGGCAAAGCCTGAATTCGTAGGTCGGTCCGAGCTCCGAGTGCGGCGTTTGCCGGACTATGTACGGAAACTGACCGAACCACCATGCGACTGTCGTTAATGCAGCCACCATTTGATAGACCTGTGTACATATGACGGACAAACCAGAGTAATAATTCCTTGTGAAAAATGAACCCAAACAAGCAAAAATACTAGGATTAATAGCACCTGGTTTATTTGTTGTAGCAATCCGAAGAAAGGTGATTCCCAAAATTGGGACTCGATAGGCACACCCATTGCCTGAATGGCAATAAAGCGACGGTATGGAGATGCTGGCAAAGGTTGGCTCGCCGAGGCAAAGCCCTCGGCCTAGCTAACGTGACGGAGCTGGTCAGCTAGTGATGCCGAAGTGTCCGGAGTAGGTTGATAAAGAGATGGCGAAGCCCCCGGTCCAGCCGAGATGTCGAAGCATCGATGTTAGCCGATGAGTCGAAGTAGGTCGGCGTGATTGACACCAGCTTGAAGAAGCAATAGTGCGGCCCTGTCGATGCAGGTCGTGACATGGTCGATGCCGACTTGATGAAGCGACCCTGCGGCGATGCCGGTATGCCCGCTCCGTGTAATCCGTGGGGCGGCGATGTTGGTGATGATTTATCCTTCACGATGCCGGGCTCTTGTTCAGCTTGCCGAGATGATGATCCGAAGAAGTTGAGCTCGGCTCAACAAAGTGACGCCGTGTCTAGCGCAGGTCGGCAGCCGTGGAGTAATATTGCCGGACTGGTTTGACACCAGCATGATGTTCAAGATCATGTTCAAAAGATCTTACAGTTAGTGGGATGTGTTCGGGAACAAAACACAATACCCCATACAAAACTTCCTTCAAAAGGGATGTCCGAAATCCTGTTCATAAAAAAGATGAACTCGGGTTGGATTCGTTTTCGCGCAGAAAACAGATCCGAAAAGTGATGCACTAATCGGAAGGTTCCCGGAGTTTGGACGGTCGGATCGAGCCGAAATTTTGAGAGATGATAGATATAGGAATTCCGCAGGCGATCAACGGTTGGATGTTCCAAAGGACGTCCGAGCTAGAAGCTGGACACCACGCCCTAAACTCATCCAAATTCCTCCAGATTTGACAGGGCTCCGGTATATCATGGATTGCCAGAGATTCCTCCATCGGAACTCGACGAATTTTCCAGGGTTGTTGTAGACTCAATTCCGCACAATTCCACCAAAGCGATCGTCAAAGCGATACTCGAGGAGGTGGTGGTGGCAGATACGAGTTCGCTGTCCAGAAAAACAGCACAATCGCTTGAGGGCAATGTTGACGTTGAGCCCCCGAGCTCCATAGATGATTCCTCCATGATCTTGATAGAGATCGGAGTTGATGTTTGATGAAGGCCCTCGTCCGGACATGGTGATCCGAACACGGGGCGCAATTCTTGGTCGAACCAAGGTGACCAGTCGAGCTGGTGACGAAGATGCCGAAGTCACAGTTGATCTGCAGGCGAGCCATCGATCCTTTTGTCGATCACAAAGCGGAACTCTCAATGAAAGCACCAATGTCGGTGTCAAAACTGGCGGATCTCGGGTAGTGGGTCCTGAACTGTGCGTCTAGGCCGGATGGTAACAGGAGGCAGGGAACATGATATTTTACCCAGGTTCGGGCCCTCTTGATGGAGGTAAAACCCTACGTCCTGCTTGATTAATATTGATGATATGGGTAGTACAAGAGTAGATCTACCACGAGATCAAGGAGGCTAAACCCTAGAAGCTAGCCTATGGTATGATTGTTGTATATATTGTATCTGTATCGACTAGCCTGGCCTCGGTTTATATAATGCACCGGAGGCCTAGGATAACAAGAGTCCTAGCCGAATACGCCGGTGGGGAGAAGTCCTTGTCTTGATCGCCAAGTCTTGTGGAATCTTCCTTGTATGCGGTAGCCGTCCGAACTGGCCCATGAGTATACGGCCACGGGGGTCCTCGGCCCAATCTAATAGATCGGGAGACGACGTGGTGAGTACCCCCTAGTCCAGGACACCGTCAGCGAACTTTAATCTAAACAAACCCAAAGTCTAAACGACGCCCTAAGGGCTGTATATATGGAGGAAGAGGGGGGGGGGGGGATTTCGTGGCCCTTGGAGGAGGGGTCCGAAACCAACCCTAACTCTTGTTTCCCCACACATACAGACTCTAAAAACAGCCTATACTTAAGTATTTCGAAATTACATGTGCCTGGCCCAATAATAAGGTGACGCAGCACCTAGAATAGCCTCTGGAAAAAATTTATGAAGTGGCATCTTGTATATTTCATCCAAGGCTTCATGCACTCCTTATGGTGGCTTCAAAGTCCTGAAATCATCACTTGTAACTCTGTTCTTGATCCCCTTGTGCATGCCATCATCTCCATGCTTGAACTTGCTCCAAGGTTCATCTTTCTTCTCCAAGCCAGGCCCTTCATTTGTAAGCAAAACAAATGTATCCAATTTAGGCAGCATCATATTGTCATGAACATTATAATCGTTACCAAGAAATGAAAGTACCGGATAATTCAATTGGCGTGCGCGAGCTCTAGTAATTGGTCCAGATGTATAGCAGGAGGGGTTGTGGGTGTAACAATGGTATTGATGTCCTCATCATATATCCTCCGTTTTCTTGACACCAAAGTGTCCCATTAATCCTTCTCCATGCGCCTCCTGCAACAACAAAAGACGAACGGAGCTAGCTGGAATGCATAGCTTGTTAGCACGAAACACAAATCCATCGTTAAGAACAAACTTGTTCCAAGTTCTCCCTTCCTTACAATTTTGCAATACATCTTTAAATTAAGCATCATGCACATATTGATCTTTGATGGTCTCCAAACCAAATATTTTAAAGTCAAGTTGTGAAAGCATTGTATAACAACGAGACAATGCATCAACAATAACATTTTCTTTACCCTTCTTGTGTTTAATGACATAAGGGAAAGTCTCAATGAATTCAACCCATTTAGCATGTCTACGGTTCAGTTTTGCTTGGCTTTTAATGTGTTTCAAAGATTCATGATCAGAATGTATAACAAATTCCTTGGGCCATAAATAATGTTGCCATGTTTCTAAGGTGTGAACAAGAGCATATAATTCTTTATCATAAGTAGAATAGTTCAGACTAGGCCCACTCAATTTTTCAGAAAAGTATGCAACAGGTTTGCCATCTTGTAATAACAAACATCCTAATCCAATTCCACTAGCATCACATTCAAGCTCAAAGGCCTTATTAGAATCGGGAAGTTGGAGTAATGGAGCATGTGTCAACTTATCTTTCAATACCGTGATGGCTTCTTCCTGTGCGGTACCCTAAACAAAAGGCACATCCTTCTTTCTAAGCTCGTTGAGAGGTGCAGCAATGGTGCTGAAATCTCTCACAAAACGCCTATAGAAACCAGCGAGGCCAAGGAAACTCCTCACTTGTGTGACCATTTTGGGCTGCGTCCAACTCTCAATAGTTTCAATCTTAGCTTTATCAACTTCAATTCCCCGTGGAGTAACAGCATAGCCAAGAAAAGATACTCGGTCGGTGCAAAAGGTGCACTTTCCAAGGTTACCAAACAAACGTGCATCACATAGAGCAATAAAAACAGCACATAAATGTTCGTAATGTTCCTCCAAAGATTTGCTATAAATCAATATGTCATCAAAGTAAACTACCACAAATCGTCCAATGAAAACACATAAAACTTTGTTCATTAATCTCATGAAAGTACTAGGTGCGTTAGTTAACCCAAAAGGCATGACTAACCACTCATATAATCCAAACTTAGTTTTAAATGTAGTTTTCCATTCATCTCCCAATTTCATACAAATTTGATGGTATCCACTACACAAATCAACTTTGGAGAATATTGTAGAGCCACTGAATTCATCCAGCATATCATCTAGCCTAGGAATAGGATGACAATGATGAATAGTAATATTATTAATGCCTCTATAGTCAACACACATACGCGATGTACCATCCTTTTTAGGCACTAGTATAATAGGAACAACACAAGGACTAAGAGATTAACGTATATACCTTTGTCGAGCAGCTCTTGTACTTGACGCATAATCTCCTTCCTCTCCTCTGGATTGGTACGGTATGGTGCATGGTTGGGTAATGATACACCGGGAATTAAGTCAATTTGATGCTCAATCCCTCGAATAGGTGGTAATCCCGGTGGCACGTCTTGTGGAAAGACGTCAGTGAATTCCTGCAAAATGTTAGTGACAGCAAGAGGCAAAGAGGAAGGCACGTCCTCGAATGAAAATAACGCCTCTTTGCATGCAAAAGCATAGCAAACAGATTTGCTAAAATCTAGATCATCAATATCAGATTTGGTGGCAAGTAAACATGCACTTTTGAGTTTAATTTCAGAAGCAACATTAGATGGTTTATTATTAGGCTTCATGTGTTGCTCAAATCCTTTTGCCAGAATCTGATCTTCACTCTTATTTTGCTCCTGTTTTGCTTTATTAGCTCTATTAATATCATCTTTCAAAATGGAATCGGGAGTCATAGGAAGCAAAGTAATATTTTTATCCTTATGAACAAGAGTATACTGATTGTTTCTACCATGGTGTATAGAATTTTTATCAAATTGCCATGGTCTACCAAGTAATAAGGAACATGCTTGCATAGGTACCACATCACAATCAACATAATCAGCATATGTAGAGATACTAAAATGCACATGAACAGTACGTGTTACCTTAACCTTGCTGCTGTTGTTGAACCATTGGATCTAGTAAGGATGTGGATGTGGTCTTGTGGTGAGAGATAGCTTCTCCGCCATCTCCATGCTAGCCAAGTTGTTGCAGCTCCCTCCATCTATGATGACTCAAACAGAACGTTCCTTCACAACTCCCTTTGTATGGAACACATTGCGCCTCTGATTTTGCTCAGCTTGTGTAACCTGCACAGTCAAAACACGTTGAGCAACTAAACATTCATACTTGTCAGCATCTTCAGCAGCCATATATTGCGTCTCATGAACAGAATCATCTCCACCGTGTTCTTCATGTGTAATAAGAGCCAAAGTCTCCTCATCATAGTCACTAGGGTACTCATACCCACCATCCTCAGTAGCAATCATCACAAGCTGAGTTTTGCATTCTCTCGCAAAATGTCCTCTTCCCTTACAACGATGACAAATAATATCACTTGTGTGCCCTGTTGATGCCATGGAAGAAGAAGAGCTCTGCGTAGTCCCGGCAGGTGTACTCTTGGCAGATAGTGGTGGTTGTGCCTGCTTTCTTGTATCACGGCTGGAGGTGGCACCTAATGGAGGTGCTGGTGTACTGGAAGTAGAGGATGCACGTGGTGTCCATGATGAAGATCGACCTGAAGAAAAGTTAGTTCGCGCCAATGCCTGTCGATCCTGCACTTCACGTTCATCTTTACAAGCAAGATGGAATAAACGAGTGATATTAGTATACTCCTTATACTCTAGAATTGTCTGAATCTCTCTATTTAATCCACTCATAAAACGTGCAAGCATAGCTTCATTCTCCTCAACAATACCACATCTAATCATGCCAGTTTGTAATTCCTGATAATATTCTTCTACATAATTTTTTCCTTGTCTTAAACACTGCAATTTTTGAAGTAATTCACGTTGATAATATGGTGGAACCCAACGAGTACGCATAGCAGTTTTCAAAGCAGCCCAAGTAGTTGGAATAGGATATAATCTACAATGTTCAGACCACCAAACACATACGAAGCTAGTGAAAGCACAAACAGCAGCAGGAGCACGTCTCTCCTCAGGATATTGTAAACATGTAAAACATTGTTCAGTTTCTAACTCCCAAGTAAGATATATATCAGGAACATATCTACCCTCAATTGGTGGAATATTCAATTTCAGTTTAGGAAGATGGTCATGATCTCATACCTCATATCTGTCAAAAAGAGAACAGTTCGTAGCAATCTGTAGGTTTCGAATACTTCTGTAACCCCAAAAATGCTGAAATAAATTGGTGGACGTGAGGTATTTGTCTATTAATCATCTTCAAAAAGAATCAACCTAATATCACTCTCCAGTAAAAAATGGCAGCTAATCTCATGAGCGCTAAAGTTTCTGTTTTTTACAGCAAGATCGCAAAGACTTCCCCCAAGTCTTCCCAAAGGTTCTACTTGGCACATACACGAATTAAAAACATAAAACCACATCTAAACAGAAGCTAGATGAATTATTTATTACTAAACAGAAACAAAAAGCAAGAAACAAAAATAAAATTGGGTTGCCTCCCAACAAGCTCTATCATTTAACGCCCCTAGCTAGGCATGAAAGCAAGAATAGATCTAGGTATTGTCATCTTTGGTATGCAATCCATAAGTGGCTCTCCTAATAGATTCATAAGGTAATTTAATTTTCTTTCTATTTAAGTGTTCCATGCCCTTCCTTAATGGAAATTGGAATCTAATATTTTCTTCTTTCATGTCAATAATTGCACCAATCGTTCTAAGGAAAGGTCTACCAAGAATAATAGGACAAGTAGGATTGCAATCTATATCAAGAACAATGAAATCTACAGGCACATAATTCCTATTTGCAACAATAATAACATCATTAATTCTTCCCATAGGTTTCTTAATGGTGGAATCCGCAAGATGCAACTTTAAAGAACAATCATCAAATTCACGGAAACCTAGCACATCACACAGTCTTTAGAATCGTGGAAACACTAGCACCTAAATCACATAAAGCATAGCATTCATGATCCTTAATTTTAATTTTAATAGTAGGTTCCCACTCATAATAAACTTTTCTAGGGATAGGGACTTCTAATTTAAGTTTCTCTTCATAAAATTGCATTAAAGCATCAACGATATGTTTGGTAAAAGCTTTATTTTGACTATAAGCATGAGGAGAGTTTAACACAGATTGCAACAAGGAAATACAATCTATTAAAGAACAATTATCGTAATTAAATTCCTTGAAATCCAAAATAGTGGGATCATTGCTGTGTAAAGTTTTGACCTCTTCAATCCCACTTTTACCAATTTCTGCATCAAGATATAAAAACTCCGAATCATTGGGACGCCTTCTAACTAAAGTTGACTCATCTCCAATCCCATCTTTATCAAAATTCAGATTGGCAAACAAAGATTTAATAGGAGACACATCAATCACTTTTAGATATTCATCATTATTATCATTGAAACTAGAAGAACACGCTTTTACAAAGCAATCCTTTTTAGCACGCATCCTAGCGGTTCTTTCTTTGCACTCATCAATGGAAATTCTCATGGCTTTGAGAGACTCATTAATATCATGCTTAGGTGGAGTAGATCTAAGTTTCAAAGAATCAACATCAAGAGAAATTCTATCCACGTTCCTAGCCAACTCATCAATCTTAAGCAATTTTTCTTCAAGCAAAGCATTGAAATTCTTTTAAGAATTCATAAATTCTTTAACACTAGTCTCAAAATTAGAGGGCATCTTATTAAAATTTCCATAAGAGTTGTTGTAGGAATTACCATAATTAAAGTTTCCTCTATACGCGTTGTTACCAAAATTGTTCCTACCAACAAAATTCACATCCATAGATTCATTATTATTCTCAATCAAAGTAGACAAAGGCATATCATTAGGATAAGAAAAAACACTCTTATTAGCAAATAACTTCATAAGTTCATCCATCTTTCCACTCAAAACATTAATATCTTCTATCACATGAACCTTTTTACTAGTAGATCTTTCGGTGTGCCATTGAGAATAATTAACCATAATATTATCGATGAGTTTAGTAGCTTCTCCTAAAGTGATTTCCATAAAAGTGCCTCCCGTGGCCGAATCTAAAAGATTTCTAGAAGCAAAGTTCAATCCAGCATAATTTTTTTGTATAATAATCCATAAATTCAAACCATGTGTAGGGCGATTACGTATCATTAATTTCATCCTCTCCCAAGCTTGTGCAACATGCTCATGATGAGGACATCAATACCATTGTTACACCCACAGCCCCTGCTGCTATACATACTGGACCAATTACTAGAGCTCGCACATGCAAATTGAGTTATCAGGTACTTTTGTTTCTTGGTAACGATTCTAATGTTCATGAGAATATGCTTACAAATGAAGGGCCTAGCTTGGACAAGAAAGATGAACCTTGGAGCAAGTTCAAGCATGGAGATGATGGCATGTGCAAGGGGATCGAGAACGGAGTTACAAGTGATGATCTCAGGACTTTGAAGCCACCATAAGGAGTGCATGAAGCCTTGGATGAAATATACAAGATGCCACTTCATAAACTTCATCCAGAGGCTATTTTAGGTGTTGCGTCACCTTATTATTGGGCCAGGCCCATGTATTTTTGAAATACTGAAGTATAGGCTGTTTTTAGAGTCCGTGTGTGTGGGGAAACAGGAGTTAGGGTTGGTTTCAGAGCCCTCCTCCAAGGGCCACGAAATTCTCCCCTCTTCCTCCATATATACAACCCTTAGGTGATCATTTAGACTTTGGGTTTTGTTTAGATTAAAAAGTTCGGCATAGCTGCAACTTCGCGTACTTCGTTTGTGTTCAACGACCAGACCAAGGCGTCACAGAACCTCACCTTGATCAATAAAGTTTGCATCTTATATTCGCAATATCCAGATTGCAAATCTCAGTTTCTTACTTGTTCTTCATTTGCTCGCAGGAAACAGACCCTCGTGGTCAGGTTGATCGTGCTCCGGCATGGTCAATAACCCCTCGGAAGTGGGTTTAGCGATTGCTAAGGCGCGACGTCTTGCACGTTCATAGTCGGATCATCAAGGTTGACTCCCTCAGAAAATGATAGCCACCATCTCATCGAAACATTGGGACACCTTCGCCTCTATCAATGATCAAATTGCTTAAAATTCATAATATCGTTTCTAAGAGAGATGATCTTAGCGGGAGGAAAATACTTAGAGATAAAAGCATCTTTGCACTTATTCCATGAATCAATACTATATTTAGGCAAAGAGGAGAACCAAATTTTAGCACGATCTCTAAGCGAAAAAGGAAATAGCTTCAATTTAACAATATCATTATCCACATCTTTCTTCTTTTGCATATCACATAAATCGACAAAGTTGTTTAGATGGGTAGCGGCATCTTCACTAGGAAGGCCAGCAAATTGATCTTTCATGAAAAGATTCAGCAAAGCAGTATTAATTTCACAAGATTCGGCATTGGTAAGAGGAGCAATCGGAGTGCTAATAAAATCATTATTGTTGGTATTGTAAAAGTCACACAAGTTAGTATTATCCTGAGCCATCGTGACAAACAATCCAACACACAAGCACACAAGAAGCAAGCAAAAAGAGACGAACGGAAAAGAGGCGAATAAAATGGCAAGGGTGAAGTGGGGGAGAGGAAAACGAGAGGCAAATGGAAAATAATGTAATGCGAGGGATAAGAGTTTGTGATGGGTACTTGGTATGTCTTGACTTGTGCGTAGATCTCCCCGGCAATGGCGCCAGAGATGGCTAGTTGCTGGGAGATCAAATCTTGTCTTGACTTGGTGTAAGCCTCCCCGGCAATAGCGCTAGAGATCCTTCTTGCTACCTCTTGAGCATGCGTTGGTTTTCCCTTGAAGAGGAAAGGGTGATGCAGCAAAGTAGCGTAAGTATTTCTCTCAGTTTTTGGGAACCAAGGTATCAATCCAGTAGGAGACTACACGCAAGTCCCTCGTACGTGCACAAAAAGTGAGATCTGATAAAGATAATAAGATAAATATTTTTGGCATTTTTGTATAGATTGGAATGTTAAGATTGCAAAATAAACGGTAACAGAAATAGCTAGTGGATGGGAAAATAATATAATGGAGAATAGACCCGGGCGCCATAGGTTTCACTAGTGGCTTCTCTCATGATAGCATTATCTACGGTGGGTGAACAAATTACTCTCGAGCAATTGATTGAAAAGCGAATAGTTATGAGAATATCTAGGCATGATCATGTATATAAGCATCACGCCCGTGATAAGTAGACCAAAACGATTCTGCATCTACTACTATTACTCCACACATCGACCGCTATCCAGCATGCATCTAGAGTATTAAGTTCATAAGAATAGAGTAACACATTAGGCAAGATGGCATGATGTAGAGGGATAAACTCAAGCAATATGATATAAACCCCATCTTTTTATCCTCGATGGCAACAATACAATACGTGTCATTTCCCTTCCTGTCACTGGGATCGAGCACCGCAAGATTGAACCCAAAGCTAAGCACTTCTCCCATTGCAAGAAAGATCAATCTAGTAGGCCAAACCAAACTGATAATTCGAAGAGACTTGAAAAGATATTTAAATCATGCATAAAGGAATTCAGAGAAGAACCAAATATTATCCATAGATAATCTTGATCATAAACCCACAATTCATCGGATCTCGACAAACGCACCGCAAAAAGAATTACATCGAATAGATCTCCAACAGAATCGAGAACTTTGTATTGAGATCCAAAGAGAGAGAAGAAGCCATCTAGCTAATAACTATGGACCCAAAGGTCTATGATAAACTACTCACACATCATCGGAGAGGCTATGGTGTTGATGTAGAAGCCCTCTGTGATCGATTCCCCTTTCGGCGGAGCGCCGGAAAAGGCCCCAAGATGGGATCTCACGGGTACAGAAGGTTGCGGTGGTGGAAATAAGGTTTCGTGGTGCTCCTTGATGTTTTCAGGGTATATGGGTATATATAGGAGGAAGAAGTAGGCTGGTGGAGCTGCGAGGGGCCCACGAGGGTGGGGGGCGCGCCCTCCTGCCTCGTGGCCTCCTTGCTTCTTTCTTGACGTCCACTCCAAGTCTCCTGGATTGCGTTTGTTCCAAAAACGATCCTCGCGAAGGTTTCATTCCGTTTGGATTCTGTTTGATATTCCTTTTCTGCGAAACACTGAAATAGGCAAAAAAATAGCAATTTGCACTGGGCCTTCGGTTAATAGGTCAGTCCCAAAAATAGTATAAAAGTGCATAATAAAGCCCATTAAACATCCAAAACAGATAATATAATAGCATGGAACAATCAATAATTATAGATAGTTGGAGACATATCATGGGCCCACACGTTAGTGTCTCATTAGTAGTCAAATAGTGGTCAAACGCGGGTCAAACTCATCGATGGCTAACCGCCAGCGATGATAGATGTGGCGGAGAGCTCGGAAACCCTCTTCCGACGACCATTCGAGCAGCGGAGCAGCGCTATGTGACAAGCGCATTGCGACACATTGAATGGAGGCAGCGACATGTGTTGGGGTGTAGCGCAACAACAACAGCGACAAGGCCAGCGACGGCCGAATTTTGGGCACCGATGCCTACGGCACTATCGTGCATGGGGGGAGGAGCTAGTGGGTGTTCTGGGCTCCTGGAGTCGCGGTGAGCACATTGATGCGCTCCAATGCGAGGGCAACAGCTTTGGCAGCTGCGGCGACATGGCCGGCGGCAGGAGCTCTCGAGCGCGGTGCCTAGCGGGGGTTAGAGGAGGGGGTTGACGATGGGGTTTGGGGGAACAGATCAGCAGCTGACAGCAAGGTCGTATGTAGCGTTAGTGGGATCGGATGATGACATAGCGTTGCCGGCGATCTCGAATGGCCGGGGTGGAAGACGACATCGATGGCAGCGATTCAGTGCATCCCGGGTAGCTTGCCACGACGAGGACGATGCAGGCGACGAGGCGGAGCTCTATGACATGTCGGGTGGTCGAGGGACGGTCGGTAGCTACACGAGTAGAGAACAACGACAATGGTGGCGCTCGAGCACGAGGTGCGGAGTGAGAGAGAAGTGAGGAACAGGGATGAGAGTGAGAGGGTGGGGCTTAGGGACGTGCGTGGTGTCCTTAGCCAGCTCCAGGTGGTCAGCGGCAAGAAGGTGATGAGGACATGACTACCTTGGATACGACCAAAAATATTGCATACATGCATATTTGTCAGGTGGTTTCTAGTGCAAACTATTCAGTAATCTATTTATGTTATCCAGAAGAAAAATACTTCACACACTTTTGTGTTTTGTCTAATTGTAGGTGTATGGGACATTTGTACAATCCACATATGAAGATAATGGAAAAGGAGAAGTTTAGGTTATGTTCAAAAAGTCCTCTCACGTCACTTTTGGGCCAAGAGAAGATAGAGTCCAAAGTCTCTCAGGTTCTGGATTCAGATTCGGACTGCACAGACATACCTGACTCAAAACATCAACAACTTTTTCATACGGACTCCGAATTGGGTGATTCTTTTTTGTTGGAAAGTAGATTTCGTGCTCTTTCCAACCAAATTGGAATCACCTTCAAATTCGTCCGGAGCATTGAGATATTGACGAAACAATCTGACGCTGCAGCAGAATCCTAGTCAAACAACAAGTCCAAAGGTGTTGCACCACCTCCACTTGGGCCCATGAGCCTTGTACGACCTAGGGTTAGTTTTAGGCTGCCTTGGGACGTCCTTCCACCTCCTTGGCCGCCACCCCTTGCTCCTATATAAGTAGATCCATCTAGTAGCTTTTTCCTGGGGATTTGTTCTGTTAAAAGTTAGCCATTGCAACTTCGTGTACTTCGTTTGTGTCCAACGACCAGACCAAGACCGCTTTCGGATCCCCACCTTTATCAATACTTCATCTATATTTGCAATATTCAGATTGCAATATCATATTCTTGCTTGTTCTTCGATTGCTTTTAGGAATAGACCTTCGTGGTCAGGCTGACCGTGCTTTCGGCTCGTCAGTAACCTCAGGAGATTGTTTTAGCGATTCCTAAGGCGCAACGTCGTGCATGTTTGTAGTCGGATCGTCAAAGCCGTCTCCACCAAATCGATAATTATCATCTCATCGAAAGATCGAGACACCCTCTCCTCTATCAGAAGGAGGTGGCGTGCGGTGGTCGCGCATGTCGGGCACGCATTGTGCATCCGACTAGCGGGAGGAAGAAGACCTCCCTACCCCTGGTGGCCTGGGCCGTCCAGATGGGCTGCCAGGGGAGCGCCAGGTATGTCCTCTCCCTCTCTGGTTTTTCTCTATTTAGTTTTCTTTTATATTTCTTTTGTCCGTTTTAATTTAGTATAAATACTAAATCAATTTATTTGCTTCTAATATTTTTTTGTGGACTACACGGATTATTCCATAGCCCTTCATAAATTTCTAGAATTATTGGACCATTAAAAATATTTATAGAATATATTTTATCCAATTCAAATACAATTTGAATTATTTCAATGCCCAAACATGTCATAGAAAAATGTGCACCATTTTTGTTAGATGCTTTCATCTTAAACCAGAAATGGGGAACTTTTTTGATGACATTTTGGAAACATTGAACTTTATTTTTAGTTGAACCTAATGGAATATAATTGATCCTAGGGTTTGTATCATCCGACAGTTCAAGTTTAAATGAAAATTAGACATGATGCAAACATGAAAACTAGCCTAGGTCATTAGCATACTAGGGATGTGACTCGTAACCTCATGTTCCAGAGCTTCAGACCCTTCTTCAGTTCATTGAAGGTGTTCTAATTCTCGGCAATCCGGGTTTTCTATTTTCGAGATCCTCGAACAGGATTTTCTCCATGGCCTTGCTGACATCAATGTTCTCCTCTAGAGTTCTGAACTTCTGCAGAGATCTGTGTGAACATTCTCTGCGGTAGTGAGCTCCTCGGTCTTGGTCGACAATGATGTCTGCAGCTCCGCCAAGGTGTGGAGTGTTTTTTGTGCATCTTCCTTCAGCAACAAGATCTCCTTGTTACTAACAACATGATCTTCCTCAAGCTTCTGCACCTTGGCCTCCAATTCCTTCTTGGTGGCCTTTGTAGCTTCGAGAGCATTGATGGACTCCTTGATCTTGCTAACATGGTCCAAAGCTTGAGCTTCGACACCTTCCTTATGCTTCTGCTCTAGCTCTTGGGTCCGTCGCGTGGGCTTGAATTTTTTCATCCTTGCCGCGAAGTTCTTTCTCATGGGCGTCAAGACCAATTTCGCGCCTGTTCAGTTCAGCATCAGCTGCCGCTATCCTTTTGGCAGCCTCCTCATGCACCTTGTCGGCAGCAACCTTCTCCATAATGAAGTTCTCCTTGTCGGTAGCAAGCTTCATCTGGTGGTCTTTGATATCCTGAAGACTTTTAGCATACCAGATTTGCGCCTCGTCAACATGCTTCTGAAAAGTCTTCTTCTGCCCTTGCGATGATGGCCTCTCGACGGTCCAGTCAATCTTCACGACTACTGTAATGTTCTTGAAGCTTCTTGAAGCTCTCGTTCATGGCCATGAGGATGTGGTGCTCCTTAGCTTTTCGCCATGATTGTGGTGATCTTTGAGGATTTTGCACTTGGTGGTGACAACCTCACCATCAAGAACTTCTTCTCTGGTGTACGCTTTGATGCTTGACGTGCCCGAATACTGATAAATTGCTGAACGCCAAGCTTCAAGTATTTGCTTCATGGAGGCGCTTCGATGTCAAGGGATGGTTGTCGGCAGCCACCGTCGTCTCCTTAGCCGCTCTTGCCTCCATGGACATGATATCACTTGGCACTCTTGGAGCAGGAATGCTGCCAGTGGCCTCAGCAATTTGGCGGCCTCTTTAGTGATGTCTTTGTTGGTGTATGTCGCTGCAGCCTTGGAGGTCTCTTCGCCAGCAGCACTGGCAGCTTCAATAGCAGCAATCCTACTGCCCTCATCCACAATGTGCTTGGAGACTCCCTCTATGTTGATATGAACTACCATGTCATCAAACGGAGGCATATCTGAGAAGAGGCAGGAGAAAAAAACCGTATTCAAGACCAAGCTCAAGAAAAAATGAGAAGGGAGGAGAAATGCTTAAAATCAAGGGGATTACCTGTGTGTGTCAATCGAAATGAGATATTCTCTTCTCTGACAACTTCGATTGTCATCGCCTGGTTGCCCACAACTCTGTTTGCCGGCACATCATCGGTGCACACGTGCTCATCGGCGGAGGCCCTTGCCCGAGAGCTGCCTTCCGGGACGGTGGTTGACGTAGGCATCACCAGTGGATCATCTTCTGGGTGTTCCTTTGAGTGTTGATATCTTCCCATTTCCTTGCCGATGTCGGAGATGGGGACATCAATGCCAGCACTTGCTAGTGAAACTGGATAGTGGCTTTGTGCCGAGGGATAGACTAGCGACTCATGACCACGACATCTGCATCCAACCCCGTGCTTGTCGTTTGCTCGCCCTCCACTGTGGTATTTGCCTTCTTTGTCGCCTGCTGGGCCAGCGTCTCCACTTCTTTAAAGAATTGAGACAGATCAAGCAAGTTAGAGAAATAAGAACAAGAAATCAATAATTGAATTAGATAATTGAGAATACTTACTCTTCTTCCTCCTCTTGGTCAATAAGGACAGAGAGGTTCCAAATGGCTTCAGGGCCAGCACCAGAGGAAAGAGGTGGTGTAGGAGTCACGCTTGGTTGTCAGTGGAACAGCAGAACGGGAGGACCCTGCCAATCCGGCAGCTGGCGCGGCTTGACGCCTCAAAGAGGTGTGTCGTACTTGCTGCTGTTGAGGGGCTTGCCACCCAGCACCTTGCCACCAGGCACCCTTGGCGGTCACCCCCTTCTCAACAACTTCATCACCCTATAATGATGGATGAACAAGGTCTCTCAACACTGCCTTCTGGAGGACATGAAACCTCTTGGATATGGAAGAACTGGGGACTCCTCATGCTCTGGCTCTTTGGTGGCCTTGTTGCTCTATTCTCTGGCAGGCTCCTCCGGCAGCTCTTCTGCTGGCCCATCTTCAGCTTCTTCATTATCATCGGTTGCTACGGATCTCGAACCGCTGGCAACTTTAGCCATTTGTCCCTCCTCTGCTCTACTGGCAATGAAAGTCAGTTGTTCATCAGTGGTGTCGCGGATGAGGATGATGTAGGGTAGAACCCTAATCGCTGGATCTTTCACGAAAGGAGCGGATCCCGTGATGAACAGGAAGAACACGAGGGGGAAAGGAGGGAAAACACAAGGGAAACACAAGAGAATCACTAAACCAACACAAGAAAGTCACACATGTGCTAGATCCTCGGATACATAGAGTCCACATGGTACACAATCAACTAAGGACGATACAAGGGTAACGGTCTTCTCCGTGAGGAGGTCTTGATGTTCTTCCCTAAAGAGAGCTGTTGAATCCGCTTGGGGGATCTTATCCGTAGGAGGCTCGAATCTCTGAGGAGAAGGTAACCAAGTGGATGAGCAAAGCTCTCACACGAAATATGAGCTAATCCTTTGCTAACCCTAGAAAGTTGGACGAGGTGGAGTATATATAGTCTTAGTGCAAAAGAGGGAGCGAAGGGGTACATGGGATGCGGCGCAACACAAAACGGTGCACAGGCGTCAGACGTCCGGGAGTTACCGATCGTCTGAAGGCTCGCGAGGGTCCGGACGTCCGGTGCCTGACGGACGTCCGTAGATTCAGCTTGGGTGGTCTTCGGTCGGACGTCCGGTCGGGGTCGGTCGTCCGAGGAGCGTCGGTCGTCCGGGGGGCGTCGGATGTCCGTCTGTTTTGGCTCGGGTGTGGAAGTGTCGGTCGTCCGGGGGAGGCCAGACGTGATAGAGGCGAGGGTGTCCCGATCTTTCGATGAGATGATAACTATCGATTTGGTGGTGACGACTTTGACGATCCGACAACAAACATGCACGACGTTGCGCCTTACCAATCGCTAAACAAATCCCTGAGGTTACTGACGATGCCAAAAGCACGGTCAGCCTGACCACGAAGGTCTATTCCTGCAAGCAATCGAAGAACAAGCAAGAATATGATATTGCAATCTGAATATTGCGAACATAGATGAATTATTGATAAAGGTAGGGATCCGAAAGCGGTCTTGGTCTGATCGTTGGACACAAACGAAGTACACGAAGTTGCGATGGCTAACTTTTAACTAAACAAATCCCCCAGGAAAAAGCTACTAGATGGATCTAATTATATAGGAGCAAGGGGTGGCGGCCAAGGAGGTGGAAGGACGTCCCAAGGCAGCCTAAAACTAACCCTAGGTCGTACAAGGCTCATGAGCCCAAGTGGAGGTGGTGCAACACCTTTGGACTTGTTGTTTGACTCGGATTCTGCTGTAGTGTCAAATTGTTTCGTCGATATCTCAATGCTCCAGACGAATTTGAAGGTGATTCCAATTTGGTTTGAAATAGCACGACATCTACTTTCCAACAAAAAAAGAATCACCCAATTCGGAGTCCGTATGAAAAAGTTTGACGTTTTCAGTCAGGTATGTCTGTGTAGTCTGAATCTGAATGCAGAACGTGAGAGACTTGGACTCTATCTTCTCTTGGGCCAAAAGTGACGTGAGAGGACTTTTTGAACAGAACCTAAACTTCTCCTTTTCCCTTATCTTCATATGTGAATTATACAGATGTAGCACACACCTGCAATTAGACAAAACACAAAAGTGTGTGAAGTATTTTTGTTCTGGATAACATAAATAGATTATTGAATAGTTTGCACTAGAAATCACCTGACAAATATGCAGGTATGCAATATTTTTGGTCGTATCCAAGGTAGTCATGTCCTCATCATCCTCCCCTTCTTGAAAACAAAGCCGTCCTCGGCGTTGCTTAATTTGTAATGTGGCTAACAAAAGAGACAAGGTGTACATGTTGTATATGTATATGTCATCCATTTTTACTTCCCTTGATTTTTGCACATATGACACATGTATACATGAGTAACTTTCATAGTTCATAAAATCTAAAGCCAAAAAATTATCACAACTAGAAGGCATGAAAATATTGCAACTCAGTTTGCAGATATAAGTGAAGCTCTTAATCGTATCAAAAGATTGACAATATTCATCATTAAATGATCCCAACATTGGTGAATAAATCTTCCTTCCATCAAATTTACATGCGACGACATGCTTAAATAAGCAAACATGCAATAAGTCATTGGACACAGAATCATCACCAAGATTAGGGGTCATATCAAAATGATTAAACATTGGTTCTTTTGCATCAACAATTAATACAATGGGTGCACTCAAAATTGTTTGTATTTCAGTTGTTTGATCACATGGCAAAGTCAAATTATCAACATAGTCCTCTAAAATACGTGGTACGATCAAAGTAGTGGGTAGCTCATCGGATGGTGCATGCAAATTGAAAAGGCATTCATCATTCTCATGTAGAGATGGAAGATTAGTACCTTTGTCATTACCTCTTATGATCAACTCAGATGATGTAGCGACTCTCGGGGGCGATATGTCACATGGTGGAGGTGATGTAGTCCTCACAACAACGGATGTGGTTGTCATAGTATGCCTAGTAGTTGAAGGAACAATCATATCAACTCTTGGAATGTGCACCGTGCGCTTGTTCTCCTCGTGGGCAACACGTCGTTTTATTTCATGTTCAGCTTTGCAAGCAAGACGAAACAAATGGTCCATAGGATAACACTCTTCATGAATTAATATCTCTTGAATATCGCGGTTTAATCCTCCCCAAAATCTATCCATAAAATCATCTTCACTTTCTTCTAAACAGGAATGCAACAAGGTTTGTAAACCATCATAATATTTTGTTACAGTGTCACTACCTTGTTTTAAATGTTGCAACTTCTTAATCATGTCGCGAGTATAATAAGCGGGAACAAAAGTATGTCGCATGACAAGTTTCAAACCATCCCAAGTAGTAGGTATATAATCAGGGTGTAACCGACAATATTCACTCCACCAAACCAAAGCATAACCAGTGAAAGAACCAACCGCAACCTTAACCTTTTTATGTTCATCAAAATTGTGGGAAGAATATATATTTTTTATGTTGAACTCACATTCAATATATAAAGCAGGTCTAAAATGGCCATTAAATGGTGGTATAGATACATTAACCTGGTCATGTGCATTTGGATGTTTGTGCACCTCTTGTGACGGTTGTGGTATTTGCAAAGGTGGTGGCACGTCTCCCATGATCGACAAAGCCCATGAATTGACTATGGATCCTGTCATGATAGTAGAAACAAGAAATAGAATCCAAAAAAATGTTCCTATGAACTACTTGGAAGTGGTGGTAAAACACTCACAGTATAGCAAATCTCAATATCTTACAAGTTCTTACCATGCAGCAGGTGGTGATCGGCAACCAGCGGTGTCAAATAAATCTGAAGATTGAGTAAAGTGATTGCTAGGGGAAAGTACGTATACACGGTGTAGATATATGTGGAGCTGCGTTGGCTATATATGGTAGCAAAAGATTAGCAATAATCAATTCAAAGATGCAATGTTGAATAAACATTCAACGACGGTACTGTGCTGGTCCTAGGCTAGACCGGACTAGAGACGCGAGCCTAGAACACTAATGAGGTCACATCGTAGCACAACTAGCATCAATAAAGGATATGAAGTATCTCTCGATAGTAAGATATAAGTGAATTTCACAATAGCAGTAAAGATAATGATATGAAACAATAGCCAAGAAGGATATAACAACTTCCTCTCCAACTTTCCTGTGAAAAAGTTTGTGCCAATATTTTTGATAATTTTTTTCAAGAATGGTACTGACTCAAGCTTTCAAACACAAAAGGAATCACTCAATTCCGAGTTGATATGAGGAGTCAAAAAATTCTAAAACTGGTTTGAAAAACTGGAATAAGATGTGTTCGTGAACTTTGGAGGGCAAAGAGACCTATTTAGAAGCTTATTTTGAGGTGCCAAATATTGAACTTGCTTCTGCAACTATTGAGATGCGGCTCGTCTCTAGCTTTCTTTTGAGTACTCGTGGAGCCAAAACGGACTTCGTATGAGGAAGTTATGTCTGTTTTACAGAATAGTGCACAATATAGATTCCAATCCGAATTCAACTACGAGATTGAGTCTAGATAGATCCGAATTTTTTTTTTCTTCTCTCTTTTTTCCCCACATTTTTTTTTCTTTCTCTTTTTTTTCTATGACTTTTTTCTGTCGTTTTTTTCTCTTTTTTTCTCTCCCTCTTTCCAAAACAAACTAGATAAGATGCAGCTTGGATCAAGCGAAGATGTGAACGATCTCAATTATTATTATGACAATGAATGGTGGGTAGCACGTGGTGGAAATTTATGGATGGGTGGTGGACAGCGGAAGGGATAACGATGCAGCGGCGGCGTGACCAATGTGAACAGAACTCGAAACTCTAAACGAACTAGACACTAAGACCAGCAACTCGACACGACGATACAATCGTTAATTCAACTATGCAAGCAATGAAAAGAAAATTGCAAAGGGTTAGACTGGCTTGGACAAAGGATGAATAGATCTAACTTTTTTGTGGCTTTTTCTTGGACAAAAGGTAAGAAAATAAATCTAATCTAGGAAAAACTGGAAATTCTCACCGAGCAACCTGAAAACTGATACCACTTGATAGAGGCGAGGGTGTCCCGATCTTTTGATGAGATGATAAATATTGATTTGGTGGAGACGACTTTGATGATCCGACTACAAACATGCACAACGTTGCGCCTTAGCAATCGCTAAACCAATCTCCCGAGGTTACTGACGATGCCGGAAGCACGGTCAGCCTGACCACGAAGGTCTATTCCTGCAAGCAATTGAAGAACAAGCAATAATATGATATTGGAATCTGAATATTGCGAATATAGATGAAGTATTGATAAAGGTGGGGATCCGAAAGCGGTCTTGGTCTGGTCATTGGACACAAACGAAGTACACAAAGTTGCAATGGCTAACTTTTAACTAAACAAATCCCCCAGGAAAAAGCTACTAGATGGACCTATTTATATAGGAGCAAGGGGTGGCGGCCAAGGAAGTGGAAGGACGTCCCAAGGCAACCTAAAACTAACCCTAGGTCGTACAAGGCTCATGGGCCCAAGTGGAGGTGGTGCAACACCTTTGGACTTGTTGTTTGACTCGGATTCTGCTGCAGCATCAGATTGTTTCGTCGATATCTCAATGCTCTGGATGAATTTGAAGGTGATTCTAATTCGGTTGGAAAGAGCACGAAATCTACTTTCCGACAAAAAAATAATCACCTAATTTGGAGTCCGTATGAAAAGGTTGTTGACGTTTTGAGTCAGGTATGTCTGTGCAGTGTGAATCTGAATGCAGAACGTGAGAGACTTGGACTCTATCTTCTCTTGGCCCAAAAGTGATGTGAGAGGACTTTTTTAACAGAACCTAAACTTCACCTTTTCCCTTATCTTCATATGTGGATTGTACAAATGTCCCATACACCTGCAATTAGACAAAACACAAAAGTGTGTGAAGTATTTTTGTTCTGGATAACATAAATAGATTATTGAATAGTTTGCACTAGAAATCACCTGACAAATATGCATGTATGCAATATTTTTGGTCGTATCCAAGGTAGTCATTTCCTCATCAGGACGTCCGGAGCCTGGAGGTCGTCGGATGTCCGGGGTTCGTCAGTTGTCCGGAGCCTTGAGACTTTGAGCAGCTCTTCTTCTTCGTCTCCGTCTTCACGTGCATCTTCCTCTTCTTCTTCTCCTTGATGATACCTGAGTATACACAATGTGTCCATATGAGGTAGTAGCCATGTCTCATGTGCATCGAAGTGGAAATCTGAGGGGAGTGATGTCACCTCGGTTTTGAGAGCTCTTGCATGTGCTCGTGTCATGGGTCCGCTAGGCACTTGGTGAGGTGATGGTAGGTCCATGGGGGTGACCTTGGGATGCTCCGCATCATCTCCCCTTCCTTGGGGAAGATCCGTGCTCGGATCAAATGGACACATTGAGAGCTCTTCATCACCATGGAAGGGAGAGAGATCTTTGACGTTGAAGATGTCGCTCACGGAGTACTTGTCACGTGGAATGTCGATCTTGTAGGCGTTGTCGTTGTAGCGTGCAAGCACCTTGAAGGGTCCATCCGCTCGTGGTCGAAGCTTGGACTTGCGTTCTTGTGGAAAGTGGTCCTTGCGAAGGTGTAGCCAGACGAGATCACCAATGTTGAAGACCATAGGTTGCTTGTTGAGGTTGAGCTTGGTCGCAAGGCGTTGAACTCGGCGCTCGATGGTGTTTCTTGTATCTTCATGCTCCTTCTTGACATGTGTCACACATGCACTTGCGTCCAAATTGATGCGCTCTTGGAGTGGTAGAGGGAGAATGTCCAAAGGGGACAAAGGGTTGAATCCGTAGACGACCTCGAATGGGGACTTGCCGGTTGTTGAGTGTCATGCTCGGTTGTAGGCGAATTTGGCGATAGGTAGGCACTCCTCCCACTCCTTGATGTTCTTCTTGATGAGTACTCGAAGTAGAGCGGAGAGTGTGCGGTTGGTAACTTCCGTTTGGCCGTCGGTTCATGGATGATACACCGTGGAGAAAAGTAGCTTGATTCCAATCTTGGCGCATAGGGTCTTCCAAAAGTAGCTAAGGAACTTGACGTCGCGGTCCGAGATGATCGTCTTTGGCACTCCGTGGAGACGCAATATGTCCCTACAAAAGAGAGTAGCAACATGTGAAGCATCGTCTATCTTGTTGCAAGGGATGAAATGTGCCATTTTTGAAACGGTCCACAACGACAAATACCGAATCCTTCCCATTTCGAGTCCTAGGCAAACCAAGTATAAAGTCCATGCTAATGTCTTCCCATGGTTGATATGGAATTGGTAGAGGCATATAAAGGCCATGAGATTGAGCTTTGGACTTAGCTTTGCGACATGTAGAGCATCGGTTGGTGAAGCGATTGACGTCACGAAACATCTTGGGCCAATAGTAGTTCTTTGAGAGAGTAGTGAACGTCTTGTCACGTACAAAATGGCCCATTAAGCCTCCTCCATGAGATTCCTGCAAAAGCAACAAACAAAGAGAAGACTCGGGGATGCAAAGTTTGTTAGCTCTCATAAGATATCCATTTTTGATGTAATAGCGTTCCCAAGAGGTATGCGTCAAACACTTGGCATAAGGAGTAGCAAAGGTAGGGTCGTGCTCATACAAGTCTTTTATATGCTCAAAGCCAATGACATCCAAATCAAGTTGAGTAACCAGGATGCATATGCGGGAAAGGGCATCCGCCACATTGTTTTCTTTACCTTTAATGTACTTGATGACATAAGGAAAGAACTCAATAAATTCACTTCATTTAGCATGATGCTTGTTCAACTTGGTTTGGCCCTTAAGATACTTGAGCGTTTCATGATCGGTATGAATGATAAACTCATGAGGGCGAAGATAGTGTTCCCATTCATGCAAAATGTGGACTAAAGTATAAAGCTCTTTGTCATAGATGGGGTAATTGAGTTGCGCGCCGGAGAGTTTCTCACTAAAGTAAGCTATGGGTTGCTTCTCTTGCGTTAACACACCACCTATGCCATTGCCACTAGCATCACAATGAATCTCAAAAGGCTTGTCAAACTTGGGTAATGCAAGCACGGGAGCATGAGTAAGCAAATTCTTAAGCTCATTGAAAGCGGTATCTTGGGAGGGTCCCCAAACAAAAGGCGCATTCTTCTTGCTCAAAGCATGCAAAGGCGAAGCAATGGTGCTAAAATCCTTCACAAAGCGACGATAGAAACCTGCAAGGCCAAGAAAGCTACGCACTTGTTACAAATTGGTTGGTTGTGGCCAAGTCTTAATAGCATTGATCTTGGACTCATCAACATGAACACCCTTAGAGGAAACTATAAAACCCAAGAAAACGAGCTTATCAGCGCCAAAAAAGGTATGTCTCCATATTAGCATAGAGATGCTCTTTTCGAAGAGTTTTCAAAACGGTTCGAACATGGGTGACATGATCTTCAAGAGATTTGCTATAAACAAGGATATCATCAAAGTAGACCACAACAAATATACCAATATAAGGGCGAAAGACATGATTCATAAGACGCTTAAAAGTACCTGGTGCTTCCGACCCATAGGCATGACTAACCACTCATCCAAGCCAAACTTGAAAGCTGTTTTCCATTCATCACCCTCTTGTATGCGGATTTGATAGTAACCACTCTTAAGATCAATTTTAGAAAAGATAGTGGCACCACTAAGTTCATCAAGCATATCGTCAAGGCATGGAATGGGATATCTATAGCGCACAGTGATAGCATTGATAGGTCTACAATCGGAGCACATGCGAAAGCTACTGTCTCGTTTTGGTACAAGAATGACCGGGACGGCACAAGGGCTCAAACTTTCATGCACATGTCCATGGTCTATGAGATGTTTTACTTGCCTTTATTTCTTTGGTTTCTTCAGGGTTGATGTGATAGGGAGATTTGTTCGGAAGTGGTGCTCCGGGGATGAGGTCGATGCGGTGCTCAATGCCTCGTGGTGGAGGTAGTCCCGGAGGTAGCTCGTCGGGGAAAACATCGTGAAATTCCTGCAAAAGAGAAGACAATACTATAGGAAGAGTGTGAGAAGTGTTAGTTTCTGGTGCATTGTCCTTGCAGACCATGACATAGTGTAGGACACTAGATGGGTTCTCACACACTCCTCTTATCTCACTTTTGGTGGCAAATAGTACTAAGTTCTTCTTTTCGCTCATCGTGGAGGTGTTCGATTTGGGCTTGTGGCGATGACTCTCTTTTTGGTGGCTCGCTCTCTCACTATGATCTCCATGATGGGTGGCTTGCTTGTCGGCGATCACTTGACTTGGCGACATTGGACGGAGGACGTACTCCTTGCCCTTCATCTTGAAGATGTAGTAGTTCGTTCGGCCGTTGTTGATAGAGGCAAAGGTGTCCCGTCTTTCAATGAGATGGTGGCTATCATTTTAGAGGAAGTCGACTTTGACGATCAGACTATGAACGTGCGAGGACGTCGCGCCTTAGCAATTGCTAAACCAACTCCGAGGGGTTATTGAGCACGCTGGAGCACGATCAACCTGACCACGAGGGTCTGTTTCCTGCGAGCAAACGAAGAACAAGCAAGAAACTGACATTGCAATCTGGATATTGCGAATATAAGATGAAAGCTTTATTATTCAAGGTGGGGTTCTATGGCGTCTTGGTCTGGTTGCTGGACACAAACGAAGTACGCGAAATTGCAGCTATGACGAACTTTTAATCTAAACAAAACCCAAAGTCCAAACGGCGCCCTAAGGGCTGTATATATGGAGGAAGAGGGGGGGGATTTCGTGGCCCTTTGATAGAGGCAAAGGTGTCCCGATGTTTCGATGAGATGGTGGCTATCGTTTTCTATGGGAGTCAACCTTGACGATCCTACTATGAACGTGGAAGATGTCGCGCCTTAGCAATCGCTAAACCAACTTCCGAGGGGTTATTGACCACGCCGGAGCATGATCAACCTGACCACGAGGGTCTGTTTCCTGCGAGCAAACGAAGAACAAGCAAGAAACTGAGATTGCAAATCTGGATATTGTGAATATAAGATGAAAACTTTATTGATCAAGGTGGGGTTCTGTGAAGCCTTGGTCTGGTCGTTGAACACAAACGAAGTGCGCGAAGTTGCAGCTATGCCGAACTTTTAATCTAAACAAAAACCAAAGTCTAAACGATGCCCTAAGGGTTGTATATATGGAGGAGAGAGGGGGAATTTCGTGGCCCTTGGTGGAGGGGTCCGAAACCAACCCTAACTCTTGTTTCCCCACACATACGGACTCTAAAAACATCCTATACTTAAGTACTTCGAAAATACATGGGCCTGGCCCAATAATAACGTGATGCAACACCTAGAATAGCCTCTGCACGAAATTTATGAAGTGGCATCTTGTATATTTTGTCCAAGGCTTTATGCACTCATTATGGTGGCTTCAGAGTCCTGGAATCATCACTTGTAACTCTGTTTCTTGTTCCCCTTGCGCATGCCATCATCTCTAGGCTTGAACTTGCTCCAAGGTTCATCTTTCTTGTCCAAGCTAGGCCCTTCATTTGTAAGCAAAACAAATGTATCCAATTTAGGCAGCATCATATTCTCATGAACATTAGAATCGTTACCAAGAAACGAAAGTACCTGATAATTCAATTGGCGTGCGCGAGCTCTAGTAATTGGTCCAGTATGTATAGCAGCAGGGGCTGTGGGTGTAATAATGGTATTGATGTCCTCATCATCCTCCCCTTCTCGAAATGAAGTCGTCCTCGACGAAAGCTCATCTTCCTCACCCAAGTAAGGCTTCAAATCTGCAATGTTAAAAGTGGGACTAACCCTAAAATCTGCAGGCAGCTCAAGTTTATATGTATTATCATTTATTTTCTCTAACACCTTAAAAGGACCATCAGCACGTGGCATTAGCTTTGATTTGCGCAAATTAGGAAATCTATCCTTACGAAAATGTAACCAAACAAGATCTCCAGGTGCAAACACAACATGTTTTCTACCCTTATCTCCAGCAAGTTTATATTTAGCATTCATACGCTCAATGTTTTCCTTAGTTAACTCATGCATTTTTAAAATCAATTCTGCACGTTCTTTAGCATCAAAATTAACCTTCTCCGAAGATGGAAGAGGCAACAAATCAATAGGTGCACGAGGTAGGAAACCATACACAATTTCAAAAGGGCACATCTTAGTAGTAGAATGCAATGAACGATTATAAGCAAATTCAATATGAGGCAAGCATTCTTCCCACATTTTCTTATTATTATTCAAAACAGCCCTAAGCATAGTAGACAATGTTCTATTGACTACTTCAGTTTGTCCATCAATATTGCCCATAAACATCTCCAAAAGTGGCTAAGAAATTTAGTATCACGATCTGAAACAATAGTATTTGGCACACCATGCAAGCGAATAATTTCACGAAAGAACAAATCAGCAACATTAACAACGTCATCGCTTTTATGACATGATATAAAGTGTGCCATTTTCGAGAACCTATCCACGACAACAAATATGCTATCCCTCCGCTTGTTTGTTCGAGGTAAACCTAAAACAAAGTCCATAGGTATATCCTCTCAAGGAACACTAGGTACAGGCAAAGGCATATATAAACCATGAGGATTGAGTCGTGACTTAGCTTGACGCCAAAGTGTCCCTAAAACAAAACGCTCAACATCCCGTCTCATGTTTGGCCAAAAGAAATGTGTAGCAAGTATATCCTCCGTCTTCTTGACGCTAAAGTGTCCCATCAATCCTCCTCCATGCACCTCCTGCAACAACAAAAGACAAACTGAGCTAGCTGGAATGCATAGCTTGTTAGCACGAAACACAAATCCATCGTTAAGAACGAACTTGTTCCAAGTTCTCCCTTCCTTACAATTCTGCAATACATCTTTAAATTCAGCATCATGCACATATTTATCTTTGATGGTCTCCAAACCAAATATTTTAAAGTCAAGTTGTGAAAGCATAGTATAACGACGAGACAATGCATCAGCAATAACATTTTCTTTACCCTTCTTGTGTTTAATGACATAAGGGAAAGTCTCAATGAATTCAACCCATTTAGCATGTCTACGGTTCAGTTTTGCTTGACTTTTAATGTGTTTCAAAGATTCATGATCAAAATGTATAACAAATTCCTTGGGACATAAATAATGTTGCCATGTTTCTAAGGTCCGAACAAGAGCATATAATTCTTTATCATAAGTAGAACAGTTTAGACTAGGCCCACTCAATTTTTCAGAAAAGTATGCAACGGGTTTGCCATCTTGTAATAACACACCTCCTAATCCAACTCCACTAGCATCACATTCAAGCTCAAAAGTCTTATTAAAATCAGGAAGTTGGAGTAAAGGAGCATGTGTCAACTTATCTTTCAATAACGTCAAGGCTTCTTCCTGTGCGGTACCCCAAACAAAAGGCACATCCTTCTTTCTAAGCTCATTGAGAGGTGGAGCAATGGTGCTGAAATCTCTCACAAAATGCCTATAGAAACCAGTCAGGCCAAGGAAACTCCTCACTTGTGTGACCGTTTTGGGCTGCGGCCAACTCTCAATAGCTTCAATCTTGGCTTTATCAACTTCAATTCCCTGTGGAGTAACAACATAGCCAAGAAAAGATACTCGGTCGGTGCAAAAGGTGCACTTTACAAGGTTACCAAACGAACGTGCATCACGTAGGGCAATAAAAACAGCACGTAAATGTTCCAAATGTTCTCCAAAGATTTGCTATAAATCAATATGTCATCAAAGTAACCTACCACAAATCGTCCAATGAAAGCACTTAAAACTTCGTTCATTAATATCATGAAAGTACTAGGTGCATTAGTTAACCCAAAAGGCATGACTAACCACTCATATAATCCAAACTTAGTTTTAAATGATGTTTTCCATTCATCTCCTAATTTCATACGAATTTGATGGTATCCACTACGCAAATCAACTTTGGAGAATATTGTAGAGCCACTCAATTCATCAAGCATATCATCTAGCCTAGGAATAGGATGATGATAACGAATAGTAATATTATTAATGCCTCTACAATCAACACACATACGTGACGTACCATCCTTTTTCGGCACTAAAATGATAGGAACAGCACACGGACTAAGGGATTCGCGTATATAACGTTTGTCGAGCAGTTCTTGTACTTGACGCATAATCTCCTTCGTCTCCTCTGGATTGGTACGGTATGGTGCACGGTTGGGTAATGATGCACCGGGAATTAAGTCAATTTGATGCTCAATCCCTCGAATAGGTGGTAATCCCGGTGGCACGTCTTGTGGAAAGACGCCAGCGAACTCCTGCAAAATATTAGTGATAGCAGGAGGCAAAGAGGAAGGCACGTCCTCGAATGAAAATAACGCCTCTTTGCACACAAAAGCATAGCAAACAGATTTGCTAAATCTAGATCATCAATATCAGATTTGGTGGCAACTAAACATGCACTTTTCAATTTAATTTCA
The DNA here is from genome assembly GCF_002162155.2 of Triticum dicoccoides. Taxonomy (NCBI): domain Eukaryota; kingdom Viridiplantae; phylum Streptophyta; class Magnoliopsida; order Poales; family Poaceae; genus Triticum; species Triticum dicoccoides. The sequence continues at coordinate 353,776,395 of NC_041392.1, forward strand.
GAAGCAACACTAGATGGTTTATTATTAGGCTTCATTTGTTGCTCAAATTCTTTTGCCACAATCTAATTTTCACTCTTATTTTTCTCCTGTTTTGCTTTATTAGCTCTATTAATATCATCTTTCAAAATGGAATCAGGAGTCATAGGAAGCAAAGTAATATTTTTATCCTTATGAACAAGAGTATACTGATTGTTTCTACCATGGTGTACAGAATTTTTATCAAATTGCCATGGTCTACCAAGTAATAAGGAACATGCTTGCATAGGTACCACATCACAATCAACCTAATCAGCATATGTAGAGATACTAAAATGCACACAAACAGTATGTGTTACCTTAACCTTGCCGCTATTGTTGAACCATTGGATGTAGTAAGGATGTGGATGTGGTCTTGTGGTGAGAGATAGCTTCTCCACCATCTCCATGCTAGCCAAGTTATTGCAGCTCCCTCCATCTATGATGACGCGAACAGAACGTTCCTTCACAACTCCCTTTGTATGGAACAAATTATGCCTCTAATTTTGCTCGTCTTGTGTAACCTGCACACTCAAAACACGTTGAGAACTAAACATTCATACGTGTCAGCATCTTCAGCAGCCATGTATCGCGTCTCATGATCAGAATCATCTCCACCGTGTTCTTCATGTTTAATAAGAGCCAAAGTCTCCTCATCATAGTCACAAGTGGACTCATACACACCATCCTCAGTAATAATCATTACACGCTGAGATTTGCATTCTCTCGCAAAATGTCCTCTTCCATTACAACAACGATAATATCACTTGTGTGCCCTGTTGATGCCATGGAAGAAGAAGAGCTCTGTGTAGGCCTGGCAAGTGTGCTCTTGGCAGATAGTGGTGGTTCTGCCTGCTTTCTTGTATCACGGCTGGAGGTGTCACCTAATGGTGATGCTGGTGCAGTGGAAGTAGAGGATGCACATGGTGTCCATGATGAAGATCGACCTGCAGAAAAATTAGTTCGCGCCAATGCCTATCGATCCTGCACTTCATGTTCAGCTTTACAAGGAAGATGGAATAAATGAGTGATATTAGTATACTCCTTATACTCTAGAATAGTCTGAATCTCTCTATTTAATCCACCCATAAAACATGGAAGCATAGCTTCATTCTCCTCAACAATACCACATCTAATCATGCCAGTTTGTAATTCCTGATAATATTCTTCTACAGAATTTTTTCCTTGTCTTAAACGCTTTAATTTTTGAAGTAATTCACATTGATAATATGGTGGAACCCAACGAGTATGCATAGCAGTTTTCAAACCAGCCCAAGTAGCTGGAATAGGATATAATCTACAATGCTCAGACCACCAACCACATGCAAAACTAGTGAAAGCACAAACAGCAGCAGGAACACGTCTCTCCTCGGGATATTGTAAACATGTAAAACTTTGTTCAGTTTCTAACTCCCAAGTAAGATATATATCAGGAACATATCTACCCTCAAATGGTGGAATATTCAATTTCAGTTTAGGAAGATGGTCATGATCTCGTACCTCATATGGTTGTGCATCCCTACCGTTGTGATGATATACCTGAGGACGACCTGGTGGTGGTGGTGCTAGTGGTTGCACGTAGTTCTGATTTTGATCAACCTCATCCTCGTAATGGTCCTCCACCTCTGCAGTAGCAGTAGGAGCTACAGAAGCATCAACAGCGGCACCAGAATTTTGCCCAGGGTCAATGGGAACGCGTTGTGCTCATCCCACTTGATTTGGAAGGCGACGTTGTTGTTGTTGTTGTTGTTGTTGTTGTTGTTGTTGTTGTTGTTGTTGTTGTTGTTGTTGTTGTTGTTGTTGTTGTTGTTGTTGTTGTTGTTGTTGTTGTTGTTGTTGTTGTTGTTGTTGTTGTTGTTGCAGAGGTGTGTTAGGTGCAGCCGGTGGTGGTGGTGGAAGACGCGCGAGCAATTGATTAAACTTGTTATTGATCTTTGTTTCGAACGCCTTCTCAAAGCCATCGATCTTCTCCATGGCCTCGTCAAATCTATTTAGCACATCTTCCACCTGTCCACTCATCATTTGCTGAAACTTATCATGTAACTCTTTGTTTGTCATGTTCTCCCAGTCAGTCTCGTCTACTTGTGATCCTGCCATGGTTAGCACAAATAGAAACACACAAGAATATGATCCTACAGACTACTAGGAAGTGGTGGTGATGGTGTGGTGGACAGTCACAAATCCGTCAAGCGAATCTCAAACTCTTACCAGTTCTTACCAAGCAGAAGGCGGTGATCGACAACTGTCGTAGTCAACACTCTCAAAGCTTGGATAGAGCGATTACCAGGGAAAGTCAAACACACGACGTACATGTATGTGGAGCTGGGAAGGCTTATAATATGGTAGCAAAAAGGGTCAGCAATAATCAATTCAGAGATGCAAAGTTGAATAGACGCTCAACGACGGTACTGTGCTGGTTCTAGGCTAGACCGTGCTATAGACGCGAGCCTAGAACACTAACAAAATCACGACGCTGCACGTAAACAAGGGAGGTACATGCTCTGAATTTTTTTCCTTTTTTCTCTTTTTTGCACTTTTTTCCTCTTTTTTTGCTCCGCAACAAATTTTTGTCGAAAAATTCCACAAATGGTCTAAAAACTACCCAGTCAGAATTTTCCAGACTTAGTTTTTTTTAGTTTGGAACCATTTTTCTTCTGTGGATGGCTCGAAAGTTGGGGAGTCCTACTCTGTCACGACTTGGAGTATCGCGTGATCTGGAAATCGAAAACAAAGCAACAATTACTGGACTCGAACTAGGACTGGTGGCGGAGATGAATCTGGTGGAATCTCGGACTGGTGGCGGCGATGAATCTGGTGGAAATTGGACTGGTGGCGGATATATGTTGGAGGTGGACTTGGATTGGCGTGATGGCGGCGGACATGTGGTGGCTTATATGGACTCGGATTGGTGGTGAATATGGTAGCGACGATGAAGTTGGTGTGGTGGTGGTATATGGCAGCAGTGACGATGATGATGCGGTGGTGATATATGGCAACAGCGACGTGACAACCTATGAACAGAACTCGAAACTCTAAAGGACTAGACACTAAGAGCAGCAACTTGACATGATGATGCAATCGCAAATTCAACAAAGCAAATACAGAAAAGATTATGCAAAGGCTCAGATTGGTTCGGATAGGATGAACTAACCCTAAATTTTTTTGGCTTTTTCATGGACTATAGGTATGAAGAACAGACTCGATCTAAACTATGAAAAACTATAAAATCTCACCGAGCAACCTGGAAATCTGATACCACTTGATAGAGGCGAAGGTGTCCCGATGTTTCAATGATATGGTGGCTATCGTTTTCTGTGGGAGTCCACCTCGACGATCCGACTACGAATGTGCGAGACGTCGCGCCTTAGCAATCGCTAAACCAACTTCCGAGGGGTTATTGACCACGTCGGAGCATGATCAACCTGACCATGAGGGTCTGTTTCCCGCGAGCAAACGAAGAACAAGCAAGAAACTGAGATTGCAAATCTGGATATTGCGAATATAAGATGAAAAACTTTATTGATCAAGGTGGCGTTCTGTGACGCCTTGGTCTGGTCGTCGAACACAAACAAAGTATGCAAAGTTGCAGCTATGCCGAACTTTGAATCTAAACAAAACCCAAAGTTTAAACGATGCCCTAAGGGCTGTATATATGGAGGAGAGAGGGGGAATTTTGTGGCCCTTGGTGGAGGGGTCTGAAACCAACCCTAACTCTTGTTTCCCCACACATACGGACTCTGAAAACAACCTATACTTAAGTACTTCGAAAATACATGGGCCTGGCCCAATAATAAGGTGACACAGCACCTAGAATAGCCTCTGGACGAAATTTATGAAGTGGCATCTTGTATATTTCGTCCAAGGCTTCATGCACTCATTATGGTGGCTTTAGAGTCCTGGAATCATCACTTGTAACTCTGTTCTTGTTCCCCTTGCGCATGCCATCATCTCCATGCTTGAACTTGCTCCAATGTTCATCTTTCTTGTGCAAGCTAGGACCTTCATTTGTAAGCAAAACAAATGTATCCAATTTAGGCAACATCATATTCTCATGAACATTAGTATCGTTACCAAGAAACGAAAGTACCTGATAATTCAATTAGCGTGCGCGAGCTCTAGTAATTGGTCCAGTATGTATAGCAGCAGGGCTGTGGGTGTAACAATGGAATTGATGTCCTCATGAGTTGTGGATGACTCCTCTATCAAATTGCCATGGGCGTACAAGGAGAAGATGGCAAACGGTCTTTGGAACGACATCGCACTCCAAGGTGTCTTCGTAGGCGCCAATTTTAAAGGAGACTTTTACTCGGTGCTCGACTTGGATGGTGCTGGAGTCGCTAAGCCATTGCACTTTGTATGGATGTGGGTGCTTCGTCTTGGGCAATTGGAGCTTGGAGCAAAGTTCTTTACTTGCGAGGTTACGACAACTCCCTCCATCGATGATGACCTTGATGGATCGTCCATTGATGCCGGCCTTGTGTGGAATATGTGGCATCTTTGGTCTTCTTCTTGGTGATGTTGGAGAGTCAAGACCTTGGAGACAACAAGGGAGGGACTTGAATCTTCATCGCAAAAGACTTGTTCCTCTTCATCGTTCACTTGCCGGTGCATGGAGACTTGCTCAAGAGCGTCCATTTCTCCTTCACTCATTGAGTCATAAGTGTCGTCGTCATTGAGGATCATGGTCCGCTTGTTGGTGCACTCATAGGACTTGTGGCCTTGGCCTCTACATGTGAAGCATTTAAAGGAACTCGTCTTGATGGTCTCATCGGTGGGGGTTGAGTATGATGAAGCTCTCGGCTTGAAGTTGCTCATAGTAGGAGGATGACTTGGAGTTAACGAAGATTTCTTGGAACTCGACTTGTCGACGTTGCTTGTAGAAGGCTTGATAGACGGTGTTGGATTCATTGAAGCTTGGTTGTTGGAGAAACCGTATGTCTTGGAAGAGAACTTGGCATACTTGAAATCATCTTGCACTTTCTGTTTCACTTTGGTAGCTTGATGCACTAGCTCGATGAGGTTCGAGTATGGTTGGAAGTCGGCGATCTTCTTGATAGGATGGTTGAGTCCATTCAAGAAACGTGCCATAGTTTGCTCATCATCTACCGTGACATTGGCTCTTATCATTGCAATCTCCATCTCCTTGTAGTACTCTTCAACGCTCTTGGTTCCTTGCTTGAGTAGTTGGAGTTTCTTGAAGAGGTCGCGGTTGTAGTAGGTAGGCACAAAGCGTGCTCTCATGACATCCTTCATTTGCGCCTGATACGTCTCCAACGTATCTATAATTTTTGATTGCTCCATGCTATATTATCTACTGTTTTGAATGTTTATGGGCTTTATTATACACTTTTATATCATTTTGGGGACTAACCTATTAACCCAGAGCCTAGTGCAAGTTTCCATTTTTACCCTGTTTTAGGGTTTCGAAGAAAAGGAAAATCAAACGGAGTCCAATTGACCTGAAACTTCACGGAACTCACTTTTGGAAGGAAAGAAGCCCAGAAGACTTGGAGTGCACGTCGGGGGATCTGCGAGGAGGTCACGAGGCAGGGGGGCGCGCCCACCCCCTGGGCGCGCCCTCCACCCTCGTGAGCTCCTCGTGGCCCCCCTGACGTACTTCTTCCGCCTATATATCTCCATATACCCTAAAAACATCCGTGAGCACAATAGATCGGGAGTTCCGCCGCTAGAAGCCTCCGTAGCCACCGAAAGCCAATCTAGACCCATTTCGGCACCCTGACGGAGGGGGAATCCTTCTCCGGTGGCCATCTTCATCATCCCGGTGCTCTCCATGACGAGGAGGGAGTAGTTCTCCCTCGGGGCTGCGGGTATGTACCAATAGCAATGTGTTTGATCTCTCTCTCTCTCTCGTGTACTTGAGATGATACGATCTTGATGTATCGTAAGCTTTGCTATTATATTTGGATCCTATGATGTTTCTTCCCCCCTCTACTCTCTTGTAATGAATTGAGTTTCCCTTTTGGAGTTATCTTATCGGATGGAGTCATTAAAGATTTGAGAACACTTGATGTATGTCTTGCGTGGGATACCTGTGTTACAATGGGGTATTCTATGATCCACTTGATGTATGTTTTGGTGATCAACTTGTGGGTTCCGTGACCTTGGGAACCTATGCATAGGGGTTGGCACACGTTTTCGTCGTGATTCTCCGGTAGAAACTTTGGGGCACTCTTTGAGGTTCTATGTGTTGGTTGAATAGACGAATCTGAGATTGTGTGATGCATATCGTATAATCATACCCACGGATACTTGAGGTGACATTGGAGTATCTAGGTGACATTAGGGTGTTTGGTTGATTTGTGTCTTAAGGTGTTATTCTAGTACGAACTCTAGGGCTGTTTGTGACATCTATAGGAATAGCCCAACGGATTGATTGGAAAGAATAACTTTGAGGTGGTTTCGTACCCTACCATAATCTCTTCGTTTGTTCTCCGCTATTAGTGACTTTGGAGTGACTCTTTGTTGCATGTTGAGGGATAGTTATGTGATCCAATTATGTTATTATTGTTGAGAGGACTTGCACTAGTGAAAGTTTGAACCCTAGACCTTATTTCCTATCATTGCAATACCGTTTATGCTCACTTTTATCATTAGTTACCTTGCTGTTTTTATAATTTCAGATTACAAATACCTTTATCTACCATCCATATTGCACTTGTATCACCATCTCTTCGCCGAACTAGTGCACCTATACAATTTACCATTGTATTGGGTGTGTTGGGGACACAATAGATTCTTTGTTATTTTGTTTGCAGGGTTGCTTGACAGTGACCATCTTCATCCTATGCCTCCTACGGATTGATAAACCTTAGGTCATCCACTTGAGGGAAATTTGCTACTGTCCTACAAACCTCTGCACTTGGAGGCCCAACAACGTCTACAAGAAGAAGGTTGTGTAGTAGACATCAGCGCCCAAGTAGTGATGGGTGGTTCACCTCTTGCCTCTCGGCGCTCGATAACTTGTTCCCACCAAATGAGGACATAGTCTTGGAACTCAAGGGATGCCATCGCGATCTTCTTCTCTTCTTCAAAGTTGTGCAGACGGAAGATTTTGTCGACCTTCAATGCCCATGAAAGGTACTCTTCGGGATCGTTGCTTCCGTTGAACTTGGGCATGGTGAACTTGATCTTGCCATAGCGTTGTTCTTCATTGTGTTGGGATCGGGGATGATGACGCCCGTGTAGTAGATGATTGTCAAGCTCGTGTCGCTCTTGGTGAGGAGGATTGTCAACCTCATGTTGGACTTGTCGTGGATAATTTCCATTCTCTTCATGCTCTTGATGAACTTGATGTTCTTGGCGAGCTTGTGGAGGAGCTTGTCGGGCTTGTGGAGGAACTTGAGGAACGTGATGGTGCATTCGAGCTTGATGCCGTCGTTCATGAAGTTCTTCGCGAAGTGCTTCCTCTTGTTCACGGACTTGTCGGCCTCGGTTGGCTACGGCTCGAGTTGAATCTTGGAGGGCTTGTTGCGCCTTGATGTAGGGTAGATCCCTAATCGGCCGTTCTTTCACGAAAGGAGTGGAACCCCGCAAAGAACACGAGGAACACAAAGGGGAAAACGAGAGAAACACAAGGGGGAATGAAGAGGAACACTCAAACCAACATGAATAAGTCACACATGTGCTAGATCCTCGGATACATGGAACGATACACGGTACACGATCAACTAGGGACGATACAATGGTAACGGTCTTATCCGTTAGGAGGTCTTGATGTTCTTCTCCGTGAGGACGTCTTGAATCCAACGTGGATCTTCTCAGTAGAGGTGCCGCGGTCTCTCTCATGGAGTAGATCCAATGTGGATGAGCAATGCTCTATCTCAAATATGAGCTAAACCAATGCTAACCCTAGAAAGTTGGGCGAGGTAGAGTATATATAGTCTAGGGGGAAGAAGTGATACACGGGCCTCGGCCCTTCACTGTGCGTAGACAGGGGAGGCTGGATGTCCGGGCTGGTCGGGCCGGATGTCCGGGCTTTCAGGCGACGCCGGATGTCCGGGCTGGGGAGGCCGGATGTCCGGGCTGGAGTGGTGGCATTTGTTGCTCTCGGATTCGGAGGGGCCGGATTTCCGGGCTGGCAGCCGGATGTCCTGGGGCTCGGGAGAGGCCGGATGTTCGGGCTGTAGCGACCGGCTGTCCGGGTCGTGTAGCTTCTGGCGGCTGTGCTGCTGTAGTGGACGACAGTCTAGGGGCCGGATGTCCGGGGCCTGGGAGATATTCTTGGCTCCTTCCGTTGGTTCTCCTCATCTGTGGACTTGGGGACTTGTACATCTTCATGCGCATCTTCGGGAGGGTCCTCTTGGTGCCTAATCATGCACAACACCTCGGACTTAGGTAGTAGCCGTGTCTCATGCATAGAAAGTGGAAGTTCGGAGAGGAGTGAGTTCACCTTATCTTCGATAGCCTTGGCTCGGGCTCGTGTCATTGGTCCAAGTGGTGTCGTTGGAGGTGTAGGTGCGTCCATGGGGATGATCTTGGGAAGCTCCGCGTCATCTCCCCTCCCTTGGGGAAGATCCGTCCTCGGATCAAAATCCTCATCACCATGGTAGGGCGAGAGATCTTTGATGTTGAAGATGTCGCTCATGGAGTACTTGTCACGAGGGATGTCGATCTTGTATGTGTTGTTGTTGTAGCATGCAAGCACCTTGAATGCTCCATCCGTGCGTGGTCGAAGTTTGGACTTGCGTTCTTGGGGAAAGTGGTCCTTGCGAAGGTGTAGCCACACGAGGTCTCCAATGTTGAATATCATAGGGTGCTTGTTGACATTGAGCTTGGTCGCAAGGCGTTGTACTTGGTGCTTGATGGTGTTTCTTGTATCTTCATGCACCTTCTTGAGATGGGTCGCTCGTGCACTTTCGTCCAAATTGATGCGCTCTTGGAGTGGTAGAGGAAGAATGTCCAATGGTGACAATGGGTTGAATCCGTAGACGACCTCAAAGGGGGACTTGCCGGTTGTTGATTGTCTTGCTCGGTTGTAGGCGAAATCGGTGATAGGTAGGCACTCCTCCCACTCCTTTATGTTCTTCTTGATGAGTACTCGAAGTAGAGCGGAGAGTGTGCGGTTGGTCACCTCCATTTGGCCGTCAGTTTGAGGATGGTATGCCGTGGAGAAGAGTAGCTTGATTCCGAGCTTGGCGCGTAGGGTCTTCCAAAAGTAGCTAAGGAACTTGACGTCGCGATCCGAGACGATAGTCTTTGGCACGCCATGTAGACACAATATTTCCCTACAAAAGACATTAGCAATATGTGAAGCATCGTCTATCTTGTTGCAAGGAATGAAATGTGCCATTTCTGAGAAACGGTCCACAACGACAAATATTGAATCTTTCCCATTTCGGGTCCTAGGCAAACCAAGTACAAAGTGCATGCTAATGTCTTCCCATGGTTCGTATGGAATTGGTGGAGGCATATAGAGGCCATGATATTGAGCTTTGGACTTAGCTTTGCGACATGTAGAGCATCGGTTGGTGAAACGATTGACGTCCCAAAACATCTTGGGCCAAAAGTAATTCTTCGAGAGTGTGGCGAACGTCTTGTCGCGTCCGAAATGTCCCATTAAGCCTCCTCCATGAGATTCCTGCAAAAGCAATAAACGAAGAGAAGACTCGGGGATGCAAAGTTTGTTAACTCGCATAAGATATCCTCGGGGATGCAAATGTTCCCAAGATGTATGCAACAAACACTTGGCATAAGGAGTAGCAAAAGTTGCATCATGCTCATACAAGGCTTTGATATGTTTGAAACCAATGACATCTAACTCAAGTTGTGTAACAAGCATGCATATGCGGGAAAGAGCATCCGCTACAATGTTTTCTTTACCCTTGATGTACTTGATGACATAAGTAAAAGACTCAATAAATTCACTCCATTTAGCATGACGCTTGTTCAACTTGGTTTGACCCTTAAGATACTTGAGAGTCTCATGGTCGGTATGAATGATAAACTCATGGGGACGAAGGTAATGTTCCCATTCATGCAAAATGCGGACTAAAGCATATAGCTCTTTGTCATAGATGGGGTAATTGAGTTGCGCTCCGGAAAGTTTCTCACTAAAGTAAGCTATGGGGCGCTTCCCTTGCGTTAACACACCTCCTATGCCATTACCACTAGCATTGCAATGAATCTCAAAAGGCTTGTCAAAGTTGGGTAAAGCAAGCACGGGAGCATGAGTAAGCAAATTTTTAAGCTCATTGAATGCGGTATCTTGGGATGGTCCCCAAACAAAAGGCGCATTCTTCTTGCTCAAAGCATGTAAAGACGAAGCAATGGTGCTAAAATCCTTCACAAAGCAACGATAGAAACCCGCAAGGCCAAGAAAATTACGCACTTGATGCAAGTTGGTTGGTTGTGGCCAAGCAACATGAACACCCTTGGAGGAAACAACAAAACCCAAGAAAACGAGCTTATCAACACCAAAAAGGCATTTATCCATATTAGCATAGAGGCGCTCTTTTCTAAGAGTTTGCACAATGGTGCGGACATGGGTGACATGCTCTTTGAAAGATTTGCTAAACATAAGAATGTCATCGAAGTAAAGCACAACAAATATACCAATGTAAGGGCGAAAGACATGATTCATAAGGCGCATAAAAGTACCCGGTGCTTCCGAAAGACCCATAGGCATGACTAACCACTCATACAAACCAAACTTGGTTTTGAAGGCGGTTTTCCATTCATCACCCTCTTGGATGCGGATTTGATAGTAACCACTCTTAAGATCAATTTTGGAAAAGATAGTGGCACCACTAAGCTCATCAAGCATATCATCTAGGCGTGGAATGGGATACCTATAGCGAACGGTGATAGCGTTGATAGGTCTACAATCGGACCACATGCGAAAGGTATCATCACGTTTTGGCACAAGAATGACCGGGACGACACAAGGGCTCAAACTTTCACGCACATGTCCATGGTCTATGAGATGCTTTACTTGCCTTTGTATTTCTTTGGTTTCTTCGGGGTTGAAGCGGTATGGAGCTTTGTTTGGAAGAGGTGCTCCGGGGACGAGGTCGATTTGCTGCTCAATGCCTCGTAGAAGAGGTAGACCCGGAGGTAGATCATCGGGGAAAACATCTTGAAATTCCTGCAAAAGAGAAGACACGACTAGAGGAAGAGTGCAAAATAGAAGACAAGACTAGAGGACGTAGAGAACATCACCGAAGCACCGTCGTACTCCAAGTGGATCGTGAAGGCGCCTCTTGTCCTGCAAACCCGGGCGATTTCGCTCCAGCCTCGAGTCATGAAGACCTCGCCCGGGGCAACGACCGCGACCTCTGCCTCGGTCGCAAGGGTGCTGCAACCGGCGTGCTGCAGCCAAAGCTCCAGGGGCTATCCCGGCGGGACGATGGAGGCGAAGAAGGGAGGAAGGCGAATCCAAGACTGAGGAGGCATGGTGACGTATAGCACGAGCTCTCGGGAGGAGCCCTTGGTGTGGACCCCAGGGGGGACGACCCACACCTTCGTGACCCGTCGGCGCCGACAGCGGCGCCGCCCGTGGCGATCAGCATCAGCTCCTTCAGGGCCCTCAATGTGGGCATACAAGGGAAGCGGGAACCCCGGCGGTGCCCGCTCCCACCAAGGCCTCGGCACCACCTGATGGGCCCCCTCGTCCGGGCCATGGAGGACGAGCCGTTTCTTCGGCGGGAGCGGGTCAGGTTCCTCTCGGGGAGCCTTTCCCTTCTCTGCCGACGAGAACCGGCAGATCGGAGCCATCGCAGCAAGACGGAGCAAGGACCGGGAAGAAGGAGAAGCAAGGAGGGATGGACTGGAAGGGCACACACCGTTCCGTACTTATAGCCGGCGAAGGTCAACCGCCGACCTCCATGATCGCAGGTAATCATGACCCGCTTTGCATGCAGGGACTTGTCCAATCCGTGCAGTTGCCGAGGCGCCATGGGGAAGTGGAGACGCCCATGTCCAATCAACCGCCACATGGCGCCCAAGGCCGCAGGCTGTTAGGGCCCGCGGCGCTTCGCTCTTGCCCTTCCGCCTCCCTGCACGGCCAACTCCTGGCGCGCCTTGGGCCCGGGAGCTACTGTCGGCGTTCTGGGAATGGGGGTCCCCAGACTTGTCTGCCTGCGGCATGGCTCAAAGGGGAGCCCAGCACGGCCCATCTTCACCATCACAGACCCAAGACCCTCGCGGGGCGGACGACACGGAGCTTCCTCAGGCACGGCCTCACCAGGCTGGCTCGCGAGGAGGCGGAGAGATCAAGGCGGGGTACCTCACGAGGTGCCCATGACGCAAGCCATGACGACCAAAGGTGCCAGGCGGGTGCCAGCCCGCACAGTGTCCTCCTTTCCTCTTTGGTGCAAAGGGAGCAAGCGCAGCCGCGGAGTATCGAGGCATCAGGCAAAGGTTGCCATTTTGGTGCAACAAGACCAAGACCAAGAGGACTGCAAGACGGAGGTCATCGTGGAGCCCAAGATGGCGTCACCACCAGAGCTTTGTGCAGGCGAAGACTACTTTTGTCAGGATAGTTGGTACTAGCTGCCCCCCTTCAAATTAGCCCGCCATTGTTGGCTCCCTTCCCGCTCGATATTTGGGAAGTGGACCAGGGCCTCTATAAATAGGACAAGCCCCCCACGGGATCGAACGGGACGAGGGGGAGAGACGAGAGAAAGACGAGAGATGTAGAGAGAGAGAGAGGAGAGAATCAGAATCAGAGAGAGAGAGAGAAGGGTGACTGAACTCCTCCCAGCAGTTCATCGCCCCAGCCAAGAGCATACCCTCGCGAGGCTGTTCTTCCTTGTATTGTTCATCATCATCAGCCCAAGAGGCAATCCACCACACCACACACTTGAGTAGGGTATTACACCACAATGGTGGCCCGAACCAGTATAAACCCTGTGTCATTCGTGTTGTTCTTTCCATAGCTTCAATCTTAGCGAGGCGGGGGGGGGGGGTGCAGGTAGGTAGGAGGCGAAATCTCCGCGCGCACCCCAGTGTTCGAACCTCAAGGGTCTGCCGGAACCCGAAATCTGACACGAACGTCTACCAACCGCAGGCCAGAGCTATGTTGCCCACGGCGGAGACCTCGACCGCAACCCAGGAAGCCCTGCTACAGCAGCCGTCTGCCTGTAGCCAAAGACCTCCTGGACCTGAGGCCGGCAGCTCACCCGCGAAGAAGCATGGGAGCTGAAGCCAGTTGCCGGGCGGGTTCTCCGACCAGACGACAAACTCCAGCAGCATCTCCGCCGAGTGGAAGCACGGCCGGGGAGGCCGCGTGACCACAACATGTCTCCCTTCATCAACGGGAGCGCCACGACCGGAGCGACCGCTGCCTCGCAAAGCAGCACCACCACGGTTGCGCGGGGCCATGACGGGGGTTGCGGTGTGCCTGCATGGACGGCCGCGTCCACACTTGGGGACCGGAGAGCCGGGCCCCTCGCGAGGGGCTTTCCCCTTCTCCGCGGCAGAGAACCTCCTCAACGACGCCATTCGAAGCAGGAGTGGAGCAAGGAAGGAGAAGCGGAAGAGGCAGAGGAAAGATGGGCGACGGGGGCTCTGCCCCACTCCCATTTATACCAGGAGAAGGCCAACCAGCACCCCCCACGATCACATGTAATGATGGTTTTCCTTGCACGTCACCGGGACTTGTCAAGTCAGGCAGTTACCGAGGCAGCATGGGGAAGCGGGGACATCCATGTCCAATCAACCGCCATGCGTCGACCAGGGCCGCAGGCTATTGGGGCCCGCGGCGCTCCGCACTTGGCCTTTGGCTTCGCCTCGAAACCAAGCCCGAGCGCGCCTTGGGCCCAGGGGCTACTGTCGGTGTTCTGAGAATGGGGGTCCCCAGACTTGCCTGCCTGCGGCCCATGGCATGGCTTTGCTAGCAGGCCTGTACGTCCCATCTTCATCAACAAGGCATTCAACACCTTCGCGAGGGGCCAAGCCTCGCGAGGCGGACGATGCAAGACCTCCTCAGGAGCGGCCTCGCTAGGTGGGCTCGCGAGGGGCGGAGAGATCAAGGCAAGGCAAACCTCGCGAGGTTCTCGTGACATGAGCCATGACGATCGAGACTAGGCGGGCGCTAGGCGGGCGCCAGCGCACGTAGCATCCTTGTTTCCTCTTTGGTGCTAAGGGGGCAAGCACAGGCGCGGAGTACTGAGGCATCAAGCAAACGTTTCCATATCGGTGCAATGATACCAAGACCAGCAGGACTACAAGATGGAGGTCACCATGGAGCCCAAGGCGGCGTCACCACAAGAGCCTTTTGCAGGAGAAGACCACTTTTGTCAGGATAAGCTGTACTAGCTATCCCCTTTCAAATTAGCCATTGTTGGCTCCCTTCCCGCTCAATATTTGGGGAGAGGAGCAGGGCCTCTATAAATAGGACTAGCCACCACCATAGCTAGGGGGTCAGATCGAGAGAGACCAGAACAACCACAAGTTCACCGAGCACAAGAACACCTCTACTCAGGAGGCTGTTCTTCCCCTTGTACTGTTCATCCTCAGCCCAGGAGGCAATCCACCACCACACACTAGAGTAAGGTATTACACCACAACGGTGGCCCAAACAATTTTAAATCTTGTGTCCTTTGTGTTGCTAGTTTGTTGAGTTAGTTCGTAAGATCTTAGTTGAGTTAGGACGTGGATCGGTAGGGGGAAATCTTCACGCGCACCCAAGTGTTCGAACCTTAATGGTTTTGCCGAAACCCGTGATCCGACAGCGGCGAGTGACAGTCAAGCAAGGGATGACTATAAATAACTCATGCATGGGAACCAGCTAGCTTATATAGATGCGACAATGATACATGTCACTAGGACGGACCCGAGCGGCCTGGGGATGATACAGCCTGAGGGGCGTCCCTAGCAGTGTAAGCTAAAAATGGGGAAGGATATACGCCGCAGGGACAGGCCCATGTGACCTGGGAATAATGCAGCCCGAGGGGCGTTCCCAGCTGAATGAACTTGGAAAATGTCACCTGGTTTCATTGTCGAAGGAGTGTTGGGGTAGCTGAAGGCGCGTGCTGAAAAGGTTGCTCCTCATGAGCCGCCAAGACCCTGAGCCTCGTGAGGCTCTGGGGGCTGAGGTGGTTCCTTAAGGACCGTCTCCATCCCCGCTAGGACCGCATAATGCCGGGGCTCCTGAGTTGCCAGGATGCTCCATAGGTTGCACTGGAAGGTGGCCGCCATGCTCGGCAGACCAAACAAAATGCGAACATAGCTGTGAGGTGGACCCTCGCATTGCCCAACGCGCGAAGGCCAGAAGCGCTCCTGAGACGTGGCCCTGTTGAGCCCTGGGATGTCGATGCAGATGCGCACCCCGCCATCCTCGCTTGGATGGTTAGCTACACCAGGTGGGCGGCGGTTGTCGCGCATCGCCCTTGCTACTTAAAGCTCTTGGGTGGCCTTGACGACGAACTCCTGAGCGCCGGGCACTCCTCGCCCGATACCCTCCTGAGGGAAACATGCCACAAAGCATGCCTCCACGTGGTGCCTGAGCACCTCCCTCGTGATGTCGGCCAGGTCTGAGGCCCTCTAGAAGAGAGCCCCCGAGCCTCACCCGAGGAGGGCGCCGGGCGCGCCTTCCTATGCAAGGGAGGGAGGCGCCCCAAGCGCGGGCGCTGATCCTGAGGTGGTGCCGCTAGAGACAGCGCCCCTCTGAGGCCCTATGCGGAGTAGCTACTTCTTCTTCTTGGGGATGGCCTCAGGAGGGTACTACGTGCCCTCGCTGTCAGGGTCTTCGATTGCCGCGGCTTGGAATGCGCGCTCGAGAGATCATACCGCATCTTTTTCTTCGCAGGGGACTGTGATGATTCCACCGCTTCCTGGCATCTTGAGGATGTTGTAGCCATGTGTAATGCCACGAGTCCGCTGCGCCAGGTGTCTTGCAGTTATTCGCTGTCGTTGCCATGTCATCCGCTTGCGTGTTGCATCGTGTCATGTCATCATGTGCATTGCATCATCATGTTTTAAAACTTGCATTCGTCCGGGTTCTCCGAGTTCTCTCTGTTGTCCGTTCTGAGCCCAACCACACTTGCACGCGCCCGCGGCATGTCCGAAATAGTATTTTATAAGTGGCCGGAAAATGTTCTCAGAATGGGATGAAAGTTGGCCTGTGGTGTTGTTTTGTTGTAGGTAGGCCGCCTGCCAAGTTTCATCGCATTCAGAGTTCGTTTGTTAGCCCAACGGATAACTATAGCGACATTATAGTCGGTCTAACGTCGGACGTTTTCGGTCTCCGGAAACAGATGCCGGGCCCTCTCTCTCTCTTCTCCCCCTCGCAGTCTCGCCACAGCACACCTAGTCCATCCTCCTTTCCCTCTTCGCTTCCGGAGTTGTCCGATGCGACCGCACGGTCCGAAACCCCCTCTCCACAGTGCATCGAACCCCTCACGTGCGCGTCCGAAATTATCCCGGACCCGACCCGGGCAGTCGTCACCATTGTGTCCGGATCATCCCCAAACATCTACAAAATATCTCCGTTTTGTTAATTGGACTCCCTAGCTATTTATTCGTGCCCGTCCGTTTTCGATCAGAGGGACCGAGGTAGCCCCTAACCTAATCTGTGAGGTATATATAGTCCACCCTTAGTCATTTTGGACAAACCCTAAAATCTAGGGACTTTGTCCCATCGTGCCGCCACCTACCTTCCTTCCTTGGGATCCCCTCATTTCCCCGATCCAATCCCACCAACCAGCTCCACCCCTCAATTTCATCACCGAGCCAACCGGCGGCCTCCCTGCGCAGCCGCACCGATCCCCTCTCCTCCCTCCATGGAGTCGTCACAGCCGGCGAACCCAGCCACTAGGATCGGCCTCCTCCCTGTCCTTCCTCCTCCTTCCCGAGGTTTCTTCTCCTCTAACCTCTCTCTCCCTCCCGTTCCTCTCGCAGGAGCTCGCCGCTGCTGCCGTGGATTTGGAGCAACGCCGCCATTGAGCTTAGTCCGCGGCCGCCGTTGCCCGGATCCAGCGATGGTCGACTTATTTCACTCGTTTCGCCGCCCACCGGACCTCCCTCTGTGCTGCTCCTGTCCCAGGTCGCCAAGCCACGCCATGGATGCCACCACCAGGACCTTCGCCTGCGCTGCCGACATAGATTGGATCCGGCCGGAGCGATTCATCCACCTCACCTCCCGTCCTCTGCTGGCTTCCTTCCCCATGCCTGGATCCGCCGCCGAGCCATCCCGGAGTCACGCGCCAAGTCTGCCGCCCGGCGCTCCTTGCTGCCTCGCTCGTCGGGGAGATGACGAGTACATGGCTCATCAACGCTCCAACCCTTGACCGCGCCAAGGCCCAGTCGCTCGACCCCCTGCCTGCGTTGACTCGCCCCTCGACCGCACGCGCAGGGACCGGCCTCGCCTGCCCAGATCCGTGCCTGGGCCACTTCTTGCACAAGGCCCAGCGCCACCCAGCGATCCAGCTGGCCACTGCTCCATCCAGCTGGGCCAAGGCCCATGGTGAGGACGCGTCCAGCCCCTCCCCTGTTCCTGTTGGGCCGGCCAATTTCGGCCCGTATATGTTTTTTCCTGGTTCTGTGATTTGTCCAATTATCCAGAGAACTGCAGTTTTACAGAAAAACCCTTGCACTTCATGCATATCCTAACTAATTAACCCTGCATCGGATTAAAACAATTTATATATGAAACTTGCTTAGAATTTTGTCTAGTTTCATAATATGTCATTTCCATCCATGTTTAAAATGCTTAAAATGATGCTTGTTTAAATTTGTCCCTATGCCATGTTAAAATGATTATATTCATAACTTAATAACCCTAGCTCCAAACCTAACAATCTTTATATGTAAATGGGGTAGAAAAATGCCTAGTTTAACATGGTGTACTTGTTTTGCATGATTAACAACTCTAAAATTATGTTTAGGGCAGAACAGTACCAAACCTAATATATGCATATGAGGAGTTTCCGGAATTGTTGTTCATTGTTTCCGGCTTCATTTAAACTTGACTAGATAGGTAGTTTTCATTTGCTTCACCCTCTTGCCATGCTAACAACATTTAATATTGTTGGGTACATAAACAAGATCGAACTAAATAACTTGTCGTGGTGTTTCACCAATATGCAACTTGTAGCATATTGAGCTCCACTTAATTTGTAGGGTTGCTTGTGCACTTTGCCATGCCATGCTTCATTAAACCGGACATGCATCATACTTGATTGTGCATCATGCCATGTTGATGTGTTGGTTGTTTACTATGTTGTTTTCTTATTTCTGGTGTTGCTACTTCGGGTTGGTTCCGATAACGTCGTGTGTGTGAGGATCCGTTTGACTACGTCCGTTTGTCTTCTTCATGGACTCGTTCTTCTTCCTTGAGGGATCTCAGGCAAGATGACCATACCCTCGAAATCACTTCTATCTTTGCTTGCTTAGTTGCTCGCTCTTTTGCTATGCCTATGCTGCGATACCTACCACTTGCTTATCATGCCTCCCATATTGTTGAACCAAGCCTCTAACCCACCTTGTCCTAGCAAACCGTTGTTTGGCTATGTTACCGCTTTGCTCAGCCCCTCTTATAGCGTTGTTAGTTGCAGGTGAAGATTGAAGTTTGTTCCTTGTTGGAACATGTTTACTTGTTGGGATATCACAATATCTCTTATTTAATTAATGCATCTATATACTTGGTAAAGGGCGGAAGGCTCGGCCTTATGCCCGATGTTTTGTTCCACTCTTGCCGCCCTAGTTTCCGTCATATCGGTGTTATGTTCCCGGATTTTGCGTTCCTTACGCGGTTGGGCTATAATGGGAACCCCTTGACAGTTCGCCTTGAATAAAACTCCTCCAGCAATGCCCAACATTGGTTTTACCATTTGCCACCAAGCCTTTTCTTTTCCCTTGGGAGTCGCGCTCCTGAGGGTCATCATTATTTTACCCCCCCCCCCCGGGCCAGTGCTCCTCTAAGTGTTGGTCCAAACTAGAGTCCTGTGCAGCGCCCCCTCGGGGAAACTCGAGGTTTGGTTTTAGTTGTATGGAGAGCTCATCTGAGTGTGCCCTGAGAACGAGATATGTGCAGCTCCTATCGGGATTTGTTGGCACATTCGGGCGGTGTTGCTGGATTTGTTTTATCTTTGTCGAAATTTCTTGTAACCAGGATTCCGAGTCTGATCGGGTCTTTTCGCTAGAAGGAATATCCTTCATTGACCGTGAGAGCTTGTGATGGGCTAAGTTGGGACACCCCTGCAGGGATTTGAACTTTCGAAAGCCGTGCCCGCGGTTATGGGCAGATGGGAATTTGTTAACGTCCGGTTGTAGAAAACCTGAAGTTGAACATAATTAAAAATACATCAACCGCGTGTGTTACCGTGATGGTCTCTTTCCGGCGGAGTCCGGGAAGTGAACACGGTGTTGGAGTTATGCTTGACGTAGGTTGTTCTAGGATCACTTCTTGGTCATAGTTTCTCAATCGTGCTTTGCCTTCTCTTCTCGCTCTCATTTGCTTATGTTAGCCACCATATATGCTAGTTGCTTGCTGCAGCTCCACCTCATACCTTTTACCTTACCCATAAGCTTAAATAGTCTTGATCGCGAGGGTGTGAGATTGCTGAGTCCCCGTGACTCACAGATACTTCCAAAACCAGCTTGCAGGTGCCGATGAGTCCGTGCAGATGACGCAACCGAGCTCAAGGAGGAGCTCGATGAAGATCTTGTCCTTTGTGCCGTTTCGTTCCACTTGATCAGTAGTGGAGCCCAGTCCGGACGATCGGGGATCTGTGTAGCATTTGGGGTAGTCTTCTTTTATTTTGGTTCCGTAGTCAGACCTTGATTATATCTGGTTGATGTAATGCTTTATTCATGTATTTGTGTGAAGTGGCGATTGTAAGCCAACTATGTATCTCTTTCCCTTATGTATTACATGGGTTGTGTGAAGATTACCTCACTTGCGACATTGCTTTCAATGCGGTTATGCCTCTAAGTCATGCTTCGACACGTGGGAGATATAGTCGCATCGAGGGCGTTACACCATGGTGGGTCACTGCCATGAACTTGGCTAATGCTAGGTACCCGAGGATGGCATTGTACGGCAGATGGATGTGGGTGACGTCGAAGTCGATGAGCTCGGTGTGGTAGTTGTCGCGCTGGCCGAAGGTGATAGGGAGACCAACTTGCCCTATCAGGGTGGTGGAGCAGTTGGTTACTCCTAAGAAGGGCTTGGTAGGCTGTAGCTGATCATAGTGTCGGCGTTCTGGGAACGGAGGTCCCCAGACTTGCCTGCCTGTGGCCCACGGCGTGGCTTTGCTCGCTGGCCTGTATGGCCCATCTTCGTCGACAAGGAATCAAGACCCTCGCGAGGGGCCAGGCCTCGAGAGGCGGACAACACAAGACCTCCTCAAGAGCAGTCTCCTCAGGCCGGCTCGTGAGGAGCGAAGAGTTCAAGGTCGGGCAAACCTCGCGAGGTTCTCGTGACGTAAGTCATGATGATTGAGACCAGGCGGGCGCCAGTGCGTGCAACATCCTTGTTTCCTCTTTGGTGCTAAGGGGGCAAGCGCAGGCGCGGAGTACCGAGGCATCAAGCAAAGATTTCCATATTGGTGCAACGAGACCAAGACCAGAAGGATGGCAAGACGGAGGTCACCATGGAGCCCAAGACGGTGTCACCGCCAGAACCTTTGGCAGGCGAAGACCACCTTTTGTCAGGATAGCTTGTACTAGATGTCCCCTTTCAAATTGGCCGTTGTTGGCTCCCTTCCTGCTCAATATTTGCGGAGAGGACCAGGGCCTCTATAAATAGGACTAGCCACCACCATAGGTGGGGGGAGAATCGAAGATCATCCTCAGCCACACAAGGGCACCAAGCACAAGAACACCTTAACCTGAGGAGGCTGTTCTTCCCTTTGTATTGTTCATCCTCGGCCCAAGAGGCAATCCACCACCACCACACTGGAGTAGGGTATTACACCACAACGGTGGCCTGGACCAGTGTAAATCTCGTGTTCTTTGTGTTGCAAGTATGTTGAGTTAGTTCGTGAGATCTAGGCTAAGTTAGGACGCAGATCGATAGGGGGGAGATCTTCGCGCGCACCCCATGGCGGACGCCCCTCCAGCTGGATCTATCGGTGCCTACGGCGGTGCTCGGGGGCTCCGAGCCCTCGCCCCCGCCTTGCGGCGGGTGTAGTGGCCACCCAAGTTCAAACCGTAGATGTCGCCATGCTACGACGGCACGGCGGACCCGTCGGCTTTCCTGCTGGCATACAAGGAGGCCGTCCTGGAAGCCGGGGGCGATGACAAGGTCATGGTCAACTGGTTCCCAATGACCCTTGCGGGCGCGCCACGCGCCTGGCTCCTCCACTTGCTGGAGTATTTTGCCGCCACCTGGGAGGAGTTGCGCGGCCTCTTCGTCACACGCTTCGGGGAACCAGCGGCCCCCGTTGTCACAGCTCTTCTCAGCGGTACGCAAGCACTACCCTCAGATCGGCACCTCAAGCCGTACCTTCGCTAGGTCGGCGTCACCTCCAAGCGCCCGGGGGCTCCGACCGGCTGAGCCGCACCTGTGGCCAACCTCACCTTCAACTCGGAGGACCATCCCGCCTCCATCATTAGTTCGGGTGCGTTCCTGATGCTGTGCGCACCCACCATCTGCCACGTATCCATCACCAAGACGCTCGTCGACGGCCGCGCCGGCCTCAATGTGCTCTCTGTCAAGGCCTTCAGCTTCCTTCATGTACCGTTCGAGCGACTCCGCCCCAGCAAGCCTTTCTCGGGAGTTGGCGGGGCCCCCGCCCGTTCCCTGTGGCAGATCCGCCTCCCTGTGACCTTTGGCACGTGCGAAAACTACCACACCGAGCTCATTGACTTCGACATCGCCCGCATTAGCCTTCCATACAATGCCATCCTCGGGTACCCAGCTTTGGCCCAGTTCATGGCAGCAACCCATCCTGCTTACAATCTCATGAAGACGCCGGGGATCCAGGGCATCCTCACCATCAAGGGGGACACCAAGGAGGCCCTGGCGGTGCTCAAGCTCACCCTCAAGGCCGCCGCGGCAGCGCGACCCACCGACGCGGATACTTCCAAGGCCAAGGAAGCTGTACCAACTAAGAAGAAGCAGTTCTTCACTCAGGCCAAGGCAGAAACCAAGCAAGTGTTGGTCGAGGAGGACGGGTCCTCAGGGGCAACCTTTACCATAGGCGCCAACCTCGAGCCCGCTCAGGAGGAGGCGCTAGTGAAGTTTTTGCATGCAAACAAGGAAGTGTTCACCTTGGAGCCCGACCAGCTGGTAGGGGTCCCAAGAGAGGTAATAGAGCACCACCTGAAGGTGTGCCCCAACATACGCCCTGTGAAGCAGAAGGCAAGGCGGCAGTCCACGGAGAAGCAAGCTTTCATCGTCCAAGAAACCCAAAAGTTGGAGGCCGCGGGTGTCATTCGCGAGGTTCGTTAATGATAGAGGCGAGGCTGTCCCGATCTTTCGATGAGATGATAACTATCGATTTAGTGGAGACGACTTTGACGATCCGACTACAAACATGCACGACGTTGCGCCTTAGCAATCTCTAAACCAATCTCCTGAGGTTACTGATGATGCCGGAAGCATAGTCAGCCTGTCCATGAAGGTCTATTCCTACAAGCAATCGAAGAACGAGCAAGAATATGATAAAGCAATCT
>NC_041392.1:353799151-353886168 GCF_002162155.2 Triticum dicoccoides
TATGAAGTATTGATAATGGTGGGGATCCGTAAGCGGTCTTGGTCTGGCCGTTGGACACAAACGGAGTACACGAAGTTGCAATGGCTAACTTTTAACTAAACAAATCCCAAGGAAAAAGCTACTAGATGGATCTACTTATATAGGAGCAAGGGGTGGCGGCCAAGGAGGTGGGAGGACGTCCCAAGGCAGCCTAAAACTAAGCCTAGGTCATACAAGGCTCATGTGCCCAAGTGGAGGTGGTGCAACACCTTTGAACTTGTTGTTTGACTCATATTCTACTGCGGCATCAGATTGTTTCGTCGATATCTCAATGCTTCGGACGAATTTGGAGGTAATTCCAATTGGGTTGGAAAGAGCACGAAATCTACTCTCCAACAAAAAAAGAATCACCCAATTCGGAGTCTGTATGAAAAATGTGTTGATGTTTTGAGTCAGGTATGTATGTGCAGTCCAAATCTGAATTCAGAATGTGAGAGACTTGGACTCGATTTTCTCTTGGCCCAAAAGTGACGTGAGAGAACTTTTTGAACATAACCTAAACTTCTCATTTTTCCCTTGTCTTTATATGTGGATTGTACAAATGTCCCATACACCTGCAATTAGACAAAACACAAAAGTGTGTGAAGTATTTTTGTTCTGGATAACATAAATAGATTATTGAATAGTTTGCACTAGAAATCACCTGACAAATATGCATGTATGCAATATTTTTGGTCGTATCCAAGGTAGTCATGTCCTCATCATCCCATCCTTGTTAAAACAAAGCCGTCCTCGGCGTTGCTTAATCTGAAATGTGGCTAACAAAAGAGACAAGGTGTTGATGTTGTATATGTATATGTCATCCATTTTTAGTTCCCTTGATTTTTTCACATATGACACGTGTATACATGAGTAACTTTCATAGTTCATAAAATCTAAAGCCAAAAAATTATCACAAGAAGTAGAAGCCATGAAAATATTGCAACTCAGTTTGCACATATAAGTGAAGCTCTTATTCATTTCAAAAGATTGACAATGTTCATCATTAAACCATCCCAACATTGGTGAATAAACCTCACTTGCATCAAATTTGCATGCTACAACATGCTTAAATAAGCAAACATGCAATAAGTCATTGGACATATAATCATCACCAAGATTAGAGGTCATATCAAAATGATTAAACATCGGTTCTTTTGCATCAATAGTTAATTCAATGGGTGCACTCAAAATTGTTGGTATTTCAATTATTTGATCAAATGATGCATTCATGACAGTAACAAGATTCTCTAAAATAGGTGGTGTGCTCAAATCAACAGGTAACTCAACACATGATGCATTCAAGTTAACTAGGCATGCATCATTCTCATGTAAAGTTATATCATCAATACCATTATTGTTACCTTGTTGCAAAGACGTAGCTGATGTAGGTACGGACGTTGACAATGTACCATACTCTTGAGATAATGTCGCGCTCACAATCCGAGGTGCGGCTGCTCTAGTAGGTGCAATGGTGGAGGAACCAACCAGCGGTGGTGAGCATGAACTGGAATAGTAGTTGTTGTAGTCACTCAATGCATCCTCCTGTATCTGTCTCTCAAAGGTACAAGCGCGAACATACATACCAGTAATGTAATGAGGAATATACTGAAACCTTGCCTGAATATCATGGTTCAAACCACCAAAAAAATCTATTCATTGTATCATCCTCAGATTCTTCAATGTCACAATGATGCATATAAGATTTGAATTCTTGGTAGTAAGCATGAACAATGTTGTTGCCTTGTTTAAATTGTTCAAATTTGCGAAGCAATTCATGACAATAGTAAGGAGGGAAAAATTGTTGCCTCATTACATATTTCAAATCTTTCCAAGTTATGGGTTGGTTATCAATGTTTTTCGTACAATACACACTCCACCAAACAGAAGCAAAACCAGTACATGCTCTAGTGGTAGCTCGCACTCGCTCAAGTTCAGAAAAGTCATGGTGACTAAAAACTTGTTCTACTTCAAGCTCCCAAGCTAGATAAATAGCAGGATTAAATCTACCCTCAAATGACGGTAAAAAGATAACCTGACCATGTGCTTGTGTGTGTTGTCCCAACTCTCGTGATGGTGAAGATGTGTCCGTCCTCCAAGAACTTCTATCTCCGGAACCTGTCATGATTAGTAGAAACAAGAAACAAATTTCGAAAATAATGTTCCTATGAACTACTAGGATGTGGTTGTAAACTGCTCACAGTAAAGCAAATATCAATATCTTACAAGTTCTTACCATGCGGCAGGTGGTGACAAGCAACCAGCGGTGTCAAATAACTCCGAAGATTCTGTAAAGCGATTGCCAGGGGAACATACATATACACGGTGTAGAAATATGTGGAGCTGGGTTGTCTATATATGGTAGCAAAAGATTAGGAATAATCAATTCAGAGATGCAATGTTGAATAAACGCTCAATGACGATACTGTGCTGGTCCTAGGTTAGACCGAACTAAAGACGCGAGCCTAGAACAGTAATGAGGTCACGCCATAGCACAACTAGCATCAATGAAGGCTACTAAATAGCTCTGGACAGCATGATATAAGTGAAGATCACAACGGCAGTAAAGATAATGATGAAAAACAACTGCCAAGCAGGATATACAACAACTCTCTCTCTCCAACTTTCCTCTTGAAAAGTTTGAGCCAATTTTCTGATAATTTTTTTTCAAGAATGGTATTGACTCAAGCTTTCAAACACAAAAGGAAACATTCAATTCCGAGTTGATATGAGGAGTCAAAAAATTCTAAAACTAGCCTGAAAAACTGGAATAAGTTGTGTTTGTGAACTTCGAAGGGCAAAAAGACCTATTTAGAAGCCGATTTTGAGGTGCCAAATACTGAATTAGCTTATGCAACTATTTAGATGCGTCTTCTCGCTGGCTTTCATTTGAGTACTCGCGGAGCCAAAACGGAGTTTGTATGAGAATGTTATGCCTGTTTTACTGAACAATGCACAAAACAGATTCCAATCCGAATTCAACTACGAAATTGAGTCTAGATAGATCCGAATTTTGTTTTTTTTCTTCTCTCTTTTTTCTCCCTTTTTTCCTCACACTTTTTTTTCTGTTTTTTTTCTTTGACTTTTTTTTTTTACTTTTTTCTCTCTTTTTTCTCTTTTTTCTCTCTCTCTCTCCCTCTTTCCAAAACAAACTAGATTGGATCTAGCGAAGATGTGAACGACCTCAACTATGATTGTGACAATGAACGATGGGTAGCACGTGGTGGAAATTGATGGATGGCTGGTGGACAGCGGAAGGGATAACGATGCAGCGACGACGTGACTAATGTGAACAGAACTCGAAACTCTAAACGAACTAGACACTAAGACCAGAAACTCGACACGATGATGCAACCGATAATTCAACTATGCAAGCAATAAAAAGAAAATTGCAAAGGCTCAGACTGGCTTGGACAATAGGTAAGAAAAAAAATCTAATCTAGGAAAAACTGGAAATTCTCACCGAGCAACCTGAAAACTGATACCACTTGTAGAGGTGAGGGTGTCCCGATATTTCAATGAGATGATAACTATCGATTTAGTGGAGACGACTTTGACGATCCGACTACAAACATGCACGATGTTGCACCTTAGCAATCGCTAAACCAATCTCCTGAGATTACTGACGATGCCGGAAGCACGGTCAGCCTGACCACGAAGGTCTATTCCTGCAATCAATTGAAGAACGAGCAAGAATATGATAAAGCAATCTGAATATTGCGAATATATATATACATGAAGTATTGATAATGGTGGGGATCCGTAAGCGGTCTTGGTCTGGTCGTTGGACACAAACGAAGTACACGAAGTTGCAATGGCTAACTTTTAACTAAACAAATCCCAAGGAAAAACTACTCGATAGATCTACTTATATAGGAGCAAGGGGTGGCGGCCAAGGAGGTGGGAGGACGTCCCAAGGCAGCCTAAAACTAACCATAGGTCGTAGAAGGCTCATCGGCCCAAATGGAGGTGGTGCAACACCTTTGGACTTGTTGTTTGACTCGGATTCTGATGCAGCGTCAGATTGTTTCGTCGATATGTCAATGCTCCAGACGAATTTGAAGTTGATTCCAATTAGGTTGGAAAGGTCACGAAATCTACTTTCCAAGAAAAAAAGAATCACCCGATTCGGAGTCCGTATGAAAAAGTTATTGACGTTTTGAGTCAGGTATGTCTGTGCATTTCGAATCTGAATTCAGAACGTGAGAGACTTGGACTCTATCTTCTCTTGGCGCAAAAGTGACGTGATAGGACTTTTTGAACACAACCTAAACTTCTCCTTTTCCCTTATCTTCATATGTGGATTCTACAAATGTCCCATACACCTAGAATTAGACGAAACAGAAAAGTGTGTGAAGTATTTTTGTTCAGGATAACATAAATAGATTATTGAATAGTTTGCACTAGAAATCACCTGACAAATAGGCATGTATGCAATATTTTGGTCATATCCAAGGTAGTCATGTCCTCATCAGTTACCCCGACTGGCTGGCGAACCCCGTCGTCGTACCCAAGAAAGGCGGGAAGGAGTGGATGTGCGTCGATTTCACCAACCTCAACAAGGCCTGCCCCCAAGATCCATTCCTGCTGCCGTGCATCGACCAGATCTTCAACTCCACCGCTGAGTGCGATTTGCTATGCTTCCTGGATGCATTCTCAGGATATCACCAGATCAAGATGGCGGTAGAAGATGTGAAGAAGATGGCCTTCCTGACCCCATGTGGGGTGTACTGCTACACCTGCATGTCGTTCGGACTGCGCAACGCGGGCGCAACCTTCCAGCGACTCATGCACATCACCTTAGGGCAGCAGCTCGAGAGAAACGCTGAAGACTGCGTCGATGACATCGTGGTGAAGTCTCGGGAGGCGGAGACCTTGATCCGAGACCTAGAGGAGACCATTGAAAGCCTTAGCCAGGTGGACTTGCGGCTCAATCCAGAGAAATGCGTGTTTGGCGTCCCTTTCGGCAAGCTACTGGGTTTCCTAGTGTCCCACAGGGGGATCGAGGCCAACGCAGAAAAGGTGAAGGCCATTGAAGACATGAGTCCACCACAGACCCTCAAGGAAATGCAGAAGCTGGCTGGTCGGGTGACTGCATTGGGGCGCTTCATCTCCAAGCTGGGAGAGCGTGCCCTGCCCTTCTTCAAGCTGATGAAAAAGAAGGGCCCGTTCGAGTGGACCCCGGAGGCCGACCAAGCTTTCCAAGACCTCAAGAGATACCTGACCAGCCCACCAGTAATGATGGCGCCACGACCTCGTGAGCCACTAGTTCTCTACCTGGCTGCCACTTCATACTCAGCCAGTGTGGCCCTGGTGGCGGTTCGGGAAGAACACCAAGCCAAGGGCGCATTGCGCTGTGCCACGCCTCTAGCAGAGACGACGAAGGACCATAAGGGCGCCGCAAGGGCCGAAGCAGCAGCGGCAGAGGGTCAGGCTTGACAGGACAACACCCCCGAAGCCGCGAAGACTTCGGCAAGCGACCAAGCATCTGGGGCTCTACACCCTTAGGAGGTTCCTCAGCTCCTAGGGGACGCAAACCTCGTCAGCACACCTACCCTCGTCGAGCACCCGGTATACTTTGTCAGCACGGTGTTGAGGGATGCAAGAGAGCGATACCCCATGCCTCAGAAGCTCCTACTCGCACTCCTAGTTGCCTCCCGAAAGCTGCGGCACTACTTCTAGGGCCACCCCATCAAGGTCGTCTCAGCTTACCCATTGGAGAGAGTCCTCAGGAGCCCCAACTCTGCCCGTAGAGTCGCAGAATGGAACATCGAGTTGCAAGCATTCCAGTTGGAGTTCAGTACCACCAGTGTCATCAAGGGGGGCGCACTCACTGATTTCATGGAAGAGTGGACAGATGCCCCAGCGTTTGAAGAAGGCGAGGACCGGTCCCTCTCGCCGGGAAGCGAGGCGCCTGACGGCTGGGTCATATATTTCGATGGCGCCTTCGCGTGTCAGGGCGCGGGGGCTGGAGCTGTACTCATCTCGCCCACTCAGGACAAGCTCTACTATGTCGTACAGCTCTGCTTCTAGCAGGGCAAGAAGGTCTCCAACAACTTTGCAGAACACGAGGGACTCAAAGCCGGCCTGAAGGCTGCAGCGGCGCTGGGGGTGAAGCGACTCACCATCAGGGGCGACTCACAGCTCCTCGTCAACTTCTCCAACAAGGTGTACGAGCCGAAGGACGACCACATGGAGGCATACCTCATAGAGGTGCGCAAGATGGAGAAGCAATTTCCGGGCCTGGAATTGCAGCACGTGGTCCGAGGCACCAACAAGGAAGCAGATGACATTGCCAGAAGAGCATCCAAGCGACAGCCCCAGGAGCCTGGCGTCTTCGAGGAGCGGCTCTTCAAGCAATCAGCAACACCGCCGCTTTCGAGAGCAACTCAGCCTCGGGAGGAACTCCCACAGCCGCCAGCCTCAGGAGCTCCAGCCCGCGACACGACCTCGGGAGCATGCTTACTCCTGGCGCTCGAGCCCCAGGAGGGATGTTGGACCAAGGAATTCTAGGAATACCTTATACGAGGGGTGCTGCTAGATAAGGAAGAGGACGCGGAGCGCGTGGCCCGTCAGGCCAAGGCATACTGCATCCAGGACGGTGAGTTATACAAAAAGCGACCAAATGACGTTACATTGTGTTGCATCTCCAGGGAACAGGGGAAAGAGCTGATAGCTGACATACACGGCGGAGACTGTGAGCACCACTCGTCGTCGAGAACCCTCATCGGCAAGGCATTCCGAAGTGGATTCTACTGTCCTACGACACTCAACGACGCGGCCGAGCTGGTGAAGTCCTGCGAGGCCTGCCAATTCCATGCCAAGCAGATCCATCAGCCAGCTCAGGGCCTCCAGACCATCCCACTCTCATCGCCGTTCGCGGTCTCGGGGCTGGATATTCTGGGCCCGTTCCCTCGAGCGCCTGGGGGCTATCGATATCTCTACGTCGCCATCGACAAGTTCACCAAGTGGCCGAAGGTTGAAGCCGTCCGCGCCATCCCAGCTGGCTCTACAGTCAAGTTCATCAAGGGCCTCGTGAGCTGCTTTGGGGTCCCCAACCGCATCATCACCCATAACGGCTCGCAGTTCACTAGTAATCTCTTCAAGTCATATTGTGCTAACCTTGGAATGCAGATCTTCTACGCCTCAGTAGCACACCCCAAGAGCAACAGCCAGGCCAAACGCGCCAACCGCGGAGGTCCTGAAGGGCCTCAAGACCAGGACCTTCAAGAAAAAGCTCAAGGCCTGCGGCAGGGGCTGGCATGATGAGCTCCAGTCTATGATGTGGTCGATCCGCACCACCGCCACCAAGCCAATGGGCGAAACCCCATTCTTCCTCGTCTATGGAGCTG
This sequence comes from Triticum dicoccoides, assembly GCF_002162155.2. Taxonomy (NCBI): domain Eukaryota; kingdom Viridiplantae; phylum Streptophyta; class Magnoliopsida; order Poales; family Poaceae; genus Triticum; species Triticum dicoccoides. The sequence continues at coordinate 353,806,522 of NC_041392.1, forward strand.
AAGCAGTCCTCCCTCACGAGGTCGAGTATCGCTCTGCACAGGTCCTGGCATTTGATGAGATGCAGTAGGACACCATGCGGGGGATGGACCTCATGCTGGGGGAGGAGCGACGCCGTGAAGCTTCACTACGGGCGGCAAGATATGAGCAGGCGCTGCGGCGGTACCACTGCCGCAGCGTCCGCTCCAGGACTCTCGAGGTGGGTGACCTTGTCCTGAGGCGGGTGCTCTCCATGGAGGGGCTGCATAAGCTCTTGACTATGTGGGAGGGCCCGTTCAAGGTCATACACGTCTCCAGGCTTGGTGTCGCGCGCCTGGAGACACGGGATGGGGTACCCATCCAGAACCCCTAGAACATCCAACACCTCCAGAATTTCTACCCACGAAGAAAGCCCCAGTGCCTGTGAAGAAGGCCTGGTGCCTGTGAAGAAAGGCCCAGTGCATGTGAAGGAAGGCCCCGTTCTTATGAAGAATCGCCGCCCGTGACATTCTCACGTAATAATGAGTGGGGCTGTACACGCCCCCGAGCCTCAGGAGAGCCGCCCTTGGGCCTCGGGGGCTCCCTCCCACGCCGAGTGGCAGCACTTAGCTCCGCGCTGGTGAGAGGACGTCGAAGACTAGACTAGGTGCCGGACGCGGCTTTTCATTTGCTTTCCGAAGTTGGCTCGCCCCTCTTTTAATCGAAGTTTGCTTTCTGGTGTCTATCGCTGGTTCTGTTTTATCGCTTTCTGCCTCTGTTTCTGCCTTCGCCTCTTTGGTCGACCTAAACTCTCCCTCACGTCCCTCGCGAGGGGGCTGGACGAGTACCTTCGTGAGCTTCCTCCTTCTGTCTTTTCACGAGGCACCCTCGTCCGAGCCCACAAGCTGGCGCACCTCTCCTGGTCCGTGCCCCACGGGCATCGCGACGCGAAGCGCTGAGTCAAGGCCAGCGGCGCCTATAACCAAACTCCGGGTGAGCGATAAAACTCTTACGAATTTGTTGCAGTTCCTAAGCGCATATCAGGTCAACGAGGCCTCGACAAGCACTACGAAGCGAGCGCCTTGTGAGGAGGAGGTCACTCAAAACAAGTCGAGCTAAGTTATCCCTACATAAAACGATAATGTTACGACACAACACATGAACGGCAAACATAACATAGCGATTGGGACCATAGTTCGATACACGCCCCTCCGGGGCCCATTCTGGTTTCATTTTAATGCGGGAAGGAAAGGAAGAACAAAATAAGCGGCGCCTACTGCGGTCCACGGGCGCAGGCCCCAGCGCCCACCTGAGCTCAGGCGGACCCCTCCTCGCGCTTCACAGAGGCGCGGCGATGAGACGACATGCCACCGTCTTCGAAGTGGACATGGTGGCGTGGCGGCTGGTCGTAGCCGCCGCTGCTAGAGTTGTCGCTGGGGGAAGAGCTGCCATAGCCGGACGAGACGCGGTCGGTGCAAAGGGCGAGTTCGCCCCCATCCTCGTTGCGGCCGTCGCCAAGGCCAAGCACCTCCTCACCGTCGTTCACCTTGGGGCAGCACCCGACGCGGCGACCATCTTCCCCGAAAACCCTCACATAGAGGGTCACGTTGCCATCATGCTTGAAGTGAAGGGTGCACCGCCTGCCCAGACCGCGTGTGCTGGCGAACGTCTGCCAACCGCGGGCCAAAGCTACGTTGCCCGCGGTGGAGACCTCGACCGCAACCCAGGAAGCCCTGCTGCAGCAGCCGTCCACGTGCAGCCAAAGCCCGCAGGAGCTGAGGCCGGTAGCTCGTTGGCAAGGAAGCGCGGGAGCTGAAGCCAATTGCCCACCGGGTTCTCCGACTAGACGACGAACTCCAATAGCATCTCCACCGAGTGGAAGCATAGCCGGGGAGGCCGCGCGACCACGGCGCGCCTCCCCTCATTGACGGGACCACCAGAACCGGAGAGACCCCTGCCCCGCGAAGCGGCACCACCACGGCCGTGTGGAGCCACGGAGAGGGTTGCGGTGTGCTTGCGGCGACGACCGCGTCCACACTTGGGCACCGGAGAGCCGGGCCCCTCGCGAGGGGCCTTCCCCTTCTCCGCGGCGGTGAACCTCCTTGACGGCGCCATTGGTGGCAGGAGAGGAGCAAGGAAGGAGAAGAAGCAGAAGAGGATCAGGAAAGATGGGCGACGGGGGCTCCGCCCCCTCCTATTTATAGCAGGAGAAGGCCAACCGGCACCCCCGACGATCACAAGTAATGATGGTTTTCCTCGCATGTCACAGGGACTTGTCACGTCGGGCAGTTGCCGAGGCAGCGTGGGGAAGCGAAGACGCCCACGTCCAATCAACCGCCACGCGTCGACCGAGGCCACGGGCTATTGGGCCCCGCGGCGCTCCGCACTTGACCCTTGGCTTCGCCTCGAAGCCAAGCCCGAGCGCGCCTTGGGCCCAGCGGCTACTGTCGGCGTTCTGGGAATGGGGGTCCGTAGACTTGCCTGCTTGCGGCCCATGGTGTGGCTTTGCTGGCAGGCCTGTACGGCCCATCTTCGTCGACAAGGAATCAAGACCCTCTCGAGGGGCCAGGCCTCGCGAGGTGGACGACACAAGACCTCCTCAGGAGCAGCCTCCTCAGGCCGGCTCATGAGGGGCGGAGAGTTCAAGGTCGGGCAAACCTCGCGAGGTTCCCGTGAGGTAAGCCATGACGATCGAGACCAGGCGGGCGCGAGGCGGACGCCAGTGCACACAGCATCCTTGTTTCCTCTTTGGTGCTAAGGGGGCAAGCGCAGGCGTGGAGTACTGAGGCATCAAGCAAAGGTTTCCATATTGGTGCAATGAGACCAAGACCAGAAGGACGGCAAGGCGGAGGTCACCATGGAGCCCAGGACGGCGTCACCGCCAGAACCTTTGGCAGGCGAAGACCACCTTTTGTCAGGATAGCTTTTACTAGTTGTCCCCTTTCAAATTGGCCGTTGTTGGCTCCCTTCCCGCTGAATATTTGGGGAGAGGACTGGGGCCTCTATAAATAGGACTAGCCACCACCATAGGCGGGGGGAGAATCCAAGATCATCCTTAGCCACACAAGGGCACCAAGCACAAGAACACCTCAACCTGAGGAGGCTGTTCTTCACTTTGTATTGTTCATCCTCAGCCCAAGAGTCAATCCACCACCACCACACTAGAGTAGGTTATTACACCACAACTGTGGCCCGAACCAGTATAAATCTCATGTTCTTTGTGTTGCGAGTCCGTTAAGTTAGTTTGTCAGATCTAGGCTAAGTTAGGACGCGGATCGATAGGCGGGGGAGATCTTCGCGCGCACCCAAAAGTTTGAACCATAAGGGTTTTGCCGGAACCCGTGATCCGACACATAGGGCACTTGAAGGCTGTCGAACGTCTCGACGGACAGGACGCTGAGCCCCGCGCCGCCATCGATGAGGGTCTTGGTGACTTGGAAATTGCTGATGACGGGTGAACAGAGCATCGGGAGGACGCCGGCGGCCGCCGCGCATTTCATCTGGTCCGCCGAGCTGAAGGTGATGGCGAACCTAGACCACCTGAGCGGGCCCGTGGCCTCGAGCCGGGGGAGGGCGGCATTCACCTCGCGTGAGAATTGCTTGAAGATGCGCTGGGAAGCTGAGGCCTGAGCACCTCCCAAGATGCAAGAGATGGTGCGTGGCTCCTAGAAGCCACTAGCCCCCTCGTCCTGGTGGTGGTCGTCGTTCCTTCTTGGTGGTGGAGGCAGCGGAGGGAGGCCAGGATTGCCCTGAGCACGGTCCTCGCGAGGCTAGTCGCGCCAGGCACCCTCACGAGGTTGCTCCTGCCAGTGGACCTCATGAGGCCGGTCGCGCCACTCCTGGCGGGGGCCACGGTCGTCCCACTATCCTCCTCCTCAGTCGTAGCCCTAGTCGTTGCGCTCGGGGCGTCGATCGAAAGGCCCATCTCGGATGGCCCTGAGCTCTTGAGAGTCGTTGGTGTTGTGGTTGTGTACATTGTGGAAGGCGCAGAATGGACGACTGCTCTTGGATGACTCGGGGTGGTCCCGGCCGCGCTTCGTGTCTGGCTCCGCCGCGAGCACGTCTACTCCCTTGTGCTTCACGTCCTTGACCTTGGCTTTCTTTTCTTCTGGGTCGGCAGCTAGGAGCTCCAGGACTTGATCGCCATGTTGAGCAGCTCCAGAGTCGTGCATAGCTCCTCGTGGATGGCGAGCTCCTCCTTCATCTTGACGTCACGAACGCCATCGGAAAATGCTGAGATGATAGCCTCGTCCGTCACCTTGGGGATCTTGGGGCGAACACTGTTGAAGTGCTGGATGTACTTCTGCAGGGTCTCTCCCGGCTGTTGCTTGATGCGGCGCAGGTCACCCGCGGCCGGAGGGTGGTCGCGAGTGCCCTGGAAGTTGGCGATGAAGCAGTCGATCATCTCACCCCAGGAGCATATTGATCCTGTAGGCAGGTTCAGGAGCCACGAGCGAGCGCCATCCTTGAGAGCCATGGAAACCAGTTCGCCATGACTTTTTCGTCACCGTTGGCCGCCTCGATTCTCAGCTCGTAGAGCTGCAGGAATTCCGCGGGGTCGGGGGTGCCATCGTAGCACGGAGGAAGGTCCGTCTTGAACTTGCCTAGCCAAACGACGGTGCGCAGCTTGGGAGTGAAGGCGCGACAGCCTGCATTGGCCACCAGGGCCCAGTGCAGGGGCGGAGCCTGCCCTTGATGTCCGCGCACCGCCGTCGTAGGCGGCACGCGGTCTTGTCGTGGTAGTGCTGGGAGCGCTGCAGCGTTTTCTCACGGTTGAGGGACCTCCTGGCAACTTCCTTCTTCGTGCGCGTGCACACGGTGTGGCAGATCACGCCGTGGGACCGCGCATCTTGGGGCGAGGACACCGTCTTGATGCAGAGGAGGCGGTGGCCCTCCGTGAGCTACGCGTCTCGGCGCGAGGGCGCCATCTTGATGCAGAGGCGACGGAGGCGCTCCGTGTGCTACATCTCCCGCAGCCAGAGGCGGGTGAGGCAGCGAGTGGGATGGTGTAGAAGAGCCCCCAGCGGCGCTAACGAGCTCAGCAATGCGGTCCAGCCAGTCCTCGTAGAGGTCATCGATCGGGCGGTAGCATAGGAGCTCGTGCGCCATGAGCAACGCGGCCTGCGCATCGGCGGGCGCGTGACGGGCGTGGGACGATGAGCCAGCCGGAGTTAGTGACAGGGTGGCGGTGCGGCTGTCCCGCTGCACGGAGCGGTGTAGTGAGGATTCTAACTGCTCGTTTTCTGCCGGGCCGGTAGCGGCGTTGGCAACAGGTGATGGAGAATGACGGGGAGGCCCGCCGACAGGTCCCGTCTGAGCCACACGGGCAGCGAGGGTGGCCCGGTGCTCGGCGCAGGCTCGACGCGCGTCTACCATGGATGCGGTGGGGCGGTGGAACGGGGATCAATGTTAGAAAAGCTTCAGCGCACCCCTACCTGGCGCGCCAAATGTTGGATTTCGGGTTCCGGCAAAACCCTTGAGGTTCGAACTCTGGGGTGCGCACGAAGATCTCTCCTCCCCCCTAGCTCACGCTCTCAGCACAATCTCAAAGCTCAGCACGCCGAACTCGCAGAACAAAGGAGACAGGGTTTATACTGGTTCAGGCCACCAATGTGGTGTGGTGGATTGCCTCTTGGGCTGAGGATGAACGAGTACAAGGGTAGAACAGCCTCCTGAGAAGAGGTGTCCTTAATCTCGGTGAGCTTGTGTGGTTGAGAATGAAATGGATCCGATCCAAGATCCCTCCCCCGTTCTACTGTGGTGGCTAGTCCTATTTATAGAGGCCATGGTCCTCTTCCCAAATGTTGGCGGGAAGTGATCCACCAACGCCCAAATTTGAAGGGAGACAACTACTCCCTCCGTTCGGAATTACTTGTCGCCGAAATGGATGTATCTAGACGTATTTTAGTTCTAGATACATCCATTTCCGAGAGAAGTAATTCCGAACGGAGGGAGCAGTACAAGTTAACCTGACAAAAAGTGGTCCTCACCTGGCAAAGGCTCTGGTGGTGACGCCGTCCGGGGCTCCACGGTGACCTCCGTCATGCCGTCCTGCTGGTGTTGGTCTTGTTACACCGATATGGAAACCTTTGCCTAATGCCTCGGGACTCCTCGCCCGCGCTTACCTCTTTAGCACCAAAGAGGAAACGAGTACACGGCGCGCACTGGCGCCCGCCTGGCCTCGGTCGTCATGGCTTGCATCAGAGGGACCTCGCGAGGTGCCCCTCACCTTGATCTCTCCGCCCCTCGCGAGCCAGCATGGTGAGGCCGCCCGCGAGGAGGTCCTGTGCCATCTGCCTCGCGAGGCTTGGCCCCTCGCGAGGGTCTTGAATGTTCTCTGATGAGGATGGGCCGTACAGGGCCGCAGGCAGGCAAGTCTGGGGACCCCCGTTCCCAGGACGCCTATAGGCTCCACCAGCCCCCTAGGGCAAATACACCTCCCGGTCACCTTTGGTTCCCGCGACAACTACCGTACCGAGCTGGTCGACTTCGACATCGCCTGGATCGGCCTCCCGTACAACACCATCCTCCGGTACCCTGCCCTGGCTCAGTTCATGGCAGCGACTCACCCGACCTACAACCTCATGAAGATGCCGGGGAGCAGCGGCGTTCTCACCGTGGACGGGGACACGAAGGAAGCCCTGGCAGCTATAAAGCTCACCTTCAGGGTAGCCACGGCAGCGTGCCCGGCTGACGAGGCACCCCGGAGCCTAAGGGAGTTGCACCAACAAAAAAGAAGCAGTTGTTCACTCTAGATCGGGCCGAAACAAAGTAAGTGTCGGTCGAGGAGGACGGGGCCTCGGGAGCCACCTTCACCATAGGCGCCAACCTCGACCCTGACCAAGAAGAGGCACTGGTGAAGTTCCTGCATGTGAACAAGGAGGTATTCGCCTGGGTACCCAAGCAGATGGTGAGGGTCCCAAGGGGGGTAATCGAGCACCACTTGAGGGTGTGCCCCAATATACGCCCTGTGAAGCAGAAGGCGCGACGACAGTCCATGAAGAAGCAGTCCTTCATCATGCAGGAAACCCACAAGCTACAAGCGGCGGGTGTCATCTGTGAGGTTCGGTACCCAGAGTGGCTGGTGAACCCCGTCATCGCGCCCAAGAAAGGCGGGAAGGAACGCATGTGCGTCGACTTTACCAACCTCAACAAAGCCTGCCGTCAAGACCCGTTCCCGCTTCGGCGCATCGACGAGATCGTCGACTCCACCGCCGAGTGCGGCCTGTTGTGCTTTCTAGATGCTTTCTCGGGTTATCACCAGATCAAGACGGCGGTGGAGGACGTGGAGAAGACGGCCTTCCTGACCCCGCGTGGGGTATACTACTACACCTACATGCCGTTCGGACTGGCAACGCTGGGGCGACTTTTCAGCGACTGATGCACATCGCCCAAGGCCAGTAGCTCGGGAGGAACTCTGAGGCCTATGTCGATGACATCGTGGTAAAGTCTCGGGAGGCGAGGACCCTCATTCAAGACCTGGAGGAGACTTTCGCCAGCCTGCGCCAGGTGGACCTGTGTCTCAATCCGAAGAAGTGCGTATTCGGCGTCCCCTCTGGCAAGCTGCTGGGTTTCCTCGTATCACACAGGAGGATTGAGGCGAATCCGGAGAAGGTCAAGGCGATAGAAGAGATGAGCCCGCCGCAAACCCTCAAGGAGATGCAAAAGCTCGCGGGGTGCATGACCATGCTGGGGCACTTTATCTCCAAGCTGGGAGAGCGCGCCCTGCCGTTCTTCAAGCTGATGAAGAAGAAGGGCCCATTCGAGTGGACCCCAGAGGCCGGCCTAGGATTTCAAGACCTCAAGAGATACCTCACTAGCCCACCGGTGATGGTGGAGCCCCGTCCCCTCGAGCCTCTGGTGCTCTACCTGGTCGCCATGCCTCACTCCGCCAGCGCGGCGCTGGTGGCTGTCCGGGAGGAGCACCAGGTCAAGAGCCCACCTCGCGGCATTGCAGCTTCACCAGGGGCAAAGTGGCACCGGTACGATGCCACTAGGGCCGTAAAAACGCCAGCCGATGATCAGGCCCTACAAGACGGCGGTCCTGGACCAGCGGAAGCCCTGGCGTGTGACCAAACTCCTTAGGTCCCTCCAGCTCAGGAGGCGCCCCAACCTCCGGAGCCCTCGGGCTCCATTGATGCTCTCGCCCTTGTCGAGCATCCGGTGTAATTCGTCAGCATGGTGCTAGGGGACGCAAGGGCATGATACCCCATGCCACAGAACCTCCTTCTCACGCTCCTAGTGGCCTCACGCAAGCTGCGTCATTATTTCCAAGGCCACCCAATTAAGGTTGTCTCAGCCTACCCACTGGAGAAAGTGCTCTAGAGCCACAACGCTGCGGGAAGAGTCGCCGAGTGGAACATCAAGCTGCAGGCGTTTCAGTTGGAGTTCAGCACAACCAGGGTCATCAAGGGAGCTGCCCTCGCCAACTTCGTGGCAGAATGGACCGACGCCCCGGAACCCGAAGCAGGCGAGAACCGATCCCTCTCGCCAAGAAGTGAAGCGCCAGATGGCTGGGTCAGGTACTTCGACGACGCTTTCTCACGTCAGGGCGCGGGGGCTGGAGCCGTGCTCATCTCGCCCACTAAAGACAGGTTGTACTACGCCATGCAGCTCTGCTTCCAGCAGGGCAAGAAGGTCTCCAACAACATCGCGGAATATGAGATGTTAATCACCGGCCTTAAGGCTGATGGAGCCTTGGGGGTGACGCGTCTCATCATCAAGGGCAACTCTTAGCTAATCGTCAACTTCTCTAACAAGGTGTAAAAGCCGAAGGACGAGCATGGAGCATACCTCCTGGAGGTACGCAGGATGGAGAAGCGGTTCTTGGTCTTGGAACTCCAGCATGTGCCCTGCAACACGAACAGGGAAGCCGACGACATCGCTAAAGGGGCGTCAAAGCGTATGCCACAGGAACCAGGCATCTTCGAGGAGTGGCTCTTCAAGCCTTCCGTGGCCCCTCCGGCCACGGAGCCGACACCACCCCGAGAGGAGCTTCCCCTGCCACCAGCCTCAGGAGCCCCCGCCTGTGGCCCGACCTCAGGAGCGCGTCTGCTCCTTGTGCTCGAGCCTCAGGAGGGGTATTGCACTGGCGAGTTCAAGGCATACCTCGGGCAAGGAACACTGCCGAAGAAGGAGGAAGACACGGAGCGCGTGGCCCGGCAGGCTACGGCGTAATACATCCAAGATGGTGAGCTATACATAAAGCGACCAAATGATGTTTCCTTGCGATGCATCTCTAGGAAGCAGGGGTGCGAGCTACTAGCTGACATACACGACGGAGATTGTGGGCATCACTCGTCGTCGTGGACCCTGGTGGGCAAGGCATTTCGCAGCGGATTCTACTGGCCTACAACACTCAATGATGCAACCGAGCTAGTGAGATCCTGCAAGGCCTGCTAGTTCCATGCCAAGAAAATCCACCAGCCTGCCCAGGGCCTCCAGACTATCCCACTCTCGTGGCCGTTCGCGCTTTCGGGGCTGGATATCCTGGGCCCTTTCCCTCGAGTGCCCGGGGGTTATCGCTACCTCTACGTCACCATCGACAAGTTCACCAAGTGGGCAGAGGTGAGCCGTCTGCACCATCCCAGCAGGCTCCACAGTCAAGTTCATCAAGGGCCTCGTGAGTCGGTTTGGGGTCCCTAACCGCATCATCACCGACGATGGCTCGCAGTTCACTAGCAATCTTTTCAAGACATATTGGGCTAACCTTGGAACGCAAATATGCTATGCTTCAGTGGCACACCCCAGGAGCAATGGCCAAGCGGGGTGCGCCAATGCGGAGGTCTTGAGAGGCCTCAAGACTAGGACCTTCAAGAAGAAGCTCGAGGCTTGTGGTAGGGGCTGGCACGACAAGCTCCAGTCCGTGTTGTGGTCCATCCACACCACCGCCACCAAGCCAATAGGCGAGACCCCGTTCTTCCTCGTTTACGGAGCCGAAGCGGTTCTCCCCCATGAGGTCAGTCATCGCTCCACGTGGGTCTTGGCATTCAACGAGGCACATCAGGACGCCATGCGGGGGATGGACCTCGTGCTGGGGGAGGAACGCCGCTGCCAAGCCTTGCTCTGGGCAGCGAGATACCAGCAGGCGCTGCGACGGTATCACTGCCGCAGCGTCCGCCCCTAGACGCTCGAGGTGGGCGATCTCGTCCTGAGGCGTGTGCTCTCCAGGGAAGGGATGCATAAGCTCTCACCCATGTGGGAGGGCCCGTTTAGGATTGCCCGCGTCTCCAGGCCTGGCTCCGCGCGCCTGGAGATGTAGGACAGGATCCCCATCCAGAATGCCTGGAACATCTAGCACCTCCGGAAGTTCTACCCATGAAGCATGGCCCAGTGCCTGTGAAGGTCTCCGCTCGTGACACTCTCATGTAATAATGAGTGGGGCTGTACACGCCCGGAGTCTCTGGAGTATCGCCCTCGGGCCTCGGGGGCTCCCTCCCACATCCTAGTGGCAGCACTTAGCTTCGCGCTGGTGAGAAGACTAGACTAGGTGCCAGACGTGGTTGTTCATTTGCTTTCTGTAGTTGGCTTGCAACCTTTTTAATGGAATTTGAAGTTCTGGCATTTCTCAATTCGCTTGGTTAAGTCCCTTCTTCTCTCTGTTTCTTCGCTCAGTTCTTGCTTTGCGCCAGGGAGAAAGGCAGTTGCCCGACGCTCTCCCTCGCGCACCTTGCGCGGGGGCTATGCAGGTGTGCACGTGCGCTGGGCTAACCCGGTCACGGGCACACCTCACCAAAGCCCTGTCACTCCAGATCTTCGGCTCCCCTAATCTTCGTGAGGTGCCCTCAATTGAGATCGTGATCGGTGCACCCTTCTAAGACTGTGCCCCACGGGTACCGCGACGCGGTGCGCTTGGCCATGATCAGCCTATGCTTAAGGCCTCGCGCAAGGAAAGGTAAGGATTTCCTAACAAATTTTTGCAACTTCGTGTGTCTCCCGAGGTCAACAGCTCCTGAGTTGGCAGTTGGGAAGCCTCACCAGATGCCAGGAGGCACGCGCCCTCGCGAGGTGGAAACTACCTCGGATATGTCAAGTTAAGTCATCGCTCTATGCCTACATAAAGCACAGATGCTGCAACACAATGTAGAAATGATATACATAACACGAGTAGGATAAGAATTACGGTTCATTACACGCCCTCGCAGGGCCCCATACTTGTTTCTTGGAATGCAGGAAGAAATGGGAAGGACAAGAAAAAGGGGCGCCCACACCCGCAACAGCTCACGAGGGCTGGCCCCCAGCACCTCCCCCTAGACTCAGCCATAGTCCTCTTCGCCCTTCACTTGGGCGCGGCGGCAGGACGACCCGCCATCGTCCTCGTAGCGAGCCCGGCAACGTGTCGGTTGGTCATATCCACCGTTGCTGGAGCTTTCACTTGAGGAGGAGCTGCCGTCGCCAAGGCCGTGCCTGCCCTCGGCGTCGTCACGGCCATCGTCAAGACCAGCTCATCGTCGCTGCCATTGTCCTCGGGGCAGCACCCTGCACGGCGGTCGTCCTTGCCAAAAACACTCACGTAGAGGGTCGCGACGCCATCATACTTGAAGTGGAGGGTGCACCTCCTGCCCAGGCCGTGTGCATGAGCAAACGTCTACCAACCGCGGGCCAGGACTGCATTGCCTGCGGCAGAAACCTCCACCGCAACCCATGAGGCCTTGCTGCAGCAGCTGTCAGCCTGCAGCCAGAAGCTGTCGAGACCTACGCCGGTAGCTCACCAGCGAAGGAGCGTGGGAGCTGGAGCCAGGTGCCGGCCGACTGCGCCGACCACACCACAAACTCCGGGAACACCTCCGCCGAATGGAAGCATGGCCGAGGGGGCCGGGCGACCACGGCGTGCCTCCCCTCGACGCAAGGGCTGCTCCACCTGGAACGGCCCCTGCCACGGGAGGAGGCACCACCGCGGCCGCTAGGGACAACGCCGCCGGTTCCCAAGGGAGTACACCCGCACCCCCGGGGGCCGCGGTAGGGGTCGGAGCATGCTTGCAGGGACGGCCGTGCCCCCCCTTGGGCGGTGGCACTACAAAAAAAGACACATCCGTGACATTTTGGGCCGAACGAAATTTTTTCTGTCATACTTATGACACTTCTATGATGATAATTGTGAAAAAACCCGGTATCATCATAGATGTGGTGGGCTCCTACTTCTATGACAAAAAGTCATGATAGAAAAATGGGCTTTTCGTCCTAGGCGGGCCGAAGATGCAGGTGCATGACATTCTTTGGGTCATCCATCACGGAAAAACCTGTGGTAGAAGCGAGGGCGAGGAAAATTTCTGGGAGTTCCCGGTTACAGTGGGTGGTCAGGGGCCGAGCAATGCACGTTTCTCTCATACATGTACGCGCGTGTGTGTGAGACGTTGGGGTCTAACTGAACCTGAGTGAGGCGTTGGGCTCTAACTAAACCCGAGCGATTGCACTAGCTACGTTACTGAACCCAAGTGATTCCTTCGCTACTGCTACTAACTGAAGCCGGTCGATGCTGCCTCTGGATGAGCAGTGAGCGTTGCTGGGGGTTTGGATGAACAGTTCCCGGTGGGGGTGTGATAGAGGCGAGGGTGTCCCGATGTTTCGATGAGATGGTGGCTATCATTTCCTTTGGGAGTCGACCTTGATGACCCAACTACGAACGTGCGAGATGTCGCACCTTAGCAATCTCTAAACCAACTTCCGAGGGGTTATTGACCATGCCAGAGCACGATCAACCTGACCACGAGGGTCTGTTTCTTGCGAGCAAACGAAGAACAAGCAAGAAACTGAGATTGCAATCTGGATATTGCGAATATAAGATGAAAGCTTTATTGATCAAGGTGGGGTTCTGTGACGCCTTTGTCTGGTTGTTGAACACAAACGAAGTACGCGAAGTTGCAGCTATGGCGAACTTTGATCTAAACAAAACCCAAAGTCTAAACGATGCCCTAAGGGCTGTATATATAGAGGAGAGAGGGGTAATTTCGTGGCCCCTGGAGGAGGGGTCCGAAACCAACCCTAACTCTTGTTTCCCCACACATACAGACTCTAAAAACAGCCTATAATCAAGTATTTCGAAATTACATGGGCCTGGCCCAAAAATAAGGTGATGCGGCACCTAGAATAGCCTCTGGAGAAATTTATGAAGTGGCATCTTGTATATTTCGTCCAAGGCTTTATGCACTCCTTATAGTGGCTCCAAAATCCTGAAGTCATCACTTGTAACTCCGTTCTTGATCCCCTTGTGCATGCCATCATCTCCATGCTTGGTCTTGCTCTAGTGTTCATCCCTCTTATCCATGCCAAGACCTTCATTTGTAAGCAAAAAAATGTATCCAATTTAGACAGCATCATATTCTCATGAACATTAGAATCATTACCAAGAAACAAAAGTACCTGATAATTTAATTGACGTGCGCGAGCTCTAGTAATTGGTCCAGTATGTATAGCAGCAGGGGATGTGGGTGTAACAATGGTATTGATGTCCTCATCATCCTCCCCTTCTTGAAATGAAGTTGTCCTCGACGGAAGCTCATCTTCCTTACCCAAATAAGCCTTCAAATCTGCAATGTTAAAAGTGGGACTAACCCCAAAATCTGCAGGCAGCTCAAGTTTATATGCATTATCATTTATTTTCTCTAACACCTTAAAAGGACCATCAGCACGTGGCATTTCTCTCCAACTTTCCTCTGGAAAAGTTTGTGACAATTTTTCGATAATTTTTTCAAGAATGGTATTGACTCAAGCTTTCAAACGCAAAAGGAATCACTCAATTCCGAGTTGATATGAGGAGTCAAAAAATTCTAAAACTGGCCTGAAAAACTGGAATAAACTGTGTTTGTGAACTTCGGAGGGCAAAAAGACCTATTTAGAAGCCTATTTTGAGGTGCCAAATATTGAACTAGCTTTTGCAACTATTTAGATGCGGCTCGTCGCTAGCTTTCATTTGAGTACTCGCGGAGACAAAACGGACTTCGTATAAGGAAGTTATGCCTGTTTTACTAAATAGTGCACAAAACAGATTCCAATCCTAATTCAACTACGAGATTGAGTCTAGATAGATCCGAATTTTGTTTTTTTTTCTTCTCTTTTTTTCCTCACACTTTTTTCTTTTTCTTTCTTTTTTCTCTTTCCCTCTTTCCAATACAAACTAGATAAGATGCAGATTGGATCTAGCGAAGATGTGAACGACCTCAACTATGATTGTGACAAAGAATGATGGGTAGCACATGGTGGAAATTGAGGGATGAATGGTGGACAGTGGAAGGGATAACGATGCAGCGGCAACGTGACTAATGTGAACAGAACTTGAAACTCTAAACGAACTAGACACTAAGACCAGCAACTCGACACGAGGATGCAACCAATAATTCAACTATGCAAGCAATGAAAAGGAAATTGCAAAGGCTCAGGCTAGCTTGGACAAAGGATGAATAGATCTAACTTTTTTTGTGGCTTTTTCTTAGACAATAGGTAAGAAAATAAATCTAATCTAGGAAAAACTGGAAATTCTCACCGAGTAACCTGAAAACTGATACCACTTGATAGAGGCGAGGGTGTCCCGATCTTTCGATGAGATGATAACTATCGATTTGGTGGAGACAACTTTGACGATCCGACTACAAACATGCATGACGTTGCGCCTTAGCAATCGCTAAACCAATCTCCTGAGGTTATTGACGATGCTGGAAGCACGGTCAGCGTGACCACGATGGTCTATTCCTGCAAGCAATCGAAGAACAACCAAGAATATGATAATGCAATCTGAATATTGTGAATATAGATGAAGTATTGATAAAGGTGGGATCCAAAAGCGGTCTTGGTCTGGTCGTTGGACACAAATGAAGTACACAAAGTTGCAATGGCTAACTTTTAACTAAACAAATCCCAAGGAAAAAGCTACTAGATGGATCTACTTATATAGGAGCAAGGGGTGGCGGCCAAGGAGGTGGGAGGATGTCCCAAGGCATCCTAAAACTAACCCTAGGTCGTACAAGGCTCTTGAGCCCAAGTGGAGGTGGTGCAACACCTTTGGACTTATTGTTTGACTCGGATTCTGCTACAGCGTCAGATTGTTTCGTCCATATCTCAATGCTCCGGACGAATTTGAAGGTCAATCAAATTGGGATGGAAAGAGCACGAAATCTAGTTTCCAACAAAAAAATAAGCACCCAATTAGGAGTGTGTATAATAAAGTTGTTGGTGTTTTGAGTTAGTATGTCTGTGCAGTCCGAATCTGAATCCAGAATGTGAGAGACTTGGACTCTATCTTCTCTTGGGCCAAAAGGGACGTGAGAGAACTTTTTTAAAAGCAAGTAAACATCTCTTTCTCCCTTATCTTCATATGTGGATTGTACAAATGTCCCATACACCTGCAATTAGACAAAACACAAAAGTTTGTGAAGTATTTTTGTTCTGGATAACATAAATAGATTATTGAATAGTTTGCACTAGAAATCACCTGACAAATATGCATGTATAAAATATTTTTGGTCGTATCCAAGGTAGTCACGTCCTCATCATTCAATCTTGCGGTGCTCGATCCCAGTGACAGAAACCGAACGACACGTATTGTATTGTTTCCATCGAGGATAAAAAGATGGGTTTTAGATCATATTGCATGAGTTTATCCCTCTACATCATGTCATCTTGCTTAAGGTGTTACTCTCTTCTTATGAACTTAATACTCTAGATGCATGCTGGATAGCGGTCGATGTGTGGAGTAATAGTGTAGATGCAGAATCGTTTCGGCATACTTGTCACGGACGTGATGCCTCTATACATGATCATGCCTAGATATTCTAATAATTATTCGCTTTTCTATCAATTGCTCGACAGTAATTTGTTCACCCACGGTAATACTTATGCTATCTTGAGAGAAGCCAGTAGTGAAACCTATGGCCCTGGGTCTGTTTTCCATCATACAAGTTTCCAATCTATTTTATTTTGCAATCTTTACTTTCAATCTATATCATAAAAATACCAAAAATATTTATCTTATTATTATCATCTCTATCAGATCTCACTCTTGCAAGTGGATGTGAAGGGATTAACAACCCCTTTATCGTGTTGGTTGCGAGGTTCTTGTTTGTTTGTGTAGGTACGAGGTGACTCCCGCGTGGTCTCCTACTGGATTGATACCTTGGTTCTCAAAAACTCAGGGAAATACTTACGCTGCTTTATTGCACCACCCTTTCCTCTTCAAGGGAAAACCGACGCAGTGCTCAAGAGGTAGCAAGAAGGATTTCTGGCGCCATTGCCGGGGAGATCTACACCAAGTCAAGCCATACTGATGAGGACATCAATACCATTGTTACACCCACGGCCCCTGCTACTATACATACTGGACCAATTACTAGAGCTCGCGCACGCCAATTAAATTATCAGGTACTTTCGTTTCTTGGTAATGATTCTAATGTTCATGAGAATATGATGCTGCCTTAATTGGATACATTTGTTTTGCTTACAAATGAAGGGCCTGGCGTGGATAAGAGGGATGAGCACTGGAGGAAGACCAAGCATGGAGATGATGGCATGCGCAAGGGGATCAAGAATGGAGTTACAAGTCATGATTTCAGGACTTTGAAGCCACCATAAGGAGTGCATGAAGCCTTGGACGAAATATACAAGATGTCATTTCACAAATTTCGTTCAGAGGCTATTCTAGATGTCATTTTAGAGTCCGTATGTGTGGGGAAACAAGAGTTAGGGTTGGTTTCGGACCCCTCCTCCAAGGGCCACGAAATTCCCCCCTCTTCCTCCATATATACATCCCTTAGGGCGTCGTTTAGACTTTGGGTTTTTTTAGATTAGAAGTTCGCCATAGCTGCAACTTCGCGTTCTTGTTTTGCGTCCAACGACCAGACCAAGACGTCACAGAACGCCACCTTCATCAATAAAGCTTTCCTCTTATATTCGCAACATCCAGATTGCAATTTCAATTTCTTTCTTGTTCTTCTTTGCTTGCCGGAAATAGACCCTCGTGGTCAGGTTGATCGTACTCCGGCGTGGTCAATATCCTCTCGGAGTTGGTTTAGCGATTGCTAAGGCGCGACGTCCTCACACGTTCGTAGTCGGATCGTCAAAGTCAACTTCCACCAAAATGATAGCCACCATCTCATCGAAAGATCAGGCCCGTCGCCTCTATTAAGTAGTATCCAATTTCCAGGTTGCTCAGTGAGATTTTACAGTTTTTCGTAGTTTAGATCGAGTCTGTTCTTCATACCTATAGTCCACGAAAAAGCCAAAAAAAATTAGGGTTAGTTCATCCTATCCGAACCAATCTGAGCTTTTGCATAATATTTTCTGTATTTGCTTTGTTGAATTTGTGGTTGCATCGTCGTGTCAAGTTGCTGGTCTTAGCGTCTAGTCCTTTAGAGTTTCGAGTTCTGTTCACGGGTTGTCATGTTGCCGCTGCCATATATCACCACCGCGGCATTATCATCGTTGTTGCCATATACCACCACCACACCAACTTCATTGTCGCTGCCATATTCACCACCAATCTGAGTCGATATACGCCACCACATATCCGCCGCCATCACGCCAATCCGAGTCCACCTGCAACATATATCCGCCACCAGCCCGATTTCCACCAGATTTATCGCCGCCACCAGTCCGAGATTCCACCAGATTCATCTCCGCCACCAGTTCTAGTCCGAGTCCAGTAATTGTTGCTTTATTTTCGATTTTCAGATCACGCGATACTCCGAGTCGTGATAGAGTAGGG
Source organism: Triticum dicoccoides (assembly GCF_002162155.2). Lineage (NCBI taxonomy): Eukaryota > Viridiplantae > Streptophyta > Magnoliopsida > Poales > Poaceae > Triticum > Triticum dicoccoides. The sequence continues at coordinate 353,824,170 of NC_041392.1, forward strand.
CTCCCCAACTTTCGAGCCATCCGCAGAAGAAAAATAGTTCCAAACTAAAAAAAACTAAGTCTATGGCTAGGCAGTTTTTAGACCATTTGTAGAGTTTTTCGAAAAAATTGTTGCGGAGCAAAAAAAATAGAGGGAAAAAGTGAAAAAAAAAATCAGAGCATGCTCCTCCCTTGTTTATGTGCAGCGTCGTGATTTTGTTAGTGTTCTAGGCTCGCGTCTCTAGCACGGTCTAGCCTAGGACCAGCACGGTACCATCGTTGAGCGTTTATTCAACTTTGCATCTTCGAATTGATTATTGCTGACCCTTTTTGCTACCATATTATAAGACTTCCTAGCTCCACATACATCTATGTCGTGCGTTTGACTCTCCCTGGTAATCGCCATATCCAAGCTTTGGGAGTTTTGACTACGACGGTTGTCAATCACCGCCTGCTGCTGGGTAAGAACTGGTAAGAATTTGAGATTTGCTTGATGGATTTGTGATTTTCCACCAGTTACTAGTAGTCTGTAGGGTCATATTCTTGTGTGTTTCTATTACTGATAACCATGGCAGGATCACAAGCCGATGAGACTGACTGGGGGAACATGACAAACAAAAAGTTACATGATAAGTTTCAACAAATGATGAGTAGACAGGTGGAAGATGTGCTAAATAGATTTGAAGAGGCCATGGAGAAGATAGATGGCATTGAGAAGGCGTTTGAAACAAAGCTCGATAACAAGTTTAATGAATTGCTCACGCGTCTTCCACCACCCGCTGCACCTGTCGCACCTCTACAACAATAACAACATCGTCTTCCAAATCAAGTGGGACGAGCACAACGCGTTCCCATTGAGCCTGGTCAAACTTTTGGTGCTGCTGTACCTATTGTTGGTGCTTCTATCGCTCCTGCTGCTACTGCAGAGGTGGAGGACCATTACGAGGATGAGGTTGATCAAAATCAAAACTACATGCAACCACCAGCACCACCACCACCAGGTCGTCCTCATGCATATCATCGCAATGGTAGGGCTGCACCACCACTTGAGGTACGGGATCATGACCATCTTCCTAAACTGAAATTGAATATTCCACCATTTGAGGATAGATACGTTCCTGATATATATCATACTTGGGAGTTAGAAACTGAACAACGTTTTACATGTTTACAATATCCTGAGGAGAGACGTGTTCCTGCTGCTGTTTGTGCTTTCACTAGTTTTGCATGTGTTTGGTGGTCCGAACATTGTAGATTATATCCCATTCCAGCTACTTGGGCTGCTTTGAAAGCTGCTATGCGTACTCGTTGGGTTCCACCTTATTATCAACGTGAATTACTTCAAAAATTGCAGTGCTTAAGACAAGGAATTTTTTTGTAGAAGAATATTATCAGGAATTACAAACTGGCATGACTAGATGTGGTATTGTCGAGGAGAATGAGGCTATGCTTGCACGTTTTATGGGTGGATTAAATAGAGAGATTCAGACCATTCTAGAGTATAAGGACTATACTAATATCACTCGTTTATTCCATCTTGCTTGTAAAGCTGGACGTGAAGTGCAGGATCGACAGGCATTGGCGCGAACTAACTTTTCTGCAGGTCGATCTTCATCATGGACACCATGTGCATCCTCTACTTCCACCCGACTAGCACCTCCATTAGGTGCCACCTCAAGCCGTGATACAAGAAAGCAGACACAACCACCACTATCTGCCAAGAGCACACCTGTCGGGCCTGCGCAGAGCTCTTCTTCCATGGCATCAACAGGGCACACAAGTGATATTATTTGTCGTCGTTGTAAGGGAAGAGGACATTTTGCAAGAGAATGCAAATCTCAGCGTGTGATGATTGTTAAATACTGAGGATGGTGGGTATGAGTCCGCTAGTGACTAGGATGAGGAGACTTTGGCTCTTATTACACATGAAGAACACGGTGCAGATGATTCTGATCATGAGACGCAATACATGGCTCCTGAAGATGCTGACATGTATGAATGTTTAGTTGCTCAACGTGTTTTGAGTGTACACGTTACACAAGCTGAGCAAAATCAGTGGCATAATTTGTTCCATACAAAGGGAGTTGTGAAGAAACATTCTGTTCGCGTCATCATAGATGGAGGGAGCTGCAACAACTTGGCTAGCATGGATATGGTGGAGAAGCTATCTCTCACCACAAGACCACATCCACATCTTACTACATCCAATGGTTCAACAACAGCGGCAATGTTAAGGTAACACGTACTGTTTGTGTGCATTTTACTATCTCTACATATGCTGATTATGTTGATTGTGATGTGGTACCTATGCAAGCATGTTCCTTATTACTTGGTAGACCATGGCAATTTGATAAAAATTATGTACACCATGGTAGAAACAATTAGTATACTCTTGTTCATAAGGACAAAAATATTACTTTGCTTCCTATGACTCCTGATTCCATTTTGAAAGATGATATTAATAGAGCTAATAAAGCAAAACAGGAGAAAAATAAGAGTGAAAATCAGATTGTGGCAAAAGAATTTGAGCAACAAATGAAGCCTAATAATAAACCATCTACTGTTGCTTCTGAAATTAAATTGAAAAGTGCATGTTTACTTGCCACCAAATCTGATATTGATGATCTAGATTTTAGCAAATCAGTTTGCTATGCTTTTGTGTGGAAAGAGGCATTATTTTCATTCGAGGATGTGCCTTCCTCTTTGCCTCCCGCTGTCACTAATATTTTGCAGGAGTTCGCTGACGTCTTTCCACAAGACGTGCCACCGGGATTACCACCTATTTGAGGGATTGAGCATCAAATGGACTTAATTCCTGGTGCATCATTACCCAACCGTGCAGCATACCGTACCAATCCAGAGGAGACGAAGGAGATTATGTGTCAAGTACAAGAGCTGCTCGATGAAGGTTATACGCGTATCCCTTAGTCCTTGTGTTATTCCTATTATTTTAGTACCGAAAAAGGATGGTACATCACGTATGTGCGTTGATTGTAGAGGCATTAATAATATTACTATTCGTTATCGTAATCCTATTCCTAGGCTAGATGATATGCTCGATGAGTTGAGTGGCTCTACAATATTCTCCAAACGTGATTTGCATAGTGGATACCATCAAATTCGTATGAAATTCGGAGATGAATGGAAAACAACATTTAAAACTAAGTTTGGATTATATGAGTGGTTAGTCATGCCTTTTGGGTTAACTAATGCACCTAGTACTTTCATGAGATTAATGAACGAAGTTTTACGTGATTTCATTGGATGATTTGTGGTAGTTTACTTTGATGACATATTGATTTATAGCAAATCTTTGGAGGAACATTTGGAACATTTACGTGCTGTTTTTATTCCTCTACGTGATGTATGTTTGTTTAGTAACCTTGGGAAGTGCACCTTTTGCACCGACCGAGTTTCTTTTCTTGGCTATGTTGTTACTCCACAGGGAATTGAAGATGATAGAGCCAAGATTGAAGCTATTGAGAGTTGGCCGCAGCCCAAAACGGTCACACAAGTGAGGAGTTTCCTTGGCCTCGCTGGTTTTTATAGGCGTTTTGTGAGAGATTTCAGCACCATTGCTGCACCTCTCAACGAGCTTACAAAGAAGGATGTGCCTTTTGTTTGGGGTACCGCACAGGAAGGATATTGAAAGATAAGTTGACACATGCTCCTTTACTCCAACATCCTGATTTTAATAAGACTTTTGAGCTTGAATGTGATGCTAGTGGTATTGGATTAGGAGGTGTGTTATTACAAGATGGAAAACCTGTTGCATACTTTTCTGAAAAATTGTGTGGGCTTAGTCTGAACTATTCTACTTATGATAAAGAATTATATGCTCTTGTTCGGACCTTAGAAACATGGCAACATTATTTATGGCCCAAGGAATTTGTTATACATTGTGATTATGAATCTTTAAAACACATTAAAAGTCAAGCAAAACTGAACCATAGACATGCTAAATGGGTTGAATTCATTGAGACTTTCCCTTATGTCATTAAACACAAGAAGGGTAAAGAAAATGTTATTGTTGATGCATTGTCTCGTCGTTATACTATGCTTTCACAACTTAACTTTAAAATATTTGGTTTGGAGACCATCAAAGATCAATATGTGCATGATGCTGAATTTAAAGATGTATTGCAGAATTGTAAGGAAGGGAGAACTTGGAACAAGTTCGTTCTTAACGATGGATTTGTGTTTCGTGCTAACAAGCTATGCATCCCAGCTAGCTCCGTTCGTCTTTTGTTGTTGCAGGAGGCGCATGAAGGAGGATTAGTGGGACACTTTGGCGTGAAGAAGACGGAGGACATACTTGCTACACATTTTTTTGGCCAAAGATGAAACGGGATGCTGAGCGTTTTGTTCCTCGCTGCACTACATGTCAAAAAGCTAAGTCACGACTCAATCCTTATGGTTTATATATGCCTTTGCCTGTACCTAGTGTTCCTTGGGAGGACATATCCATGGAATTTGTTTTAGGTTTACCTCGAACAAAGAAGGGGAGGGATAGCATATTTGTTGTCGTGGATTGATTCTCGAAAATGGCACACTTTATACCATGTCATAAAAGCGATGATGTTGTTAATGTTGCTGATTTGTTCTTTCGTGAAATTATTCGCTTGCATGGTGTGCCAAATACTATTGTTTCAGATCGTGATACTAAATTTCTTAGCCACTTTTGGAGATGTTTATGGGCTAAGTTGGGGACTAAACTGCTTTTTAGTACTACTTGTCACCCCCAAACTGATGGACAAACTGAAGTAGTCAATCGAACATTTCTACTATGCTTAGGGCTGTTTTGAAGAATAATAAGAAAATTTGGGAAGAATGCTTGCCTCATATTGAATTTTCTTATAATCGTTCATTGCATTCTACTACTAAGATGTGCCCTTTTGAAATTGTGTATGGTTTCCTACCTCGTGCACCTATTGATTTGTTGTCTCTTCCATCTTTGGAGAAGGTTAATTTTGATGCTAACAAACATGCTGAATTGATTTTAAAAATGCATGAGTTAACTAAGGAAAACATTGAGCGTATGAATGCTAAATATAAACTTGCTGGAGATAAGGGTAGAAAACATGTTGTGTTTGCACCTGGAGATCTTGTTTGGTTACATTTGCATAAGGATAGATTTCCTAATTTGCGCAAATCAAAGCTAATGCCATGTGCTACTAGTCCTTTTAAGGTGTTAGAGAAAATAAATGATAATACATATAAACTTGAGTTGCCTGCAGATTTTGGGGTTAGTCCCGCTTTTAACATTGCAGATTTGAAGCCTTATTTGGGTGAGGAAGATGAGCATCCGTCGAGGACAGCTTCATTTCAAGAAGGGGAGGATGATAAGGACATCAATACCATTGTTACACCCACAGCCCCTGCTGCTATACATACTGGACCAATTACTAGAGCTCGCGCACGCCAATTAAATTATCAGGTACTTTTGTTTCTTGGTAATGATTCAAATGTTCATGAGAATATGATGCTGCCTAAATTGGATACATTTGTTTTGCTTACAAATGAAGGGCCTGGCATGGATAAGAGGGATGAACACTGGAGCAAGACCAAGCATGGAGATGATGGCATGCGCAAGGGGATCAAGAACGGAGTTACAAGTGATGATTTCAGGACTTTGAAGCCACCATAAGGAGTGCATGAAGCCTTGGACCAAATATACAAGACGTCACTTCATAAATTTCGTCCAGAGGCTGTTCTAGGTGCTGCGTCACCTTATTATTGGGTCAGGCCCATGTACTTTTGAAATACTGAAGTGTAGGCTGTTTTTAGAGTCTGTATGTGTGGGGAAACAAGAGTTAGGGTTGGATTCGGACCCCTCCTCCAAGGGCCACGAAATTCCCCTCTCTTCCTCCATATATACAGCCCTTTGGGCGTCGTTTAGACTTTGGGTTTTGTTTAGATGAAAAGTTCGCCATAGCTGCAACTTCGTGTACATCGTTTGTGTCCAACGACCAGACCAAGATATCACAGAACCCCACCTTCATCAATAAAGCTTTCCTCTTATATTCGCAATATCCAGATTGCAATTTCAATTTCTTGCTTGTTCTTTGTTGCTTGCAGGAAATAGACCCTCGTGGTCAGGTTGATCGTGCTTCGGCGTGGTCAATAACCTCTCGGAGTTGGTTTAGCGATTGCTAAGGCGCGACATCCTCACACGTTCGTAGTCGGATCGTCAAAGTCGACTTCCACCAAAACGATAGCCACCATCTCATCGAAAGATCTGGCCCCTCGCCTCTATCACATACCAAGTACCCATCACAACTCTTATCCTTCGCATTACATTATTTGTCATTTGCCTCTTGTTTTCCTCTCCCCCACTTCACTCTTGCCGTTTTATTCGCCCTTTTTCGTTCATCTTCTTCCCGTATGTATCTTTCTTTGTGTTTCCATGTTCCTTCTATTTGCTTGCATCTTTGCTTGCTAAAAATCTATTGATATGGATCCACTTAAAGTGTTCTACTTGGATCATCTTCGATCCTTACGCGCTCGTGCTAAAACCCCAACTAGCCTAGTTGATGGGAAATCTTTAGATGAGCATGCTCATTTTGTGCGTCACCGTTTATCTGAAAAAGGGAGACTCTTATGGGATCAAATAAACAGATTGCTATGTTATGCTTAGAATCTTTGTGAAATTATTGATTTTTACTTGTTGCTCTAAGATCCTAAAAAGCACCTCCCCTACCTATGTGAGTTTAATGATAATGAAATCTTATCTTCTTATGCAAAGGGTGTTATAGTTACTACGATATCAAACAAATTGAAGAATTTGTTGCTTTTAAGGGTGCTTATGAAGTTGCTTCTTTATTTGAAAAGTTTGATATTACTCTCTACGAATCTGAAAATTTGGACATACTTAAATATTGCTATAAAAACTATGCTCATAATGTGTATGTTAAAGAATTTATTGAAAGAATGACCCTTGCTTCGGAAGAAAATAATGATATGCATGAATCTATAGATAATTATGATTCCGATGATTTGATTGAAATATCTCTTGATGAACATGATGCTTGCTATTCTTGTGGCCATGATGCCAATATTTATGAAGATGAATTTGCTATAGTTCCTTATGTTAAACATGAGATCGCTGCTATTGAACCCATACTTGATAGTTCCTTCGATAAAAAGCATGATTGCAATGATGTTATCATAAATTCTCTTAATGAGAATAGTGTTAAATGATATGCAAAAACTCAAGCTTGGGGATGCTAGTTTTGCTATGACCACTATGTTTTGCAATGATCATGATTGGGGTGATTCTTCTTTTGATCTTGAAAATTAATTTAAACCCCATGATGAATATGAGATTGATAATAGTGTTTGCAATATTATTGAAAGTGTGTTTGGAAGAGTGTCAACTTTAGATCCCACATATTTGGATCATGTTCAATCTTATGAAGTTTTTGATAAAAGTGGGTTTGGAGAGGTCATGACTTTAGTTAATGTTAATCCCACTATTTTGGAAGAGTGTCAACTTTGCATACATGTGGATCGTGTTAAGAATATGTTTTGTGATACCTATATTGTTGGATTTGATTATGATCCTACATGTAATTATTATGAGAGAGGAAAATATGATTGTATAAATTTTCATGTTACTAAATTACCCCTCGTTATGTTGAGATTGCTATTGTTTCTTTCTGCTTCCTTGCATATGCTAGTTTTTGCTTGCCTTGATAATTTGTTTGCCTATAAGATGCCTATGCATAGGAAGTATGTTATACTTAGATGTGTTTGTCACGTGTTTTATGATGCTCTCTTTGTGCTTCAATTCTTGTCTTTCATGTGAGCATCGTTGAAATCTTATGCCTAGCTATAAGGCTTTAATGAAAAGCGCTTGTTGGGAGATAACCCAATATTTTTTCCTTGCTGTTATTAAATAAATAATTTATCCAGCCTCTGTTTTGGTTGTCTTTTTTGTGTTTAATTAGTGTTTGTGCCAAGTAGAACCGTTGGGAAGACTTGGGGAAAGTCTTTTTAATCTTGCTGTAAAAAACAGAAACTTTAGCGCTCACGAGAATTGCTGCCATGTTTTATTGGAGAGGGATATTTAGTTAATTATTTTTGCAGATGATTAATAGATAAATTACTCACGTCCAGGAATTTATTTTAGAATTTTTGGTGTTCCAGAAGTTTGCGTTAGTTACAGATTACTACAGACTGTTCTGTTTTTGACAGATTCTGTTTTTCGTGTGTTGTTTGCTTATTTTGATGAATCTATGGCTAGTAAAAGAGTTTATAAACCATAGAGAAGTTTGAATACAGTAGGTTTAACACCAATATAAATAAATAATTAGTTCATTACAATACCTTGAAGTGGTGGTTTGTTTTCTTTTACTAACGGAGCTCACGAAGATTTTTTTTAAGTTTTGTGTTGTCAAGTTTTCAAGTTTTGGGTGAAGATTTGATGGATTATGGAAGAAGGAGTGGCAAGAGCCTAAGCTTGGGGATGCCCATGGCACCCCAAGGTAAAATACAAGGACACCAAAAAGCCTAAGCTTGGGGATGCCCCGGAAGGCATCCCCTCTTTCGTCTTCGTCTATCGGTAACTTTACTTGGAGCTATATTTTTATTCGCCACATGATATGTGTTTTGCTTGGAGTGTCTTGTATGATTTGAGTCTTTTCTTTTTAGTTTACCACAATCATCCTTTCTGCACACACCTTTTGCAAGAGACACACATGAATTGGAATTTATTTGAATACTCTATGTGCTTCACTTATATCTTTTGAGCTATATAGTTTTTGCTCTAGTACTTCACTTATATCTTTTAGAGCACGGTGGTGGTTTATTTTATAGAAATAATTGATCTCTCATGCTTCACTTATATTATTTTGAGAGTCCTTTAGAACAACATGGCAATTTGCTTTTAGGCATAATAAAAACTTTCATCTAAGTGCATTGAATACTAAGAGAAGTTTGATACTTGATGATTGTTTTGAGATATGGAGATAGTGATATCAAAGTTGTGCTAGTTGAGTAGTTGTGAATTTGAGGAATACTTGTGTTAAAGTTTGCAAGTCCCGTAGCATGCATGTATGGTAATCGTTGTGTAACAAATTTGAAACATGAGGTGTTATTTGATTGTCTTCCTTATGAGTGGCGGTCGGGGACGAGCGCTGGTCTTTTCCTACCAATCTATCCCCCTAGGAGCATGTGCGTAATACTTGGTTTTTGATTACTTGTAGATTTTTGCAATAAGTATGTGAGTACTTTATGACTAATGTTGACTCCATGGATTATATGCACTCTCACCCTTCCATCATTGCTAGCCCCTTCGGTACCGTGCATTGCCCTTTCTCACCTTGAGAGTTGGTGCAAACTTTGCCGGTGCATCCGAACCCCGTGATACGATATGCTCTATCACACATAAACTGATGTGGAGCATCCTACGTTCATCTCCATGTACACCTTCATAGCACATCAAGCCCCAAGTGGACCTACCGGACATAAGGTGAACCCGCTCCTCTTCAAGACTTACATGAATATCTATGGGACTTTGTCGCTACCTAACCACGGAACGTTGTGCATCATTAGGTACGAGGGCGACCGCCGCCAAGCAGCTAAGGAGCTTCACGGAGGCCAAGGAGAAGGACCCCAAGGTCACAAGGAAGAAGAAGGAGTGCACGAAGACCAACTCTGCACCTCCCAGGCGACCCCGTGCCCACGGGCCTCGAAGACCCTGTGCGCACGGGCTACACAGAGAGCTGGCGCTGGAGCACCCCGTGCGGACGGGCTTGTACCGTGCCCACGGGACCCCCGTGTGCACGGGCCCAACTTACCCCGTGCGCACGGGCCCTACAGGATGGACGGCTGTGATTGCTGTTTGGGCCTCCTCTTCATCCACTTCGTCCCTCACCTCCAGCCACCTATATATTCTGTACCTAGACCATTTGTGAGGGTTAGCAAAGGATATTATAGACATATGAGAGCTTTGCTCCATGGATCCACTCCACTGGGAGATCAAGACCTCCTCTTGGAGTGACCAACCTCAAGACCTCCTAAGGGAGAAGATCCCTAGTGGATAGATCCCCATCATAGGATCACCAAGACCTCATTCCTCATAGGATTGGGATGAACTAGTACCTTGTATCTTTCCTTTGTTGTCTTTGAATCATTGTATCTCTCTTTGTGTGATTGGATCTAGCATATGTGTGATTGGATCTAGTCAATTGAGTGTTTTCCCTCATGTGTTCATCTTGTTCTTGGGGATTCCCCCTCCAATTCGTGAAAGATCTCCACTTAGGGTTCCACCCTATATCATTTTGGTATCATGAGCCAAGGTTTCTCACGAAATTGGAGCCCCCCTCTTTGTTTTCTAGCCTAGTTTGTTGATTTCGTCCTAAATTCGAAAATTCCCCACCAAAAATAGCCCCAATTTTTTTTGTGATTTCTTGGTTTTGATGATGTTTTGTTGGATTTGATCCATAGATTTGCTTGGTTTCAAGTGGATCTAGCTTTCCCCCATCTTTTCCCCACCATCCATCCCCAAAATCTCCCCAATTTTGCCCAACAAGTCTCCATTTTCCGCCACGAAATTGCAAATTTGCCGCCCACCCCGTGCCCACGGACCCCAGACCCCGTGCGCACGGGCCCCCGAAAACTCTCTGGACACCCCGTGCCCACGGACCTGTACCGTGCGCACGGGACCCCGTGCCCACGGGCCCCTACCCCCATGCACACGACCCCCCAGGATAGCCGCGAGTGCTTCACCGTTTCGGCCATAACTTCCACATCCGGAGTCCGATTTTCGCGTTCTTTAGCTTGTTGAGTAGCTATTGACATCCCCCATCCATCTAGATAGGTACCATCACCATTTGACTCCATCAATTTTTTGGAACTTTGGCATCTTTGCCTAGGGCGTCCACCACAACCTCCGCATAACCACCACAAACTTCCGCAACCTAACCAATTTTGTTCCTTATAGCATTTGTGGTTGCTTGAGTAGCGATTCGAGTCTCCTAAGGTGTTTCGGCTACTTAGGGACGATTGTTTCTTGACCAACCACCACCACCACCATAACTCCCGCATAGGCTTACACCATACACTTCTTCCACCCCAACTTAACCCAATTTTGTTTGTGTTGTGAGTTGTGTCTCCTAAGGTGTTTCGGCTACTTAGGGACCGAGCTTCCAACTCCGAATCCGTGTATAGTCCACCACCTTACCCTCCTCTTCCGCATTGCCTACTCGCATAACCCATCATTGCATTTCGCAATTCCCATTGAGCTTCCGCAACACCACCACCGCATCCCGCTACCATCATTTGACTTTTGCCCTTGAGATTTTGAGTTCGCGGTTTTTACCTTTCCTAAGGTGTTTCGGCTACTTTGGGATGAGTCTCTATCATCTTGGTATCTACATCAAGAACACCGCCACTCACCATCTCCAAGGACGGTAACCTCGACGACACCATTGTACAATCACCCTTGCAATTGCATTGATAACCCCTAGCCCATTTTGCGTCACTTGCCTATCGAGACTAGCCATTTGAGTATTGCCGGCAACGTTCCTTGTGCACATTAGTGATCTACACCTCCCATTGCATACATATCATATCATATCGGTATCATATCGGTATCATATCATCCCTTGTGCCTCAAGTTTGTTCCCGCATATACACAATCGCTATCTTGGTTTGTGCATTTCGCAAAGTGGCCATATACATCAAAAAGAAAGAGAATAAGCTTTTAAGCAAAAGAAAAGAAAGCAAAGAGCTTGTAAGCAATAGCCATAGCATCGCCACATTGCATACCATACTACCATATTGATCATCTTGGATCATCGTATGCGAAACACCGAAACATCATACACATACACATAGCATACTTGGGATAGAAAGCTCAACATCTTGCATCTTATAGGTTGTGCACAAGTGTCGTATCCGCCTATTGAGCAATCGTGCTAGCGTCTCTCTTGAGTTGTGCAACACGAGCGTTTTCCATGGTTTCCACATTTTGTGCTCATTCCTTTGTTGCACGACCCCATTTATCTATCCGTGTGTGTGTTTCCGTGTGCCACATATTGCTATTGGTCTACTTGTTTCACTTGCGAATTTGTGAATCTTTTCCAACATTATTGACTCTTGCTAACAATTTGCATCAAATTTTTGTGCCACTATCCTCACCGAGCTCCACCATAAGCCTTATTTGTGTAGGTGTGAGAATTGACAAGATCCGGTACCAATTGTGCTATTTCCTTGATACATTATTGAGTGATCATTGATCCATCTTCAACATTGGATAAGGTACATTGGTCTAGTTCTTTCCCTTCTTCCACTCATATTTGCTCGAGTCTTGTGATGGATAGGCAAGGCATTTCATCTCCGGTCTTCGACAACAACGATGGCGTGAACAACTACATCACCAAAGCGTCCATCTTCGATCTACAACGACAAATGCAAGGCGCACAATCTACCTTGCAAGAGCGCATCGAGAACCTCTCCATCGACATTTGCCACTCCGAAGCAAGGAAAAGGGACTACATCGACAACAAGCTTTCCACACAAAAGGAGGAGCAAGACGCAAGGATGGAGGAGATTCGGGCCTTGATCAAGTCTACTTCCCCTTCGTCATCTTCAAGGCATCGGCAAGCACATCGATCCTCTTCGGAGCACCCAAGTGACACAAGCGCAAGTCGTCCATGTCCACATCTCCATGGCGACCACCATCATGTTCGTGATCCATATTGTCATGAAGGGCATGTCACCTCCAAGCAACATGTGCACAACGACGACGAACAACATCTACTACAAGCTCAAGCACGACAACGACATCATCAACATGAAGATGCTCAACACGCGTAAACGTACAAGCCCGAACAAACCCTACTTCACGCCAAGTCCAAACTTCATGACCACAAGAGAAGACCGTGAGACAAGCACCACCAAGAGCATGCTACGGCTACAACAACCTCTTTGGCATCTTCGCCAAGTGCTATCAAGGCATCTTCGTAGGGCATCTTCGCCTACTTCCCATGTGTTCGCCTACATCAACATCTTCAACTACAAGGCGACCAACTACGAGCAAGGAAGACACTTCCATCTTCGGAAGCCCCTCAAGGAAGATGGCCGAGCATGGGAATTTCCCCTCGGTCATGGAGACGAGCTACGAGGTGCCACATCTTTTGGGCCTCCAACAACAAGACGACGACAAGAAGGTCGAGCAAGGGCCATCCCCTTCGACCACAGCAACAAGCATGAACCTCTTCAACAACATGAAGACGGCACCCATATTGGACTCATACTCCGAGTCAAGCTACGAGACCGCTCATAAGACCTTATCTTTGGTCTTCGAGGAGAGTGATGATGTGCCAACTTCGGCCTTCATCCACGGCTACGACCATGACATGATTGAGCATGGAGACATTTGCACCAACATCTCTCCGACAACGACATGTGACGAGATGCCCCAATTGCCATGTGAGGAGAGCCACCACCACATGAGTGACATGAGTAACTCCACCATACATGACATTGAGAGCATTTCCTATGAGAGGATGAGTGTGACCACCACTAGCCCCACACTTGAGAGCATGCCACACATCCTATGTGAGGTTGAGCGCCATTTGAGTGACTCCACCAACCATATCAGTGAGAGCATCCGAGAGGGAGTGAGTGAGCCACAACACTTAGTGAATGAGGTAGTTGACATGGCATGTGAGGCCACTTTGATTTCTAACGACTTAACCTCTACTCCTAGTGTGTTTTCTTCTTTGGTGCTAGGTCTCCTACATGACGACATGCCTACCCTCGACGAGTCCATACCTCCAATGGAGACGACGATGGCCATGGTGGACGATGATGCACCCCCCACATGGTTCCATCAAGATGAAGATGACCACGACTTGGTCTTCGACACCTCACCTACAACACATGAGCGATACTCCAAAGGTAACATAGGTGATAGTGCTTCTCTTGTCCCACTAGTGGACTATTTCACGAATGATTGCTTGCATGATGTTGACACACCTATACCCATGCTTCATGCTAGTGCGACTTCTTCATGTCATGACTTACCTCTTTATGATAAATATGATGATGAGCATGTTGAGTTGCCTAGTTGTGATGCTATGCTTCATAGGATATCATGTGAAAATTCTTTTGGTCACATCATGTTTGACAATCCATTAACCTTGTCATATGCTATGAGTGAGATATCCCATATTGCATCTTTTCAATCTCAACATAATAACTATGCATGCCCCATTAAAATCAATCCCATTTGTACTTATGGCATAGATGACGAGATGATGGTCATTGGCTTTTGTGTTTCATGTGATGATATTGCCATGCTTCCTTTACATGATTTGCGCAATTCATCTACTATGCCATGCCATGATCACATTGCTCCAAATATGCATTGTTTTGAATGTTGTCAATATTCTCCATGTGATGTTTCCATTAATGCTCATGAGGAGACCCCCATAGTTTCCTCATACATATTAGGAGATTTTTATACATTCCATACTTTGCATGATTCTCATAATTGCTTGCACCATATGCATTCCATGAATAACAATGCTCTCCATATATATCATGATGCATTGCACAATTTAAATATCCATTATGCTATACATAACAACAAACCTATCATGATGGATGGCATGTTTCTATATCACGCATCTCATTTATTTGAGCATTGGCTATTTTGTGCTAACCAACACAAGCACGTGCGCATCATGATGGATGATGTGTACATCTACCACGCACACACATTTTTCCCTTTGTATTTGTTTTGTGTCGGTACTCACGTATACTCGTCAACCTCTCAATCCCAAGAGTTGACGAAATGAGCTCTTGAGAGCAAAGATGACTTGGGATCTCGTGAACTATCCTTTCCACCACTCTCTTCGCGTAACGACTACGCGCATCTCTTTCACTTGGCTCTCACACGGCTATGGGCTATATACCGTTCCTCGCTTCTTGCTCCTTTTACCGTGTTCACTTTGCATGCTATGCTTGCTTCTATGCCTTTGCCATGCAATTGTTACCCTTGCTTGCATCTACCCATGATTCACAATTATGTTACTCCTATGTGTATTTGCATGCTTGGTGGAGATCCTTGTTGCTATTGCCATGTTTATCATGTGCCTCATGCTCTTGATGCTATTTTGCTCATATCCTCCTTTCATGCTTGTGAAATGTCTTATGCATTATTCATGCCCACCATTTGCACACATGCCATACTTGACATGATTCTTTCTAGTATGTTGCATCTTCGCAATACTAGCTTGCTTGCCTTGATTCACATGATTGCTTGCTTTGTCGCATCACCCATGTTCCATTTTTCCTTGCTTTCTTGGGTTGATGACGTATATGTTCATGCCTCTCACATGATATATTTTGTTCATTGTCGCTTGCCTCCAATTGTTGCATCTATGCTTATTGATCGTGGAGTCTTGGAAACTTTACTTGTGATGCATGCTTGCTTGATTGAGCCTATTGTATTGGGTTGTGCTCGCATCATCATATGCCTCCATACTATGAAATGCTCCCTTGTCATTTCTTATGATGAGCATGATGCATCCACTTGTTGGGTATTTTACCACACGAATGATAGGTTTTCCATCTCCGATAACCTCATTTGTTTTTCCAAGTGTTTGTCATGTACTTTCATGTTGAAGGATTCACAAGGCGATACCGTCATGACACAATTTGGTCATGTGAAGGCGTACACGATATGCAACACCAACATTTGCGAGAATCTCCTAAGGGTGAACTCCTTCCCTTTGAGCCATCCTCAAATATGCATATTGGATGGGTCACTCTTTCATTGTTGTTTCCTTCTTGTTGTCTACATGGTACATCTCACGAACGGAGGAGCGACATTGAAGATTGACTCTATGGACCTTCACATTGAGGAGCACTCAGACTTATTGGAGGCACCTTCGAACCTCCACTCATGCAACGACATCGAGCATTGGTACGCCGACACCTCTATACTTGTTGATTGTGCTCACCCATGTCATGCTCGATGGACATATCATACACATGACAAATTTGCATCTTATGCATGGATTGTCTCACATTATGATTGCCTTGTTGCACCTATTTCCATTCCATCCATGATATATGAGCTTGTGCATTTCCTTAGCAAATTTGTTGTGATCTTTCTTGATGGCATATTCATACATCATGATCATATTGCCTACCATCACTTGCATGATAACTCATTCATATTGAGCATCCATTACCATATTCATGTTACTGATAAACTGTCTCACTATGACATCATTTTGCACCGTGGTTGCATTCATCATATTCACAACACATTTGTGTGCCTAATGAATGTTTTTCCTCCCATGAATGCTTTGCATACCATTCCATATCTTTTGGATAAGCTTCATGCACCTTGTCATGCTCACTCTTGTCGCACGGACTCATTCTTACATGATGGACACCTTGTGTGTGCTAACCATTGTATTTCCGAGTGTCGCTTGTGTTTGCTCTTTTTGCATGTATACCACTTCGGAGACACCTTGGAGTACTTGGATTGCGGCATGTCTTCAACTTCGTCCAACTTCAAGTCCGTCCACGACAACCGTTTCCATGGTGATGAGGATCACGATCCGAGGTCGGATCTTTCCCAAGGGAGGGGAGATGATGCGGAGCATCCTACGTTCATCTCCATGTACACATTCATAGCACATCAAGCCCCAAGTGGACCTACTGGACTTAAGGTGAACCCGCCCCTCTTCAAGATTTACATGAATATCTATGGGACTTGGTCGCTACCTCACCACGGAACGTTGTGCATCATTAGGTACAAGGGCGACCGCCGCCAAGCAGCTAAGGAGCTTCCCGGAGGCCAAGGAGAAGGACCCCAAGGCCACAAGGAAGAAGAAGGAGTGCACGAAGACCAACTCTGCACCTCCCAGGCGACCCCTTGCCCACGGGCCTCGAAGACCACGTGCGCATGGGCTACACAGAGAGCTGGCGCTGGAGCACCCCGTGCACACGGGCTTGTACCGTGCCCACGGGACCCCTGTGCGCACAGACCCAACATACCCTGTGCGCATGGGCCCTACAGGATGGACAGTTGTGATTGCTGTTTGGGCCTCCTCTTCATCCACTTCGTCCCTCACCTCCAGCCACCTATATATTCCGTACCTAGACCATTTGTGAGGGTTAGCAAAGGATATGATAGACATATGAGAGCTTTGCTCCATGGATCCACTCCACTAGGAGATCAAGACCTCCTCTTGGAGTGACCAACCTCAAGACCTCCTATGGGAGAAGATCCCTAGTGGATAGATCCCCATCATAGGATCACCAAGACCTCATTCCTCATAGGATTGGGATGAACTAGTACCTTGTATCTTTCCTTTGTTGTCTTTGAATCATTGTATCTCTCTTTGTGTGATTGGATCTAGCATATGTGTGATTGGATCTAGTCAATTGAGTGTTTTCCCTCTTGTGTTCATCTTGTTCTTGGGGATTCCCCCTCCAATTCGTGAAAGATCTCCACTTAGGGTTCCATCCTATATCATAAACCTCCTTATATCTTCCTCAAAACAGCCACCATACCTACCTATTATGGCATTTCCATAGCCACTCCGAGATATATTGCCATGCAACTTTCCACCGTTCCATTTATTATGACACGCATCATCATTGTCATATTGCTTTGCATGA
Source organism: Triticum dicoccoides (assembly GCF_002162155.2). Classification (NCBI taxonomy): domain Eukaryota; kingdom Viridiplantae; phylum Streptophyta; class Magnoliopsida; order Poales; family Poaceae; genus Triticum; species Triticum dicoccoides. Next base: position 353,841,800 of record NC_041392.1, read on the forward strand.
TCATGTAGTTGACATCGTATTTGTGGCAAAGCCACCGTTCATAATTTTTTCATACATGTCACTCTTGATTCATCGCAATCCCGTTACACTATCGGAGGCATTCATATAGAGTCATATCTTGTTCTAGTATCGAGTTGTAAATAAATAGAAGTGTGATGATCACCATTTATAGAGCATTGTCCCAAAAAAGAGAAAGGCCAAAAAAGGAAGGCCCAAAAAAGGAGAAAAAAAGAAATAAAAAGGGGCAATGCTACTATCCTTTTTCCACACTCGTGCTTCAAAGTAGCACCACGATCTTTATGATAGAGAGTCTATTGTTTTGTCATTTTCATATACTAGTGGGAACTTTTCATTATAGAACTTGGCTTGTATATTCCAACAATGGGCAAGCAAGTTGGATGCACACCCACTTAGTTTCTTTTGTTGAGCTTTCATACATTTATAGCTCTAGTGCATTTGTTGCATGGCAATCCCTACTCCTTGCATTGACATCAATTGATGGGTATCTCCCTAGCCCATTGATTAGCCGCATCGATGTGAGACTTTCTCCTTTTTTTCTTCTCCACATAACTCCCTTCATTATATTCTATTCCACCTATAGTGCTATATCCATGGCTCACACTCATGTATTGCGTGAAAGTTGAAAAAAGTTTGAGATTACTAAAGTATGAAACAGTTGCTTGGCTTGTCATCGGGGTTGTGCATGATGAGAGCATTCTTGTGTGACAAAAATGGAACATGACCAAACTATATGATTTTGTAGGGATGAACTTTCTTTGGCCATGTTATTTTGAGAAGACATGATTGCTTAGTTAGTATGCTTGAAGTATTATTATTTTTATGTCAATATTAAACTCGTATCTTGAATCTTTCGGATCTGAACATTCGTGCCACAATAAAGAAAAATTACATTGAGAAATATGTTAGGAAGCATTCCACATCAAAATTTCTGTTTTTATCATTTACCTACTCAAGGACGAGCAGGAATTAAGATTGGGGATGCTTGATACGTCTCCAACGTATCTATAATTTTTGATTGTTCCATGCTATTATATTATCTGTTTTCGATGATAACGGGCTTTATTTTACACTTCTATATTATTTTTGGGACTAACCTATTAACCGGAGGCCCAGCCCAAATTGTTGTTTTTTGCCTATTTTAGTGTTTCGTAGAAAAGGAATATCAAACGGAGTCCGAACACAATGAAACCTTCGGGAACGTGATTTTTGGAACAAACGTGATCCAGAGGACTTGGATTGGACGTCAAGCAGTCAATGAGGAGGCCACGAGGCAGGGGCACGCCTACCCCCCGGGCGTTCCCTCCACCCCCATGGGCCCCTCGTTGCTCCACCGACCTACTTCTTCCTCCTATATATATCCATGTACCCCGCAAACATCCAGGAGCACCATGAAACCCTATTTCCACCGCCGCAACCTTCTCTACCTAAGAGATCCCATCTTGGGGCCTTTTCCGGAGCTCCGTCGGAGGGGGGCATTGATCACGGAGGGCCTCTACATCAACTCCATGGAACTTCCGATGATGTGTGAGTAGTTTACTTCAGACCTTTGGGTCCATAGCTAGTAGCTAGATGGCTTCTTCTCTCTCTTTGGATCTCAATACAAAGTTCTCCTCGATTCTCTTGGAGATCTATTCGATGTAACCCTTCTTTTTGTGGTGTGTTTGTCGAGATCCGATGAATTGTGGGTTTATGATCAAGTTTGTCTATGAACAATATTTGAATCTTCTCTGAATTCTTTTATGTATGATTGGTTTATCTTTGCAAGTTTCTTCGAATTATCAGTTTGGTTTGGCCTACTAGATTGATCTTTCTTGCAATCGGAGAAGTGATTAGCTCTGGGTTCAATCTTGCGGTGCTCGATCCCAGTGACAAAAAGGGAAACGACACCTATTGTATTTTATTGTTGCCATCGAGGATAAAAAGATTGGGTTTACATCATATTGCATGAGTTTATCCATCTACATCATGTCATCTTGCTTAAGGCGTTACTCTGTTCTTATGAACTTAATACTCTAGATGCATGCTGGATAGCGGCCGATGTGTGGAGTAATAGTAGTAGTTGCAGAATCGTTTTGGTCTACTTGTCACGGATGTGATGCCTATATACATGATCATGCCTAGATATTCTCATAATTATTCGCTTTTCTATCGATTGCTCGACAGTAATTTGTTCACCCACGGTAATACTTATGCTATCTTGAGAGAAGCCAGTAGTGAAACCTATGCCCCCCGGGTCTATTTTCCATCATACAAGTTTCCAATTTATTTTATTTTGCAATCTTTACTTTCAATCTATATCATAAAAATACCAAAAATATTTATCTTATTATTATCATCTCTATCAGATCTCACTCTTGCAAGTGGCCGTGAAGGGATTGACAACCCCTTTATCACGTTGGTTACGAGGTTCTTATTTGTTTGTGTAGGTACGAGGTGACTCGCGTGTGGTCTCCTACTGGATTGATACCTTGGTTCTCAAAAACTGAGGGAAATACTTATGCTGCTTTACTGCACCACCCTTTCCTCTTCAAGGGAAAACCAACGCAGTGTTCAAGAGGTAGCAGTAGGCTTTAGCGTTTCTCCCGAGCTGCCGCCCTAAGGCGATGTGCATGAGCCGTTGGAAGGTTGCATCAGAAAGGTTGTCTTCTCCACATCTTCTGCCGCCATCTTGATCTGGTGATATCCTGAGAACGCATCCAGGAAGCATAGCAAGTCGCACTCGGCGGTGGAGTCGATGATCTGGTCGATGCGTGGAAGCGGGAACGGATCTTGGGGGCAGGCCTTGTTGAGGTTGGTGAATTCGACACACATCCGCTCCTTCCCGCCTTTCTTGGGGACGACGACGGGGTTTGCTAGCCACTCGGGGTACTGAACCTCGCGAATGACACCCGCAGCCTCAAACTTGCGGGTTTATTGGATGATGAAAGCTTGCTTCTCCGTGGACTGCCGACTCGCCTTCTGCTTCACTGGGCGTAAGTTGGGCACACCTTCAGGTGGTGCTCTATTACCTCTCTTGGGACCCCTACCAGCTGATCGGGCTCCCAGGCGAACACACCCTTGTTCGCACGCAAGAACTTCACTAGTGCCTCCTCCTGACTAGGCTCAAGGTTGGCGCCTATGGTAAAGGTTGCCCCTGAGGACCCGTCCTCCTAGACCGGCACTTGCTTGGTTTCTTCTTTGTCCTGAGTGAAGAACTGCTTCTTCTTGGTTGGTGCGGCTCCCTTGGCCTTGGAGGTAACTGCGTCGGCGGGTCGTGCTATCGCGACGGCCTTGAGGGCAAGCTTGAGCACCGCCAGGGCCTCCTTGGCGTCCCCCTGGATGGTGAGGACACCTCGCTCCCTGGCATCTTCATGAGGTTGTAAGCAGGATGGGTTGCTGCCATGAACTGGGCTAGAGCTGGGTACCCGAGGATGGCGTTGTATGGCAGGCGTATCTAGGCGACATCGAAGTCGATGAGCTCGGTGTGGTAGTTGTTGCGTGTGCCAAAGGTAACGGGGAGGCGGATCTGCCGCAGGGAGCGGGCAGGGCCTCCGCCAACCCCTGAGAAGGGCTTGCTGGGGCGGAGCCGCTTGATCGGTATGTGAAGGAGGCCGAAGGCCTCGACGGAGAGCACATTGAGGTCAGCGCCGCCATCAACGAGTGTCTTGGTGATGGATACGTGGCAGATGGTGGGCGCACACAGCATCGGGAGCGCACTCGAGCCGACGGTGGAGGCGGGATGATCGTCTGAGTCGAAGGTGAGGTCGGCCTCTGGCGCGACCCAGCCGGGTGGAGCCCCGGGGCGCTTGGAAGCGGCGCTGATCTGGCGAAAGTACGGCTTGACATGCCGATCCGAGGGTGGTGCTTGCGAACCGCTGAGAAGAGCTGCGACGATGGGGGCTACCGGTTCACCGAAGCGAGTGATGAAGAGGTTGCGCAGCTCCTCCCAGGTAGCGACAGAAGACTCCGGCAAATGGAGGAGCCAGGCGCGTGATGCACCTACAAGGGCCATCAGGAACTAGTTGGCCATGATCTTGTCGTCGCCCCCGGCTTCTAGGACGGCCTCCTCGTACGCTAGCAGGAAAGTCGACGGGTCCGCCGCACCATCGTAGCATGGCAGCATCTTCGGCTTTAACTTGGGTGGCCACTACACCTGCCGCAAAGCGGGGGCAAGGTGATGCGGAGCATCCTATGGACATGACCATGTCAAGAGTCCGTTCGGCAAGTGACACATGCGACATCTACTTCACATACATAAAGGTGAATCATCTCCTTTATGCGTGTTCACTTGACCCCTTCGAGGATGGTATACTACATGACACTCCTCTCGTGTGCTTGCATAGGCATTGTCGGAACACCATGGACGAGGAGGAGGAGTGCGAGCACAAGTGTACAACTACACCATCCGCGAGAGAAGCATGGAAGAGAAGGAAGAAGAGGACCCACCCAGTCTGGAACGAGCGGTACTACCGCCCACACCAGGCGGTACTACCGCTGAAGGCACCCAGGCGGTACAACTGCTCGACTACCGCCCCAATTCCGGCCCAGCTTCTGTATTCGAGCGGTGCAAGGCTGGTACATCCCCGGTTTTCCCCCCAGCTGCGACAAGACTGGTACAACCGGTCCTACCACCTGTACAACCGCTCCCTACCTTCGCGTACACCCCCAGACCGGTACCTGAGATCCTAGCGGTACAACCGCTCACATATCCGGTACAACCGCCCTGCCTGTGCGCAGTGAGAGGGGTTTCACCCCATGTATCCCCAAACTTACCCCTTGGACTATATATACTTGTCTTCTAGCTCTGTACTTGGGTTAGCAAAGTAGTAGCTCATTTAGAGATAGAGCTTTGCGATCTACTCCACGTGAGAGACCGCGGCCCCTCTTCGGAGAAGATCCCCTTGGATTCAAGACCCCCCCTTGGGTGGCCCCCTTTAAGACCTCCTCATGGATATGAATCTTACCTTGTATCTTTCCCTTTGTTGTTCATGTAACTTGTGGATCTTGTGTGTTTGATTGTCTAGTGGATGTGTGATTGGACTTGTTCTTGAGTGTTTCCCCTTGTGATTTCTCTCCGTTCTTCCCCGTATTCTTCGTGTTCTTCGCGAGATCCGCTCCTTTCGTGAAAGATTGGCCCCTAGGGTTTCTACCCTACATCATCTTGGTATCATGAGCCAACGTTGATCACGATTTCAGAGCCTCCCCTCGTTGTTTTCTAGCCTAATTTTGTTGTGTTCTTTCCCAATTTCGAAAATCCCCACCAAAAATAGCCCCAATTTTTTTTTGTGATTTGTTGGTTTGACAAAGTTTTCTTGGATTTGATCCATGGATTTGCTTGGTTTCAAGTGGATCTAGCATCTCCCAAAGTTTCTCTACTTTCCATCCACGAAATCCGTCGAATTTTCACCCCAAAATCACCCATTTCCGCCCCAAAATCCACCCCGATTCGGATCTGTGAATTTTTCCCGACACTAGCGGTACAACCGGCCCCCAAGGCAGTACTACCTCTCCCCCATAACCTGATACTTCTGCCAGCTAAATTTGGAGCTCCAGGATGCTATAGGAGCAGTACAACCGCCCTAGCAAGTGGTACAACCGCCCCTCCCAGTTTCAGCCTTGGCTGATTGACAGTTTTGGCCATAACTTTCACATCCGGAGTCTGATTTTTGTGTTCTTTAGCTCGTTGAGTAGCTATTGACATCCCCCATACATATACATAGGTTTCAACACCATTTGGCTCCATAAAATTTTTGGAACTTTGGCATCTTTGCCTAGGGCTTCCACCACATCATCCGCTACACCACCACCGACTTCTGCAACCTAACCAATTTTGTTCCCCGTCGCATTAGTGGTTGCTTGAGGAGTGATTTCAGTTTCCTAAGGTGTCTAGGCTACTTAGGGACGGTTGCTTCTTCTTCATCAACCACCACCACCACTTCCGCATAGGCTTACCAACCATACACTTCTTCCACACCGACTTAATCCAATTTTGTTTGCGTTGTGAGTTGTGTCTCCTAAGCTGTTTCGGCTACTTAGGGACTGTTCTTCCAACTACGATACCGTGTATAGTCCACCACCTTACACTCCATTTCTGCATTGCCTACTCGCATAACCCATCATTCCACCACCGCATCCCGCTAGCACCATTTTGACATTCGACATTTGAGATTTTGAGTTCACGGTTTTTCCGTTCCCTAAGGTGTTTCGGCTACTTAGGGACGAGTCTCCATCATCTTGGTATCTTCATCAAGATCACTGCCACTCATCATCGACACGGACGGTAACCTCCATATCATCTTGGTATCGTGGTATCCCTCCATTGTATATTCCCTTGCCATTGCATTGATAACCCCTAGCCCATTTTGCGTCACTTGCCTATCGAGATTAGCCCTTTGAGTATTGCTGGGAACGTTACTTGTGCACATTAGTGATCTACACCATATGTTCCATACATACCATATCATTTGAGTATTCATCTTGTGTTCCTCAAGTTTGTTCTGCATATACACAATAGCTATCTTGGTTTGTGCATTGTGCAAAAGTGGCCATACATACAAAAAAAGAGAATAAGCTTTTAAGCAAAAGAGAAAGAGCAAATAAGCTTGTAAGAAATAGCCATAGCATCATACCACATTGTCATATCCGATCATCTTGGATCATAACACCGGGAACCATAGATACTTAGCATACTTGGGATAGAAAGTCGATACATTTTGCATATCATAGGTTGTTCACAAGTGTCGTATCCGCCTATAGAGCAATCGTGCTAGTGTCTCTTGAGTTGTGCAACATGAGCGTTTTCCGTGGATTCCACATTTTGTGCTCATTCCTTGGTTGCACGACCCCATTTATCTATCCGTGTTTGTGTTTCCGTGTACCATATATTGCTATTGGTCTACTTGTTTCACTTGCGAATTTGTGAATCTCTTTCAACTTTATTGACTCTTCCTAACATTTTGCATTAAATTTTTGTGCCACTATCCTCACCGAGCTACTCCATAAGCTTTAGTTTGTAGGTGTGAATGAACAAGTCCCATACCAATTCCACTATTCTTTCATCTCACATTGAGTGAATCAAGATACATCCTCAACTTCAGGAAAAGGTAACTTGGTATTGTTTATATCATTTCCTACTCACCTCTACTCGAGTCTTGTGATGGATAGGCAAGGCATTTCATCTTCGGTCTACAACAACACATTTCATCTTCGGTCTACAACAACAACGACGAGTTCGATGCCACGAACAACTCCAACAACGCCAAGATGCAAGCTCAAATGGAGGAGATCAAAGCCCTCATCAAGTCCTACAAGCGATCTTCCTCATCTTCGAGAAGACGCTCAAGTATACATGCTTCCAAGCTACCATCTCCGGCAAGGTCACATCGGCATCGACCCCATCACCACCACGACCGTGAAGGTCAAGAGCTCAACACCAACAACCGCTCAATGATTTCACCATCTCCCTTGGCATCTTCACCAAGCGACTTCAAGGCATCTTCGCCTATGGACATACGACATCTTCGCCCACAAGCACTTCAAGAGAAGCTCCCCAAGCTCAATTCCATGACTTCCATGAGCTACTATGACCTCAACATCGACCATGAGATTCCTTTCTATGGGACTCTAGAACCCGAGGAGTATCTCAAGTTGGAGCGTTTGATGGACGACTACCTCAAGCTACATCAAGTTCCTCCCGAAGATCAAGTGAAGTGCGCCACAAGAAACTTCCACGACTACGCGTCGACATGGTGGCTTCACACACCTTCGGATACCTACGACATGAGTTGGCCCAAGATGAAGAGAGCTATGCGGCGAGATTTCGTGCTTCCAACCTAGATGGAACAACTTCTATGCCAATTGGAGAACACCATCCAAGGATCCAAGTCCATCGACGAGTACTTCAAGGAGATGAAGATTCCCTTGCGACGAGCCGGCGAGGACGACCCCATTTCAATGAAGTTCCACTTCATTATGGGATTGCACAATGTCATCTCCAAGACGATCTTCCTCGAGAACTACAAGTCCCTCGACGACAACTACATTGGTGCTCTCAAGGCGGAACACGGACTCATGAAGGTTAAAGCTTCTCCACCCCAAGCTCACTTCGCGACGACAAGCTCCATGAGAATGAGCATGAGGCTAGTACCACATTGATGTCCAAGCCCGATGAGCTCCAAGATGATGCTCCCAAGTTCGACTTCACCGCCATACCTCTTTGTGGCATTCATGTTGCCGAGTCCTCCATGACTCTTTTTCAAGACGGTGCGGCGACGAGTTCAACTACGGAGACCTTCAACGACCAAGCTTTGGAGGTGAGAGACACGGTGGCGAGCAAGGATGATGCTTCCATCTTAGGAGTTGAGAGTGATGATGTGCCATCTTCGGCCTTCATCCATGGCGACAGCGATGAGATGGTTGAGTATTTTCCCTTCGACCACGGCGATGTATGATGACTTGAGTGACTTTTGCCACCATATTGAGAGTGAGAGTGACTTCACCACTAGCCCCATATATGATGTGTTTCCACAATTCCCATCTGAGGAGAGCCACAACCCCCACCTCTTGAGTGAGATGAGTGACTCCACCATATGTGAGTTTGAGTGCACCTATTGTGAGGGAGTGAGTGAACCACCACATAGAGAGAGTGAGGTAGTTGATAGGGCATGTGAGGCCACTATGATTTCTAATGACTTGACCTCTACCTCTATTGTGTCTTCTCATCTGGTGCTAGGTCCCATATATGATGACGCGCCGATTCACGACGACTGCGTCCTACCTTTGGACAAGACGATGGCCATGGTGGAATATGATGCACCCCTAACATGGTTCCATCAAGTTGATGATGATGACCACCATTTGGTCTTTACCACCTCACCTACACCACTTGAGTGGAATGACAAAGGTAACATAGGTGAAGGTGATGCTCTAGTCCCACTAGTGGACATTCTTGACATTGACTGCTTGCATGATGTTGATCAACCTATTACCATGCTTCATGCTAGTACGACATCCCCATGGATGATTTACCCATTTATGATGAGTATGATGATTGCCATGTGGAATCTATTAGTTGTGATGCCATGTTGCATAGGATCACTTGCGATAATTCTCTTGGTCACATCATGTTTGTCAATCCGCTTGACTTGTCATATGCTATGCATGAGATCAATCATATGTCATATTTGCAATCTCTTCATAGTGATTATGCATATGCCTTTAAAATTAACCCAATTTGCACTTATGGCATAGATGACAAGCCCATGGTTATTGGCATTTGTTTCTCTTGTGATGATATTGATATGCTCCCTTTGCATCATTTATCTCATATGCCATGGCATAACCACCTAGCTTTGGATATGCATTGTTTTGGATGTTGTCCATTTTCTCCATATGATGTTTCCAATATTGCTCATGATGCGACCCCCATAGTTTCCTCATACATTTTAGGAGATTTTGATTCATCCCATTCATTGCATGATCCCAATACTTGTGCGCACCATATGCTTCCCATGAATAAACATGGTATTGATGTGCCATATACTTGTATGCTAAATTTGCGTCCCCATCATGTCATACACAATAACTATTCTTTCATGATGGATGACATGTTCTTATACCATGCATCAAATTTCTTTGACCGATGCTTGTCTTGTGCTAACTCACACGTGCACATACACATCATGATGGATGATGTGTACATTTACCGTGTGCACAATTTCTTTGGTTTGTGTCTCTTTTGTGTAGGTACCCATGAATACTTGTCAACCTCGCAATCCCACGAGTTGACAAAATGAGCTCTAGAGAGCAATGATGACTTGGGATCCCATGGATTGTCTTTCCCACTGCTCTGTTTGTGCAAATACCTCGCGCATTTCTTCTACATGGCCCTCACTTGGCTATGGGTTATTGTCCATTATATATCGTTCTATGCCCATCTTGCCATGTTCACTTTGCATGATATGCTTATTCCTATGCCTTTGCCATGCATTTGTGACTCATGCTTCGCATTACACATGATGATTGATTCTCATACTTGTATGTGTATTTGCAAGCTTGGTGGAGATATCACTTGTTATTGACATGTTTGCTTTGTGCCCCATGCCTATGATGATACTATGATCTTGCTTTGTCTTCGTGCTTCTGATATATCATGTGCATTGTCTATGCCTATTATTTGCTCACATGACATGATTGCCATGATTTCCTCTAGTATGTTGCATCTTCGCACTACTAGCTTGCACGACTTGATTACTATGCTTGCTTATGTTGCATCACCAATGATTCATACTTGCTCACTTCATGCGGTTGATGACAACCATCTACATGCTTTGCACATGATTGTTATTGCTTGCCGTCATATATCTCCATATGTTGCCTCTCTCATGCTAGATGATTTTCCATGTATTGAGTGCACCAATGATCTTAGTATTGCTAATGAGATTGCCCCCATAGCATTCTCACATATATTTGGAGATTTTGACATATTTCTTGTGAAGCATGCTTGTCTTACCCATTTGCACCATATACCTAGTGCCATGAATATTGCCATTGTTGCATCATATTATTCATGCACTTGTGCTTCTAATGGTTATGTGCAAGAGAAGAGAACCATCATGATGGATGATGTGTTTATCTACCATGCGCATACGTTATTTGCTTTGTTTTGTGCATGTGTAGGATACTTGGACCTTGTGTCGACTTCCGCTTCACATCAGTTGACCATTCAAGCTCTTGAGAGCGAGCCTCATACATTCGACCACGACTCGCTTCTCCAACACCTTTCCTACCACTTCGGCATTGTGAAGAATGCACAAGGACACGCCTTCAAGGTGACATCTTTGTTGAGCATGGCTATTGCAGATCATACTACTTGTGTTGCTTGCACCATGAGACTTATTTTTCATCATGATATATATGCCATGTGTGTTGCATCCAATTCTTGGATTACTTGCTCCTCTCATATGTTTGGTTGCAACAATGTCATCACTTCATATATGCCATGTCCCATCGATTGCTACATGCTTGCCTTGATTGCCTCACACATGATGAACACTTGCTCTTTCTATTGTGTTGAGTGCCACACTATATTCACTACACCCCATGCACATTATGCTTGGATTGTCTTGCACTTGACCCATGTGTTCAGAAACTTCTTTTTATTTGGTGTTGTGAATGCTTCCTATGTCTACCGTAGACCTTTCATTGAGCAATTTGTGAATGCTTGCTATGAACTTGAGGTAGATGCTTATTTTCTTGTCACACATATTTGCATCGCTACCTCATATTCACATGCTTGTCCCATGATTTCTTTGCTTGTGCTCGATTGATATGCTTACATACCATGTCACAATCCTTTGTCAAACCATATGCTTTGCATGACGATGACAATTGTTGGGTGAATCACCGCTCGAATGCTTGGTTTTGTACTAACGCTAACCACATTTGTTTTTCCAAGTGTTTGTTGTCTTTGATCCTTTTGAAGGAATCCCAAGACGGTGCGACATTGGAGTGTGCCCATTTCGAGCTTCAAGATGACGAGAACATGGTGATCAACAATTCCTACACGGCGATGCCATCTCTTTCCCATGGTGATTTGGATTTCGATCCAAGGTCGGATCTTTCCCAAGGGGAGGGGATTATGCGGAGCATCCTATGGACATCACCATGTCAAGAGTCCGTTCGGCAAGTGACACATGCGACATCTACTTCACATACATAAACGTGAATCATCTCCTTTACGCGTGTTCACTTGACCCCTTTGAGGATGGTATACTACTTGACACTCCTCTCGTGTGCTTGCATAGGCATTGTCAGAACACCATGGACGAGGAGGAGGAGTGCGAGCACAAGTGTACAACTATACCATCCGCGAGAGAAGCATGGAAGAGAAGGAAGAAGAGGACCCACCCAGTCTGGAACGAGCGGTACTACTGCCCACACCAGGCGGTACTACCGCTGAAGGCACACAGGCGGTACAACCGCTCGACTACCGCCCAACTTCCGGCCCAGCTTCTGTATTCGAGCGGTGTAAGGCCGGTACAGCCCCGGTTTTCCCCCAGCTACGACAAGACCGGTACAACCGGTCCTACCACCGGTACAACTGCTCCCTACCTTCGCGTACACCCACAAACCGGTACCTGAGCTCCTAGCGGTACAACCGCTCACATATCCGGTACAACCGCCCTGCCTGTGCGCAGTGAGAGGGGTTTCACCCCATGTATCCCCCAACGTACCCCTTGGACTATATATACTTGTCTCCTAGCTCTGTACTAGGGTTAGCAAAGTAGTAGCTCATTTAGAGATAGAGCTTTGCTCATCCATTATGGATCTACTCCACGAGAGAGACCGCGGCCCCTCTTCGGAGAAGATCCCCTTGGATTCAAGACCCCCTCTTGGGTGGCCCCCTTCAAGACCTCCTCATGGAGGTGAACCTTACCTTGTATCTTTCCCTTTGTTGTTCATGTACCTTGTGGATCTTGTCTGTTAGATTGTCTAGTGGATGTGTGATTGGACTTGTTCTTGAGTATTTCCCCTTGTGATTTCTCTCCATTCTTCCCCGTATTCTTCGTGTTCTTCGCGGGATCCACTCCTTTCATGAAAGATCGGCCCCTAGGGTTTCTACCCTACATCACAAGGGCTCTGAGCCCCCGGGCGCCGCCGTGGGCACCGGTAGATCTAGCTGGAGGGGCGCCCGCCATGGGGAGCGGGCGTGGAGATGGTGAAGCGCAAGTCGACGGAAGGAAGACTCCGGCGCACCCCTACACTGGGGTTCGCGCAAAGATTCCCCCCTACCGATCCATGTCCTAACTCAGCTGTGATCTTACAAACTAACTCGACGAACTCGCAACACAAAGGACACAAGATTTATACTAGTTCGGGCCACCGTTGTGGTGTAATACCCTACTCCAGTGCGCTGGTGGTGGATTGCCTCTCGGGCTAAGGATGAACAGTACAAAGGGGAAGAACAGCCTCCTGAGGTTGAGGAGTTCTTGTGCTTCGTGAACTTGTGTGTGTGAGGATCCAGTCCAAGATGATCTCACTATGGTGGTGGCTAGTCATATTTATAGAGGCCCTGGTCCTCTCCCCAAATATTGAGCTGGAAGGGAGACAACAACGGCTAATTTGAAAGGGGACAGCTAGTACATCTTATCCTGACAAAAGTGGTGTTCGCTTGCAAAAGGCTCTGGTGGTGACGCTGCCTTGGGCTCCATGGTGACCTCCCTCTTGCCGTCCTGCTGGTTTTGGTCTCGTTGCACCGATATGGAAACCTTTGCTTGATGTCTCAGTACTCCGCGCCTGCGCTTGCCCCCTTAGCACTAAAGAGGAAACAAGGACGCTACGCACTGGCGCCCGCCTGGCACCCACCCGGTCTCGATCGTCATGGCTCACGTCACGAGAACCTTGCGAGGTTTGCCTGGCCTTGAACTCTCCGCCCCTCATGAGCCAGCCTGGCGAGGCCGCTCCTGAGGAGGTCTTGCGTCGTCCGCCTCACGAGGCTTGGCCCCTTGCGAGGGTCTTGATTGCCTTGGTGATGAAGATGGGCCATACAGGCCTGCTAGCAAAGCCACGCCATGGGCCGCAGGCAGGCAAATCTGGGGACCCCCATTCCCAAAACACCGACAAAGTCACCAAGACCCTCATCGACGGCGGCGTAGGGCTCAATGTCCTATCCATCGAGACATTTGACAGCCTTCAGGTGCATCAGCTATAGCCTACCAAGCCTTTCTCAGCAGTGATCGATAGCTCCACCACCCTAATAGGGCAGGTCCGCCTCCCTGTCACCTTCGGCCAGCGTGACAACTACCACACCGAGATCATCGACTTCAGCGTCGCCTCATCCGACTACCGTACAACGCCATCCTTGGGTACCCAGCCTTGGCCAAGTTCATGGCAGTGACCCACCATGGCTAGAACGTCCTCAAGATGCCAGGGAGTGGGAGCGTCATCTCGGTCGCCTATGAGGAATGAGATGCGGTGTGATCCCTCGAGCGCACTTACCAGGCTGCAGCAGTCGAAGATCCCGACAACGAAGGCACCCCGCACCCTTCTATGGCTAACCCCAAGAAGAAGAAGCAGCTACTCCGCCAAGGACCTCAAGAGGGCGACGTCACCAGCACCACCACCTCAGGACCTATGCCCACAGATGGGGCACCTCCTTCCCTCGCATAGGAAGGCGTGCCCGACGCCCTCCTCGGGCTGGGCTCGGGGGCTCTCTTCTGGAGGGCCTCATACCTAGCCATCGTCACGAGGGAGGCGCTCAGGCACCATGTGGAGGCATGCTTCACCGCACGTTTCCCTCAAGAGGGCGCGAGGCGTGGAGCGCCTTGTGCTCAGGAATTCATCACCAAGGCGATCCAGGAGCTTCAATAAGTAGGGGCCATGCGAGGCGGTCGTTGCCCACCATCCAGCGCAGCTCCCCACCCTGGTGAGGGCGCGGGCTGCGCGTCTGTGTCGACATTCCAGGGCTCAACAGGGCCGCATCTCAGCAACGATTCTGGCCTTCGCACATTGGGCGGTGCGAGGGTCCCCCTCACAGCTACATTTGCATGCTGTTTGGCTTGCCGAACATGGCTGACACCTTCCAGTGCCGCTCACGGAGCATTCTGGCGGGTCAGAAGGCCGGGCATCACACCGTCCTGGAGGAGATGGTGACGGTTCCTCAGGAGCTACCAGGGCCTGCTGAGCCTCTTGAGGCGCAAGACCCTGGCGGCTCGTGAGGGGCAACCTCTCCAGCATGCGTCTTCAGCTGCCCCGACACCACTCCAACACGGTATCAGGTGACTCTTTCTAGTTCATTCAGTAAGGGGCGCCCATCGGGCGGCATTATACCGAAGTCGCATGGGCCTGTCCCTGCGGCGTGTGTCCTTTTGCATCTTTAGCTTACTCTGTTGGGGGCGCCCCTCGGGCTACATCATCCCAGGCCGCTCGGGTCCGCCCCAGTGGCATGTATTGTTCTTGCATCTATCTGAACTAATTTGCCTTCTCACGTGAATTGCTCCATAATCACTGCTCACCTAGTGCATGCTCATCGCGACCCCCTGCGCCGCCGATCGGTCACTTGCCTATCCCGCAACGGGAGACTCGCATGTTGGCATAGTGCTTGTGCTCGGGTCCGTCACTGCAACACTAATAAACCTGTGCGATCGAGCTCCGGCTCGCGGCCCACTCCGTGTACGCCACCTTACCAGATCCTCAGTACCTTCATCTTCTCGCGGAAGTAGCAATGGCAGGACGGCAAGCACAGCTATGGCCCACTCTCTCTTACACTAACCCACAGGAACATCTGGAGCCTCGCTGCAGGAGGTCCCCTCCAGCCGCTCCCTTTCATGCTTTTCGCTTGGGCATTAAAGGGAGGGCCCCTGAGCATCGCGCCTCAAGAGCTCTTACTGGCCTTGACCACGGCATCGCGACGTGGCATACACTACAAAAAAAAGACACATCCGTGACAATTTGGGCCGAACGATTTTTTTTGTCATACTTATGACACTTCTATGACAATTATTGTGACAAAACCCGGTATCATCATAGATGTGGTGGGGTCCTACTTCTATGACAAAAAATCATGACAGAAAATGGGCTTGTCATCCTGGGTGGGCTGGAGACGCAACTGCATGACATTCTTTGGGTCGTCCATGACGGAAAAAACCATGGTAGAAGCGAGGGCGAGGAAAATATCGGGGTGTTCCGGTTATGATGGGTGGTAGGGGGCCGAGCGATGCGCGTTTCTCTCGGACGTACGTGCGTGTGTGCGAGGCGTTGGGCTCTAACTAAACCCGAGCGAGGCGTTGGGCTCTAACTGAACCCGAGCGATTGCACTGCAGGCTACGCGTTACTGAACCCGAGCGATCGATCGATCCCTTGCTGTTAACTGAACCCGAGTGTGATTCCTTTGCTACTGCTGCTAACTGAAGCCGATCGATGCTGCCTTTGGATGAACAGTGAGCATTGTTGAGGGGGTTTGCATGAACAGTTCCCGGTGGGGGTTGGATGAACAGGACCCCGTGGTAGTAGTGGTCGTTGCCGCTGGATGAACAGTACCCCGATCGATTGAGCGGTTGGATGAACAGGACCCCGTGGAGGGCTGGATGAAAAGTAGCCCATGGAGGGGTGGTTGAACAGGACCCTCGTGGAGAGGGTTGGTTGAACAGTAGCCGGTGGAGGAGCACGCGGTGGAGGCTGGATGAACAGGAGCCCTTGGATGAACAGTCGCAGGTGGAGGCTGGAGGAGGTCGATGGTGGATGAACAGTAGCCCCTGGAGGCAGTCAACGGTGGAGATGAACAGTATCCCGTGGAGTCCCGTTTTGCGGTATGCCACACCCCTCCCGATGAACAGGACCCCCGTTCCTACCGTAGCTCTACAACACAAGTCTATTTCCTCCGTTTTGCGGTACGCCACACCCCTCCCAATCAACAAGACCCCGTTTCGACCGGAGGAGTTATGTTTCCTCCATTTTGTGGTACGCCAGACCCCTCCCGATGAATAGGATCGCATTTCCACCGTGGCCGGTCGAACACAAGGCCGTTTCCTCCATTCTGCGTTACGCCAGGCCTCGTTTCCATTGCCTATTCCGTCCAAGACAGTTGGCTCCCGATGAACAGCACGCGTTCCGTTGCCTCCCGATGAACATGACGCATTTCGTTGCCTCCCCATGAACACGACGACGACGCAGTTTCTCCGTTCCGACCCAGCCACAGCCATGTACACGAGTCCTGGCCGTACGTATGCACAAGTAGGCGTTCGAGACCCCTCCCATATGTACGTACGCGGCCGTATTTACTTTCTTGCACCCTGGTCGTTGTACGTACGTGTACATGCTACGTGCGCGCCTCTACTACCACACGTGCGCGCCTCTACTACCACATGTGCCCTTCCTTAGACGGCCATGGTTCATTGATGCAGCCTACAGACAGACCAATCGACCAGTATGTACGTACACGTTCGCGACCAAAATGACAATGCTACCTACGCTTTGACCGGGTGGGTCCTGACTGTCAGGCATGTCCTTGCGTGCGAAGATGTAGCTGGTGGGTCCCAACAGTCAGGGAGTGAATCGTTTTTTCCCATAATATGGACGCACTTCATTGCGTGCGAAGATGTAGCTGGTGGGCCCCAGCAGTCAAGGGGCGAATCATTTTTTTGCCCGTAATACGGACACACTTCCTTGCGTGCGAAGATGTAGCTGGTGGGTCCCAGCAGTCAGGGAGGAAACGTTGTTTTCGCGAAATACGGTGGCCCGTCCAGTGGGTCCCTACTGTCAGGTGGAGGAATAATTATTTTCTGCGTAATAAGGAGGCACTTCCTTGCTGCGGCCGTGGACCCAGCTGTCACCCTCTCCACGTACAGTACTCTTCCGATGGAAGTCGGTCATTGACCACATTGACCATGCCACGCCGAGAGCACCAAGGTGGTGGACGATGGCGAGGCCTAGGAAGGGGACGACGCGGAGTCGGGGAAGACGCGGCAGTGGATGCCCACGCGGAGAGGAGTACAAGGGTTCACTAGTTCGGCTGCGGTGTGAGGATGCTGTCGCCGCAAGGCCTGGTGATAGAGGCAAAGGTGTCCCGTCTTTCGATGAGATGATGGATGTCGCTTTGGTGGCAGTCGACTTTGACGATCCGACCACGAACGTGCGAGGACGTCGCGCCTTAGCAATCGCTAAACCAACTCCGAGAGGTTATTGACCACACCAGAGCACGATCAACCTGACCACGAGGGTCTGTTTCCTGCGAGCAAACGAAGAACAAGCAAGAAACTGAGATTGCAATCTGGATATTGCGAATATAAGATGAAAGCTTTATTGATCAAGGTGGGGTTCTGTGACGCCTTTGTCTGGTCGTTGAACACAAACGAAGTACGCGAAGTTGCAGCTATGGCGAACTTTTAATCTAAACAAAACCCGAAGTCTAAACGATGCCCTAAGGGCTGTGTATATGGAGGAAGAGGGGGGGAATTTCGTGGCCCTTGGTGGAGGGGTCCGAAATCAACCCTATCTCTTGTTTCCCCACACATACGTACTCTAAAAATAGCCTATACTTATGTATTTCGAAATTACATGGGCCTGGCCCAATAATAAGGTGACGCAGCACCTAAAATAGCCTCGGGACGAAATTTATGAAGTGGCATCTTGTATATTTCGTCCAAGGCTTCATGCACCCATTATGGTGGCTTCAAAGTCCTGAAATCATCACTTGTAACTCCGTTCTTGTTCCCCTTGCGCATGCCATCATCTCCATGCTTGTTCTTGCTCCAATGTTCATCCTTCTCCAAGATAGGCCCTTCATTTGTAAGCAAAACAAATGTATCCAATTAAGGCATCATCATATTCTCATGAACATTAGAATCATTACCAAGAAACGAAAGTACCTGGTAATTTAGTTGGCGTGCACGAGCTCTAGTAATTGGTCCAGTATGTATAGCAGCAGGGGCTGTGGGGGTAACAATTGTATTGATGTCCTCATCATCCTCCCCTTCTTGAAATGAAGTCGTCCTCGACGGAAGTTCATCTTCCTCACCCAAATAAGGCTTCAAATCTGCAATGTTAAAAGTGGGACTAACCCCAAAATCTGCAGGCAGCTCAAGTTTATATGCATTATCATTTATTTTCTCTACCACCTTAAAGGGACCATCAGCACGTGGCATTAACTTTGATTTGCGCAAATCAGGAAATCTATCCTTACGCAAATGTAATCAAACAAGATCTCCAGGTGCAAACACAACATGTTTTCTACCCTTATCTCCAGCAAGTTTATATTTAGAATTCATACGCTCAATGTTTTCCTTAGTTAACTCATGCATTTTTAAAATCAATTCAGCACGTTGTTTAGCATCAAAATTAACCTTCTCCGAAGATGGAAGAGGTAACAAATCAATAGGTGCACGAGGTAGGAAACCATACACAACTTCAAAAGGGCACATCTTAGTAGTAGAATGCAATGAACGATTATAAGCAAATTCAATATGAGGCAAGCATTCCTCCCACATTTTCTTATTATTCTTCAAAACAGCCCTAAGCATAGTAGACAACGTTCTATTGACTACTTCACTTTGCCCATCAGTTTGGGGGTGACAAGTAGTACTAAAAAGCAGTTTAGTCCCCAACTTAGCCCATAAACATCTCCAAAAGTGGCTAAGAAATTTAGTATCACGATCTGAAACAATAGTATTTGGCACACCATGCAAGCGAATAATTTCACGAAAGAACAAATCAGCAACATTAACAGCATCATCGCTTTTATGACATGGTATAAAGTGTGCCATTTTCGAGAATCTATCCACGACAACAAATATGCTATCCCTCCCCTTCTTTGTTCGAGGTAAACCTAAAACAAAGTCCATAGATATATCCTCCCAAGGAACACTAGGTACAGGCAAAGGCATATATAAACCATGAGGATTGAGTCGTGACTTAGCTTTTTGACATGTAGTGTAGCGAGCAATAAAACGCTCAACATCCCGTCTCATCTTTGGCCAAAAGAAATGTGTAGCAAGTACGTCCTCCGTCTTCTTCACGCCAAAGTGTCCCATTAATCCTCCTCCATGCGCCTCCTGCAACAACAAAAGACGAACGGAGCTAGCTGGAATGCATAGCTTGTTAGCACGAAACACAAATCCATCGTTAACGACGAACTTGTTCCACATTCTTCCTTCTTTACAATTCTGCATTACATCTTTAAAATCAGCAT
This sequence comes from Triticum dicoccoides, assembly GCF_002162155.2. Lineage (NCBI taxonomy): Eukaryota > Viridiplantae > Streptophyta > Magnoliopsida > Poales > Poaceae > Triticum > Triticum dicoccoides. The sequence continues at coordinate 353,861,484 of NC_041392.1, forward strand.
CATGCACATATTGATCTTTGGTGGTCTCCAAACCAAATATTTTGAAGTCAAGTTGTGAAAGCATAGTATAGCGGCGAGACAATGCATCAGCAATAACATTTTCTTTTCCCTTCTTGTGTTTAATGACATAAGGAAAAGTCTCAATGAATTCAACCCATTTAGCATGTCTACGATTCAGTTTAGCTTGACTTTTAATATGTTTCAAAGATTCAAGATCAGAATGTATAACAAATTCTTTGGGCCATAAATAATGTTGCCATGTTTCTAAAGTCCGAACAAGAGCATATAATTATTTATCATAAGTAGAATAATTCAGACTAGGCCCACTCAAATTTTCAGAAAAGTATGCAACAGGTTTGCCATCTTGTAATAACACACCGCCTAATCCAATTCCACTAGCATCACATTCAAGCTCAAAAGTCTTATTAAAATCAGGAAGTTGGAGTAAAGGAGCATGTGTCAACTTATCTTTCAATACCGAGAAGGCTTCTTCCTGTGCGGTACCCCAAAGAAAAGGCACATCTTTCTTTGTAAGCTCATTGAGAGGTGCAGCAATGGTGCTGAAATCTCTCACAAAACGCCTATAGAATCCAGCGAGGCCAAGAAAACTCCTCACTTGTGTGACCGTTTTGGGCTGCGGCCAACTCTCAATAGCTTCAATCTTGGCTTTATCAACTACAATTCCCTGTGGAGTAACAACATAGCCAAGAAAAGATACTCGGTTGGTGCAAAAGGTGCACTTCCCAAGGTTACCAAACAAACGTGCATCACGTAGAGCAATAAAAACAGCACGTAAATGTTCCAAATGTTCTTCCAAAGATCTGCTATAAATCAATATGTCATCAAAGTAAACTACCACAAATCGTCCAATGAAAGCACGTAAAACTTCGTTCATTAATCTCATGAAAGTACTAGGTGCATTAGTTAACCCAAAAGGCATGACTAACCACTCATATAATCCAAACTTAGTTTTAAATGCTATTTTCCATTCATCTCCCAATTTCATACGAATTTGATGGTATCCACTACGCAAATCAACTTTGGAGAATATTGTAGAGCCACTCAATTCATCAAGCATATCATCGAGCCTAGGAATAGGATGACAATAACGAATAGTAATATTATTAATGCCTCTACAATCAACACACATACGTGATGTACCATCCTTTTTCGGCACTAGAATAATAGGAACAACACAAGGACTAAGGGATTCACGTATATAACCTTTGTCGAGAAGCTCTTGTATTTGACGCATAATCTCCTTCGTCTCCTCTGGATTGGTACGGTAGGGTGCACGATTTGGCAGTGAAGCACCGGGAATTAAGTCAATCTGATGCTCAATCCCTTGAATAGGCGGTAATCCCGGTGGCACGTCTTGTGGAAAGACGTCAGCGAACTCCTGCAAAATGTTAGTGACAACAGGAGGCAAAGAGGAAGGCACGTCCTTGAATGAAAATAATGCCTCTTGGCACACAAAAGCATAGCAAACAGATTTGCTGAAATCTAGCTCATCAATATCAGATTTGGTGGCAAATAAACATGCACTTTTCAATTTAATTTCAGAAGCAACACTAGATGGTTTATTATTAGGCTTCATTTGTTGCTCAAATTCTTTTGCCACAATCTGATTTTCACTCTTATTCTTCTCCTGTTTTGCTTTATTAGCTCTATTAATATCATCTTTCAAAATGGAATCAGGAGTCATAGGAAGTAAAGTAATATTTTTATCCTTATGAACAAGAGTATAGTGATTGTTTCTACCATGGTGTACAGAGTTTTTATCAAATTGCCATGGTCTACCAAGTAATAAGGAACATGCTTGCATAGGTACCACATCACAATCAACATAATCAGCATATGTAGAGATACTAAAATGCACAGGAACAGTACGTGTTACCTTAACCTTGCCGCTGTTGTTGAACCATTGGATGTAGTAAGGATGTGGATGTGGTCTTGTGGTGAGAGAAAGCTTCTCCACCATGTCCATGCTAGCCAAGTTGTTGCAGCTCCCTCCGTCTATTATGACGCGCACAGAACATTCCTTCACAACTCCCTTGGTATGGAACAAATTGTGCCTCTGATTTTGCTCAGCTTGTGTGACCTGCACACTCAAAACACGTTGAGCAACTAAACATTCATACCTGTCAGCGTCTTCAGGAGCCATGTATTGCGTCTCATGATCAGAATCATCTCCACCATGTTCTTCACGTGTAATAAGAGCCAAAGTCTCCTCATCATAGTCACTAGCGGACTCATATCCACCATCTGCGGTAGCAATCATCACACGCGGAGATTTGCATTCTCTCGCATAATGACCTCCTCCCTTACAACGACGACAAATAATATCACTTGTGTGCCCTGTTGATGCCATGGAAGAAGAAGAACTCTGTGCAGGCCCAGTAGGTGCGCTCTTGGCAGATAATGGTGGTTGTGCCTGTTTTCTTGTATCACGACTGGAGGAGGCACCTGATTGAGGTGCTGGTGCAGTTGAAGTAGAAGATGCACGCGGTGTCCATGATGAAGGTCGGCCTGCAGAAAATTTAGATCGCGCCAATGCTTGTCGATCCTGCACTTCACGTTCAGCTTTACAAGCAAGATGGAATAAACGAGTGATATTAGTATACTCCTTATAGTCTAGAATGGTCTGAATCTCTCTATTTAATCCACCCAGAAAACGTGCAAGCATAGCTTCATTCTCCTCAACAATACCACATCTAATCATGCCAGTTTGTAATTCCTGATAATATTCTTCTACAGAATTTTTCCCTTGTCTTAAACGCTGCAATTTTTGAAGCAATTCACGTTGATAATATGGTGGAACCCAACGCGTACGCATAGCAGTTTTCAAAGCAGCCCAAGTAGTTGGAATAGGATATAATCTACAATGTTTAGACCACCATACACATGCAAAACTAGTGAAAGCACAAACAGCAGCAGCAACTCGTCTCTCCTCAGGATATTGTAAACATGTAAATCGTTGTTCAGTTTCTAACTCCCAAGTAAGATATATATTGATAGAGGCGAGGGTCCCGATCTTTCGATGAGATGATGGATATCGCTTTGGTGGAAGTCGACTTTGACGATCCGACTACGAACGTGCGAGGACGTCGCGCCTTAGCAATCGCTAAACCAACTCCGAGAGGTTATTGACCACGCCGGAGCACGATCAACCTGACCACGAGGGTCTGTTTCCTGCGAGCAAACGAAGAACAAGCAAGAAACTAAGATTGCAATCTGGATATTGCGAATATAAGATGAAAGCTTTATTGATCAAGGTGGGGTTCTGTGACGCCTTTGTCTGGTCGTTGAACACAAACGAAGTACGCGAAGTTGCAGCTATGGCGAACTTTTAATCTAAACAAAACCCAAGGTCTAAACGATGCCCTAAGGGCTGTATATATGGAGGAAGAGGGGGTGGATTTCGTGGCCCTTGGTGGAGGGGTCCGAAATCAACCCTATCTCTTGTTTCCCCACACATACGGACTCTAAAAATAGCCTATACTTATGTATTTCGAAATTACATGGGCCTGGCCCAATAATAAGGTGACGCAGCACCTAAAATAACCTCGGGACGAAATTTATGAAGTGGCATCTTGTATATTTCGTCCAAGGCTTCATGCACCCATTATGGTGGCTTCAAAGTCCTGAAATCATCACTTGTAACTCCGTTCTTGTTTCCCTTGCGCATGCCATCATCTCCATGCTTGTTCTTGCTCCAATGTTCATCCTTCTCCAAGCTAGGCCCTTCATTTGTAAGCAAAACAAATGTATCCAATTTAGGCAGCATCATATTCTCATGAACATTAGAATCATTACCAAGAAACGAAAGTACCTGGTAATTTAGTTGGCGTGCACGAGCTCTAGTAATTGGTCCAGTATGTATAGCAGCAGGGGTTGTGGGTGTAACAATTGTATTGATGTCCTCATCATCCACCATGTTCTTCACGTATAATAAGAGCCAATGTCTCCTCATCATAGTCACTAGCGGACTCATATCCACCATCCGCGGTAGCAATCATCACACGCGGAGATTTGCATTCCCTCGCATAATGACCTCCTCCCTTACAACGGCGACAAATAATATCACTTGTGTGCCCTGTTGATGCCATGGAAGAAGAAGAACGCTGTGCAGGCCCCGCAGGTGCGCTCTTGGCAGATAATGGTGGTTGTGCCTGTTTTCTTGTATCACGGCTGGAGGTGGCACCGGATGGAGGTGCTGGTGCGGTTGAAGTAGAAGATGCACGTGGTGTCCATGATGAAGGTCGGCCTGCAGAAAAGTTAGTTCGCCCCAATGCTTGTCGATCCTGCACTTCACGTTCAGCTTTACAAGCAAGATGGAATAAACGAGTGATATTAGTATACTCCTTATAGTCTAGAATGGTCTGAATCTCTCTATTTAATCCACCCAGAAAACGTGCAAGCATAGCTTCATTCTCCTCAACAATACCACATCTAGTCATGCCAGTTTGTAATTCCTGATAATATTCTTCTACAGAATTTTTCCCTTGTCTTAAACGCTGCAATTTTTGAAGCAATTCACGTTGATAATATGGTGGAACCCAACGCGTACGCATAGCAGTTTTCAAAGCAGCCCAAGTAGTTGGAATAGGATATAATCTACAATGTTCAGACCACCATACACATGCAAAACTAGTGAAAGCACAAACAGCAGCAGCAACCCGTCTCTCCTCGGGATATTGTAAACATGTAAAACGTTGTTCAATTTCTAACTCCCAAGTAAGATATATATCAGGAACATATCTACCCTCAAATGGTGGAATATTCAATTTCAGTTTAGGAATATGCACATCATCTCGTACCTGAGGTGGTGGTGCAGGCCTACCATTACGAATAGATACCTGAGGTCGACCTGCTGGTGGTGGTGCTGGTGGGTGCACGTAGTTCTGATTTTGATCAACCTCATCCTCATAATCGCCCGCATACTCATCATCCTCCTGGGTACCAGCAGCAGCAGTAGCAGGAGCCAAAGAAGCATCAATAACAGGAACAGCAGCACCAGAAGTTTGGCCATCCTCAATAGGAACACGCTTCACTCGTCCATACTGATTCGGAAGGATGCGTTGTTGTTGTTGTTGAAGAGGTGCGATAGTTGCAGCCGGCGGTGGTGGTGGTAAACGCGTGAGCAATTCATTAAACTTGCTATCAAGCTTTGTTTCGAACGTCTTCTCCATGCCATCTATCTTCTCCATGGCCTCGTCAAATCTGTTTAGCACATCTTGCACCTGTCCACTCATCATTTGCTAAAATTTATCATGTAGTTGTTTGTTCGTCAGGTTCTCCCAATCAGTCTCATCGGCTTGTGATCCTACCATGGTTAGCAGCAAATAGAAACACACAAGAATATGATCCTACAGACTACTAAGAAGTGGTGGTGGTGTATCACAAACCCGTCAAGCAAAACTCAAATTCTTACCAGTTCTTACCCAGCAGCAGGCGGTGATCGGCAACCGTTGTAGTCAAAACTCTCAAAGCTTGGATAGAGCGATTACCAGGGAGAGTCAAACGCACGACGTAGATGTATGTGGAGCTGGGAAGGCTTATAATATGGTAGCAAAAAGGGTCAGCAATAATCAATTCAGAGATGCAAAGTTGAATAAACGCTCAACGACGGTACTGTGCTGGTCCTAGGCTAGACCGTGCTAGAGACGCGAGCCTAGAACACTAACAAAATCACGGCGCTGCACGTAAACAAGGAAAAAGCACACTCTGGAATTTTTTTTTCGCTCTTTTTTTTTTGCGCTGCTTTTTTTTGCGAAAAATCACTATAATGGCGAGTGTCTCAAAACTCTTCCTAGGTCAAACTGACAGGATGGGCACGAAATTTTTTCGACCAAATTTTTTTTTTTCGTTTTTTTGACTGCCCGGACCCAAAAACTGGAAACGAGTCAAAAAAAACTTCCTATAATGGCACCTGTCTCAAAACACTCAGAAACACCTAAAAATAGGATAGCCAGAATTTTTTTCGAAAAATGCGTTTTCGAAAAAATTTGGGCCTAAACGGAGGGTGGTTTCCGAACTCTTTTTTTTTCCGAAACCTACTCCGGCAAGGAAACACGAATAGGAATCTAGATGGATCTAAAAAACACACCTAATATGCAAGGAACTCGGATTGGTGGTGGATATATGGTGGTGGTATATGGCAGCGGTGGTGGTATATGGCAGCGGTGGTAATATATGGATATGGATCGGTGGTGGTATATGGATACGGATTGGTGGTGGTATATGGATACGGATTCGGAGCGGTGGTGGTAGGTGACAGGGGCGATGATGATGGTGCGGTGGCGGCGTGACAACTTATGACCAGAACTCGAAACTCTAAGAGACTAATGCTAAGACCAGCAACTAGACACGACGATGCAACCGCAAATTCAACAAAGTAAAACCCTAAAAAGATTATGCAAAGGCTCAGATTGGTTCGGATATGATGAACTAACCCTAATTTTTTTTCGTGGACTTTAGGTATGAAGAACAGACTCGATCTAAACTACGAAAAACTGTAAAATCTCACCGAGCAACCTGGAAATCTGATACCACTTGATAGAGGAAAAGGTGTCCCGTCTTTCGATGAGATGATGGATATCGCTTTGGTGGCAGTCGACTTTGACGATCCGACTACGAACGTGCGAGGACGTCGCGCCTTAGCAATCGCTAAACCAACTCCGAGAGGTTATTGACCACGCCGGAGCACGATCAATCTGACCACGAGGGTCCGTTTCCTGCGAGCAAACGAAGAACAAGCAAGAAACTGAGATTGCAATCTGGATATTGCGAATATAAGATGAAAGTTTTATTGATCAAGGTGGTGTTCTGTGACGCCTTTGTCTGGTCGTTGAACACAAACGAAGTACGCGAAGTTGCAGCTATGGCGAACTTTTAATCTAAACAAAACCCAAAGTCTAAACGGTGCCCTAAGGGCTGTATATATGGAGGAAGAGAGGGGGTATTTCGCGGCCCTTGGTGGAGGGGTCCGAAATCAACCCTATCTCTGGTTTCCCCACACATACGGACTCTAAAAATAGCCTATACTTATGTATTTCGAAATTACATGGGCCTGGCCCAATAAAAAGGTGACGCAGCACCTATAATAGCCTCGGGACGAAATTTATGAAGTGGCAACTTGTATATTTCGTCCAAGGCTTCATGCACCCATTATGGTGGCTTCAAAGTCTTGAAATCATCACTTGTAACTCCGTTCTTGTTCCCCTTGCGCATAGCATCATCTCCATGCTTGTTCTTGCTCCAATGTTCATCCTTCTCCAAGCTAGGCCCTTCATTTGTAAGCAAAACAAATGTATCCAATTTAGGCAGCATCATATTCTCATGAACATTAGAATCATTACCAAGAAACGAAAGTACCTGATAATTTAATTGGCGTGCGCGAGCTCTAGTGATTGGTCCCGTATATGTAGCAGCAGGGGCTGTGGGTGTAACAATGGTATTGATGTCCTCATCAGTTTCTGACCCCACCCTCAAGGGCCACGAAATTCCCCCCTCTTCCTCCATATATACAGCCCTTAGGGCGTCGGTTAGACTCTGGGTTTTGTTTAGATTAAAAGTTCGCCATAGCTGCAACTTCGCGTACTTTGTTTGTGTCCAACGACCAGACCAAGACGTCATAGAACCCCACCTTGATCAATAAAGCTTTCATCTTATATTCGCAATATCCCGATTGCAATCTCAGTTTCTTGCTTGTTCTTCGTTTGCTCGCAGGAAACAGACCGTCGTGGTCAGGTTGATCGTGCTCCGGCGTGGTCAATAACCCTCGGAAGTTGGTTTAGCGATTGCTAAGGCGCGACGTCTCGCACGTTCGTAGTCGGATCGTCAAGGTCGACTCCCACAGAAAACGATAGCCACCATCTCATCGAAACATCGGGACACCTTAGCCTCTATCAAGTGGTATCAGATTCCCAGGTTGCTCGGTGAGATTTTACAGTTTTTCATAGATTAGATTGAGTCTGTTCTTCATACCTACAGTCCAGGAAAAAGCCAGAAAAAAAATTAGGGTTAGTTCATCATATCCGAACCAATCTGAGCCTTTGCATAATATTTTTAGGGTTTTTGCTTTGTTGAATTGGCGGTTGCATCGTCGTGTCAAGTTGCTGGTCTTAGAGTCTAGTCTTTTAGAGTTTTGAGTTCTTATCATAAGTTGTCACGCCGCCGCCGCACCATCATCATCGCCCATCTACCACTTTTGCTTATCCGCCACCGCTCAGAATCCATATCCATATACCACCACCAATCCGTATCCATATACCACCACCGCTACCATATACCAGCACCGCTGCCATATACCACAACCATAGATACATTAACCTGATCATGTGCATTTGGATGTTTGTGCACCTCTCGTGACGGTTGTGGTATTTGCAAAGGTGGTGGCACGTCTCCCGCGATCGACAAAGCCCATGAATTGACTCTGGATCCTGATAGAGGCGGAGGTGTCCCGTCTTTCGATGAGATGATGGATTTCGCTTTGGTGGAAGTCGACTTTGACGATCGGACTACGAACGTGCGAGGACGTCGCGCCTTAGCAATCGCTAAACCAACTCCGAGAGGTTATTGACCACGCCGGAGCACGATCAACCTGACCACGAGGGTCTGTTTCCTGCGAGCAAATGAAGAACAAGCAAGAAACTGAGATTGCAATCTGGATATTGCGAATATAAGATGAAAGCTTTATTGATCAAGGTGGGGTTCTGTGACGCCTTTGTCTGGTCATTGAACACAAACGAAGTACGCGAAGTTGCAGCTATGGCGAACTTTTAATCTAAACAAAACCCGAAGTCTAAACGATGCCCTAAGGGCTGTGTATATGGAGGAAGAGGGGGGGAATTTCGTGGCCCTTGGTGGAGGGGTCCGAAATCAACCCTATCTCTTGTTTCCCCACACATACGTACTCTAAAAATAGCCTATACTTATGTATTTCGAAATTACATGGGCCTGGCCCAATAATAAGGTGACGCAGCACCTAAAATAGCCTCGGGACGAAATTTATGAAGTGGCATCTTGTATATTTCGTCCAAGGCTTCATGCACCCATTATGGTGGCTTCAACGTCCTGAAATCATCACTTGTAACTCCGTTCTTGTTCCCCTTGCGCATGCCATCATCTCCATGCTTGTTCTTGCTCCAATGTTCATCCTTCTCCAAGCTAGGCCCTTCATTTGTAAGCAAAACAAATGTATCCAATTTAGGCAGCATCATATTCTCATGAACATTAGAATCATTACCAAGAAACGAAAGTACCTGGTAATTTAGTTGGCGTGCATGAGCTCTAGTAATTGGTCCAGTATGTATAGCAGCAGGGGCTGTGGGTGTAACAATTGTATTGATGTCCTCATCACCTGGCCAGCGGTGGGCGTGGTAGGGAGAGGTGAGGCCTCCGCGGCAGCACAGCCGGCCATGGGAGATAGGAGTAGGCGGCACGACCGGCGCTGCTTTGGGCGGCTGGAGCAAGAAGACCAGAGGTTGAAGAATCACAACGGCCGTTGGATGGACATCGTACGGTCATTGCAGCTAGAATCGTTTATATTGACTAAGTTGACAAAGCCCTTGGTACGTGTCAACTTAGTAGGCCCACAGGCCAGCCTCCGAAATGGTGCGCCTCAGATGTCAGGGGGAGGAATCATTTTTTGGGCGGCTGAAGCTGGAATATCTGAGATTGAAGAAGAAGCACGACATCCGTTGGATGGACATCCAACGGACACTGCTGCTAGAACCGTGTGTCGACTATAAGTTGACAAAGCCTTGCATACGCGTCAACTTAGTAGGCCCACAAGTGTGTGGCAAAGAACTTATAGCCCATTTTCGATTTGTAAGAATGCAGAACCCATTCTTGAATTCTAATGGAATTTACTACAGCCCATTTACAGTTTGTTAAAAGTACAGCCCATTTTCTAGCTAGGACAACGATTAATTATTCAACCAACCGTTCAAAACAGAATTCAATAAAATTTCCCACATTTTGATAGGATCCAAAATATTTTTGTCTTGAAATTTCTAGTCAGATTAAATACAATTTCAATATAAATTTGTATTACGTAAAAATCCAATGAAACATTGCGCGCGCAACAATTAATGAAATTAAAATTTTCAAAATCCAAAAGTAATATTTTATAAACTAATTACGTGTTTGGTGCATTTTTTTAAGTTACTGCGCAGTTTTTATAATTACATCCCATTTATTATTTCTTAAAGCCCATTTTCTTGTTAAGCCTAATGCATCCCTCCTAGGAAAGATTTGCAGCCCAGCGGGGCGGAGAATATCAAGTTGACCCGGATTGTGTACAACTGCCGGCCCAGTTGCATTGCTGATGTTGAAAAAAAGGCCTGTGTAGTACAGTACAACCTTACATGGCTACTCAACCCACATTCAGCGACGCCGAAAAGGCCCAAACAAGGCTTCTGTACAACTTTTTGAAGTCATTGAGCTCAATTGATAACTTAAGAAAAAAAGTTAGAGTATAGTGGAACCTAATTAAAAGCTATCACGAGCGAAGAAATAATTCAACGGGTCCCACTTGTGCGTGTGTGTGTGTGAGAGAGAGAGAGAGACCCATCGGTCGATGCTTGTAAATACATCTTTCAGCCATATGCATTGATGATGCTCAGTAAAAAACTTATATAGTTGACACAATCATATAGAACATCATAGCACACTGAACTTGCATACAAAAATTTCACGCAGGCGGCGCAATCAGGGTGGAAGCAGTGGATCGCTACGGGTAGGGCTATGTTGAAACCAACGAACTTGTACATAACGGTTCATTGTCTTTATCAATGACGGGGAAATATCTTGAATGTTGTGCAAAGAAAATAGACAGACAACACAATATATAAGTTCTGCTAGAATATTAAGTTGACGTATAGCCCTTTCTAAAAAAAGTTTAGGTAAAAAATAGAACAGGTCATCTCACAAGATTCAGTTGTTACCTCAAATTAGAGCACATCCAGGCAGCCAGCCATGCCTCTTATCCCAAAGAAGCAGTGGCCTCCGTCGCGCGATGGAGTAGGCCCTGTGCCATCCATCGTTCCGAGCAACACGGGGAAAGTCTGACGTTGACTCCTGTAATGGACGTCGTCGATGGACCCGGGCACCAGCGATGGTGGCAGGACTTCGATTGACGGATTGACCACTTCTTCGACATGCACGAACACTCAATATAGGTACATCCCTAACGTGGTCCGCGGTAGCCTTGGTGGCGACGAATAGTACAACCCCGGTTCCTACACCGATATCTCAACACGAATCACCTTCGGTATGGTGGACGGCTTCTTCATCCATGCCATAACCATCAGAGCCCAGCTGTCTGGAGGAACAAACATACTTACGAGCTCACCTCTAAGGTCGTTGATAAGCTCATTCATGGACTCGTTGTTCCAAGCATGTCAAGGCATGCCACGGAAGGTAAGCTTTGTTAAAAACTCAAGCTCAGAGGGCACCGAGCCCCATCCTGGGTGCCACCGATCAAAGCTCACCAGCGCGCCATCACAGAACAAACGCCGGGAAGATTCGAACACACGACTGAAGTCGAAAGTTGTCCGGACCTGACGAAGAAATCAGCCGGTGGCAGACAGACTTCGACGAGCAAGTCACTTATTTGGATGTCGTGCGCAATGCCAAGATCTTTGACTAGTGACTACTACGGACATAAACAGCAAGACATGATAGTTCATAAGAAGTCTTGCTACACCACCAAAACACACCCATCTGCAGCGCCCAGACTCTCGTGATCCAGACGAGAATGACATTCTAAATAGAGGAAACTATTACATAGTAAGAGTGACATAGACGAGGATGACCAAATGACAAGGAATATGCATAACAAAAGAGAGAACTACCCATCTAGAACAAGCAGCAAAGACAACAAGTCATTCGAAGAGGGATGATCCAACACCATCATAATTTGCTGCCCCGGTTCAGCCACTAGTGATCCGGAGACACCAGTACTCCACCATTTCCATGCAACAACCTAATTACCTATCAACCTGAAGGCTTGAACCACATCACTGCCTGTCGGACTCGACACATCCAAGGATCAAAGCTAATCCAGATGCCTTTGTCATTCTCACCTTCTTTTGGCTGCAGGCTGTATCGTTGACAATCAGGGGAGTTTGCTCCCGAACTCCTAGGGCTCGCCGTGTAGACACATTTTTCCATAGCAAATAGAGCCTCTCTACCATCAAGGTCCTTGCCAACGGTGATCTCCTGGTTAATCGGATAATTGAGTCCGAGAAACAGAGAGTATGAACCTAGGTTGTTTACCCGCCTCCAACTCAAAAATCCTGCAGGCCCCAACAAGCTGGTATCCTGCTCATAGACGTAACAGCCACTGTCTGGATACTCACGAATTTCATGGTGCTTGCATATAGTGGGGTTTTTGCAATATAACTTTTCTGGCTCATGTGTCCGAATGATCATTAGTCTTTTGTCGTCCTCTGATCGAGCGAGGAACTAGTTGTGCTTCCCTGTTTTTGGCAAAGGTGGTGTGATTACAAAGGGCAGTAACTGTAGGGACACTGCATCATATCAAAAAGGACAGGCATTGTTAATGTAAGATCAGCATTGTTTAGAGTATGAGTAGGATAATGCAAGAAACAACATTGATATGTCCCTGTTCGAACTCGGAGGAAAATACAGGGAAATGTATACTGGGTTCGAAAATAAAGAAGTGCCATGCATGGTTATACTCATGTTATCTCACAATCGATTCTTCACAGGAAACTACCATGTCATGCATGTTATGTAATCATGTTTTGTCACAAACAAATTCTTCAAGGAAACTAACAGACCATGGATTGTTATATACTCATGTTCTGTGGGCAAAATTTTTGTGAGCATATTATTCTAGCTATTGATTGCTGAAGGGCGAACATAGGTATGTACACACGATAAGCACTATAGGATTTCACTACTTCAAAATATAGAGTTCTCCATATGCACATTTACTTCCCTAATGTATGGTTAGATGAAATCAACAGTGTGATGCATGTTTCTACATCATTAAAATGAGGAAACTAACATGGCCATTGATACACACTCATATTTAGTTGTATATAGATTACTATAAAATAAGGAGAATATCAATATCTTCCTAACAGTTTGATTATTCAGGGGTACAAATTGGCTGTAATGACATGGTCACAATCGCATGAATTAATTCATTCCAAATATAGCTGATTTATGACGTCTCTAATACATTGCCATTGTTCTACTCAAATTCTGCTCAAACAGGGATATGTCAATCATCACAAAAAGTTCAAACAGTGTCATGGCGTCATCATTAACATCAGATAGAAACAACTTACACGCGTCGTCCCAGCAATACGTGGTGCCATCTGGTTTGTCGATTGTGTAGATGATGCCATTGTGTTCAATAGCATCACAGAAGTGTGCATTAGCTTTGACGATGATCCACTGCGAGATGAGCTGTCTCTAGCTAAAGAAGGCACCGGCGGAAAGATATGCGACTCCCTTGTCGAACAACGCAATTAGCCTGAAGTCTGCGTAATCCGCATCTCGTGTGGGCACTTGGCAGATTACAATCTTCTGCAAAACAAGGTGCGTCCAACTGACGACGTAATCTAGATGACTTGGACCACGAAGGTAAAACTCTATATCATCCAACGAAGGAAGGATAATCTCATGGGAGGTCTGGATGTTCACGAGCACCAACTTTTCCCCATCTTCTCTGATGGCAGCCATCCAGTGGGAGTTCATGCCGACCCAGTACATACCTGCAAGAAGTTTCGGGCGATGGTGATCGGATCGAAGTCGAGGGAAATGATGTACGGCGACCCACTACATACCTGCAAAGAAGTTTCGGCTAATGGAGGTCAGATTGAAGTCGAGGGGCATCAAGTACGCCTCCGTATCATGGTGAGCAAATCTCGCAAGACCAGATAGCAGCAAGCAGGGTGTCTTGAAAAGCTTAGGCCTCGCTTCGACGACGGCCGTGTGCATGCCCATCGAACATGCAGCCAGCCCGAGGGCACTCAACATATCCATACACGAACAACAGAGGTCGAGGACGTCACTGGGGAGATTGCTCCAATCGCGGCTCATATGGATCCTGCATAGTTCACGTTCGGCCATGGTGGAGTTTGGAAGGTGGACTTTTGGGGGGGGGCTTGATTTACGTGGGAGAAGGCTTTCGGTGCTGGAGCGGCTAGCGAGGGAATAGTGGTACTGGCAGAGGCGAGCGAGGCGAGGGTACGCGGGGGCATAGTGAGATGATGAAGAGTGACCTCAAGATCTCCGGCGAGACAGAGATGGAGATGGAGTGGTGCTAGGGGAGAGGGAGACGAGGCGAGGCATGCTATAGAGCAGTGGTGACAGTGACTGCACAGTGCACAAGGTAAGGCTGACTTTGGTAACCCGGACAGGCCGCCAGGACTGGTGTCACCTCGTGCGCAGCGTCTTTTCACTTCACTATGAGGACCAGATGAATAATAGTATTTTGACCATCAAGTGTACCATAGTTGTACAACTACTACTAGTAGGAGTAGTAGGAGCATGAGTAGTACTCCCTCTGGTCCTCTTTTGTCTGCGCATAACTTTTTTCAGTATTTCTCTTATTAGTCTGCGTATATACCCTTTTGCATGCGCCCATTTCCCTCCATGCCCCGAATTCACAGCATTAATTAGCGTACGCATGAGCAACTGCAGCCAAACTCCAGCCAATAAACTGCACCTTGCAAGTGGGCCATTCTGTGCGCGTGGGAGAGAGAAATGGCAACCGAAGAGCCCGTCCAATCCATTGCATGCAGTAGTCAAACCACCACAGCTCTCCTCATGCATGTGCATAACTTCTCCCATTTACTTCTCTATCGGGAACCGATTTTACTCGGCTTCTTCACTACTCCTTGATCTTCATTTGCATCCAAACCACACTGCATTCACATTGTTTTAACCTCTTCACATGCTCCTAGAGTAATTCCTAAGCCCCTGTAAATAATCATCTGCTTCAGTTAGACTAGCCATCTAATCCTAATTCTCCAAACCATAGCCCTCCGGTCCAGCGGTTCCAAATGGCGAAAGAGATCGAGATGCAGGTTTTTAGTGTCCAACATGTCCTCGTCGAAGGCTCATTGAGCATAGTTGCCACAGTCACCAACCACCCAAGGGTTGTTTGGAAGTGGATCAACAATGTATCCAACTCCCTCCAAAAGGTGGAGATGAAGGTCATCGATCTCGACGCAGAGTACATGGAGCGTGCCACTGGGAAGATCCAACGCGTCGCCGTCCTTCAGCTGTGCCTCGAACATGATGTTTTGGTGTACCACATCATACACGTGCCCTCAATACCAGGTGAGCTTCACGATTTCTTGTCTCGGGAGGACATATACTTCTGTGGGGCAGCCATCGCAGGGGACAAACAGAAGTTGGAGCCGTACAACCTTGAGTCGAAAAGCATCGCTGACCTACAAACCAAAATAAAAATTCCTGTAGAAGATTGTGATAAACCGACACCATCCCTATTCGATGTAGCAAATTTTGTGCTCGGAACAAATCTTCAGAAGGGTGACGAGACGCTGGCATTAAGGTCGTCTAGATGGGAGAATTGTCCCTTGATGTACGAGCGGATAAAAATATGCTGCCCTCAATGCCCGTGTGAGTTTCGAGATAGCTGCAAGGTCCAGAGAGCTTGTTGTGAAGCCGTCTCCCACAGAAAATGAGAACAACAACTAGAAGAAGAAGATGCTGCACCAGCAGCAGGGCATTATGGATGGATGAACTATTTCCTCTCTTGTAAAAAAAATATTCCCTCTCTCATAGAGGCGAAGGTGTCCCGATGTTTTGATGAGATAGATATCGTTTTCTGTGGGAGTCGACTTTGACGATCCGACTATGAACGTGCGAAGACGTCACGCCTTAGCAATCGCTAAACCAACTTCCGAGGGTTATTGACTACGTCGGAGCACGATCAACCTGACCACGAGGGTCTATTTCCTGCGAGCAAATGAAGAACAAGCAAGAAACTGAGATTGCAACCTGGATATTGCGAATAAAAGAGGAAATATTTATTAATGAAGGTGGGGTTCTGTGACGTCTTCGTCTGGTCGTTGGACACAAACAAAGTACGTGAAGTTGCAGCTGTGGCAAACTTTTAATCTAAACAAAACCCAAAGTCTAAACTACGCCCTAAGGGCTGTATATATGGAGGAAGAGGGGGAATTTCGTAGCCCTTGGAGGAGGGGTCCGAAACGAACCCTAACTCGTGTTTCCCCACACATACTGACTCTAAAAACAACCTATACTTAAGTATTTCAAAAATACATGGGCCTGGCCCAATAATAATGTGACGCAGCACCTAGAATAGCCTCTGGACGAAATTTATGAAGTGGCATCTTGTATATTTCGTCCAAGGCTTCATGCACTCCTTATGGTGGCTTCAAAGTCCTGAAATCATCACTTGTAACTCCGATATTGATCCCCTTGTGCATGCCATCATCTCCATGCTTGAACTTGCTCCAAGGTTCATCTTTCTTGTCCAAGCTAGTCCCTTCATTTGTAAGCAAAACAAATGTATCCAATTCAGGCAGCATCATATTCTCATGAACATTAGAATCGTTACCAAGAAACGGAAGTACCTGATAATTCAATTGGTGTGCGCGAGCTCTACTAATTGGTCCAGTATGTATAGTAGCAGGGGTTGTGGGTGTAACAATGGTATTGATGTCCTCGTCATCCTCCCCTTCTTGAAATGAAGCCGTCCTCGACGAAAGTTCATCATCCTCACCCAACTAAGGCTTCAAATCTGCAATGTTAAAAGTGGGACTAACCCCAAAATCTGCAGGCAGCTCAAGTTTATATGCATTATCATTTATTTTCTCTAACACCTTAAAAGGACCATCAGCATGTGGCATTAGCTTTGATTTGCGCAAATTAGGAAATCTATCCTTGCGCAAATGTAACCAAACAGGATCTCCAGGTGCAAACACAACATGTTTTCTACCCTTATCTCCAGCAAGTTTATATTTAGCATTCATACGCTCAATGTTTTCCTTAGTTAACTCATGCATTTTTAAAATCAATTCAGCACGTTCTTTCGCATCAAAATTAACCTTCTCGAAGATGGAAGAGGAAACAAATCAATAGGTGCACGAGGTAGGAAACCATACACAATTTTGAAAGGGCACATCTTAGTAGTAGAATGCAATGAATGATTATAAGCAAATTCAATATGAGGCAAGCATTCTTCCCACAATTTCTTATTATTCTTCAAAACAGCCATAAGCATAGTTGACAATGTTCTATTGACTACTCCAGTTTGTCCATCAGTTTGGGGTGACATGTAGTACTAAAAAGCAGTTTAGTCCTCAACTTAGCCCATAAACATCTCCAAAAGTGGCTAAGAAATTTAGTATCACGATCCGAAACAAATTTGGCACACCATGCAAGCGAATAATTCCACGAAAGAACATATCAGCAACATTAACAACATCATCGCTTTTATGACATGGTATAAAGTGTGCCATTTTCGAGAACCTATCCACGACAACAAATATGCTATCCCTCCCCTTCTTTGTTCGAGGTAAACCAAAAACAAAGTCCATAGATATATCCTCCCAAGGAACACTAGGTACAAGCAAAGGCATATATAAAACATGAGGCTTGAGTCGTGGCTTTGCTTTTTGACATGTAGTGCAGCGAGCAACAAAACGCTCAACATCCCGTCTCATATTTGGCCAAAAGAAATGTGTACCAAGTATATCCTCCGTCTTCTTAACGCCCAAGTGTCCCATTAATCCTCCTCCATGCGCCTCCTGCAACAACAAAAGACGAACGGAGCTAGCTGGAATGCATAGCTTGTTAGCACGAAACACAAGTCCATCGTTAAGAACGAACTTGTTCCAAGTTCTCCCTTCCTTACAATTCTGCAATACATCTTTAAATTCAGCATCATGCACATATTGATCTTTAATGGTCTCCAAACCAAATATTTTAAAGTCAAGTTGTGAAAGCATAGTATAACGACGACATAATGCATCAGCAATAACATTTTCTTTACCCTTCTTGTGTTTAATGACATAAGGGAAAGTCTCAATGAATTCAACCCATTTAGCATGTCGACGGTTCAGTTTTGCTTGACTTTTAATGTGTTTCAAAGATTCATGATCAGAATGTATAACAAATTCCTTGGGCCACAAATAATGTTGCCATGTTTCTAAGGTCCGAACAAGAGCATATAATTCTTTATCATAAGTAGAATAGTTCAGACTAGGCCCACTCAATTTTTCAGAAAAGTATGCAACAGGTTTGCCATCTTCGAATAACACACCTCCTAATCCAATTCCACTAGCATCACATTCAAGCTCAAAAGTCTTATTAAAATTAGGAAGTTGGAGTAAAGGAGCATGTGTCAACTTATCTTTCAATACCGTGAAGGCTTCTTCCTGTGCGGTACCCCAAACAAAAGGCAAGATTTAAGCTCGTTGAGAGGTGCAGCAATGGTGCTGAAATCTCTCACAAAACGGCTATAGAAACCAGCGAGGCCAAGGAAACTCCTCACTTGTGTGACCGTTTTGGGCTGCGGCCAACTCTCAATAGCTTCAATCTTGGAGTAACAACATAGCCAAGAAAAGATACTCGGTAGGTGGAAAAGGTTCACTTTCCAAGGTTACCAAACAAATGTGCATCACGTAGAGCAATAAAAACAACACATAAATGTTCCAAATGTTCCTCCAAAGATTTGCTATAAATCAATATGTCATCAAAGTAAACTACCACAAATCGTCCAATGAAAGCACGTAGAACTTCGTTCATTAATCTCATGAAAGTACTAGGTGCATTAGTTAACCCAAAAGGCATGACTAACCACTCATATAATCCAAACTTAGTTTTAAATGTTGTTTTCCATTCATCTCCCAATGTCATATGAATTTGATGGTATCCACTACGCAAATCAACTTTGGAGAATATTGTAGAGGCACTCAATTCATCAAGCATATCATCTAGCCTAGGAATAGGATGACGATGACGCATAGTAATATTAGTAATGCCTCTACAATCAACACACATACGTGATGTACCATCCTTTTTAGGCACTAGTATAATAGGAACAACACAAGGACTAAGAGATTCACGTATATAAACTTTGTCGAGCAGCTCTTGTACTTGACGCATAATATCCTTCGTCTCCTCTGGATTGGTATGGTGCACGGTTGGGTAATGATGCATCGGGAATTTAAGTCAATTTGATGCTCAATCCCTCGAATAGATGGTAATCCCTGTGGCACGTCTTGTGAAAGACGTCAGTGAACTCCTGCAAAATCTTAGTGACAGTAGGAGGCAAAGAGGAAGGCACGTCCTTGGATGAAAATAATGCCTCTTTGCACACAAAAGCATAGCAAACAGATTTGCTGAAATCTAGATCATCAATATCAGATTTGGTGGCAAGTAAACATGCACTTTTCAATTTAATTTCAGAAACAACATTAGATGGTATTATTAGGCTTCATGTGTTGCTCAAATTCTTTTGCCACAATATGATTTTCACTCTTATTTTGCTCATGTTTTGCTTAATTAGCTCTATTAATATCATCCTTCAAAATGGAATCAGGAGTCATAGGAAGCAAAGCAATATTTTTGTCCTTATGAACAAGAGTATACTGATTGTTTCTACCATGGTGTACAAATTTTTTATCAAATTGCCATGGTATACCAAGTAATAAGGAACATGCTTGCATAGGTACCACATCACAATCAACATAATCAGCATATTTAGAGATACTAAAATGCACACAAACAGTACATGTTACCTTAACCTTGCAGTTGTTCTTGAACCATTGGATGTAGTAAGGATGTGGATGTGGTCTTGTGGTGAGAGATAGCTTCTCCACCATCTCCATGCTAGCCAAGTTATTGCAGCTCCATCCATCTATGATGACGCGAATAGAACGTTCCTTCACAACTCCCTTTGTATGGAACAAATTATGCGTCTGGTTTTGCTCAGCTTGTGTAACCTGCACACTCAAAACACGTTGAGCAACTAAGCATTCATAGCTGTCAGCATCTTCAGCAGCCATGTACTGCATCTCATGATCAGAATCATCTCCATCGTGTTCTTCATGTGTAATAAGAGCCAAAGTCTCCTCATCATAGTCACTAGCGGACTCATACCCACCATCCTCAGTAGCAATCATCACACGCTGAGATTTGCATTCTCTCGAAAAATGTCCTCTTCCCTTACAACGATGAAAAATAATATCACTTGTGTGCCCTATTGATGCCATGGAAGAAGAAGAGCTCTGCGCAGGACCGACAGGTGTACTCTTGGCAGATAGTGGTGGTTGTGCCTGCTTTCTTGTATCACGGCTGGAGGTGCCACCTGATGGAGGTGCTGGCGTAGTGGAAGTAGAGGATGCACATGGTGTCCATGATGAAGATCGACCTGCAGAAAAGTTAGTTCGCGCCAATGCATGTCGATCCTGCACTTCTAGTTCAGCTTTACAAGCAAGATGGAGTGATATTAGTATACTCCTTATATGCTAGAATGGTCTGAATCTCTCTATTTAATCCACCCATAAAACGTGCAAGCATAGCGTCATTCTCCTCAACAATACCACATCTAATCATGCCAGTTTGTAATTCCTGATATTCTTCTACATAATTTTTTCCTTGTCTTAAACGCTGCAATTTTTGAAGTAATTCACGTTGATAATATGGTGGAACCCAACGAGTGCGCATAGCAGTTTTCAAAGCAGCCCAAGTAGTTGGAATAGGATATAATCTACAATGTTCAGACCACCAAAAACATGCGAAGCTAGTGAAAGCACAAACAGCAGTAGGAACACGTCGCTCCTCACGATATTGTAAACATGTAAAACATTGTTCAGTTTCTAACTCCCAAGTAAGATATATATCAGGAACATATCTACCCTCAAATGGTGGAATATTCTATTTCAGTTTAGGAAGATGGTCATGATCTCGTACCTCATATAGTGGTGTAGCCCTACTGTTGCGATGATATACCTAAGGATGACCTGGTGGTGGTGGTGCTGGTGGTTGCACGTAGTTCTGATTTTGATCAACCTCATCCTCGTAATGGTCCTCCACCTTTGAAGTAGCAGCAGGAGCGACAGAAGCATCAACAGCGGCACCAGAATTTTGCCCAGGGTCAATGGGAATGCGATGTGCTCGTCCCACTTGATTTGGAAAGAGACGTTGTTGTTGTTGTTGTTGTAGAGGTTTGTTAGGGGCAGCCGGTGGTGGTGGTGGAAGACGCGCGAGCAATTCATTAAACTTGTTATCGAGCTTTGTTTCAAATGTCTTGTCCATGCCATCTATCTTCTCCATGGCCTCTTAAAATCGGTTTAGCACATCTTGCACCTGTCCACTCATCATTTGCTGAAATTTATCAGGCAACTCCTTATTCGTCATGTTCTCCCAGTCAGTCTCGTCGGCTTGTGATCCTGCCATGGTTAGCAGCAATAGAAACGCAAAAGAATATGATCCTACAGACTACTAACAAGAGGTGGTGGTGGGTGTCACAAATGCGTCAAGAAAATCTCAAATTCTTACCAGTTCTTACCCAGCAGCAGGCGGTGATCGGCAACCGTCGTAGTCAAAACTCTCAAAGCTTGGATAGGGCGATCACCAGGGAAAATCAAACGCACGACGTAGATGTATGTGGAGCTGGGAAGGCTTATAATATGGTAGCAAAAAGGGTCAGCAATAATCAATTCAGAGATGCAAAGTTGAATAAACGCTCAACGACGATACTGCGCTGGTCCTAGGCTAGACCGTGCTAGAGAGCGAGCCTAGAACACTAACAAAATCACGGCGCTGCACGTAACAAGGGAAAAGCACACTCTGGGACTTTTTTTTGCTCTGTTTTTTTGGCGCTCCTCTTTTTTTGGCGAAAAATCACTATAATGGCGAGTGTCCCAAAACTCTTCCCTTGTCAAACTGACAGGATGGACATGAATTTTTTTTGACTTTTTTCGGAAATCAGGGCAGCGACGATGAAAAAGTGCGACAAAAAATCACTATGATGGCACGTGGCTCAAAAGACTCAGAAAAGCCTAAAAATAGGATAGGGAAAAAATATTTTTGCCTCTGAAAATTTTGGCCTAAAAACTGCCCAGGGGTCTCCAGACTTTTTTTTTCGAAACCTACTCAGGCAAGGAAACACGAATCAGAAATTAGATGGACCTCGAAAACAAAGCTAATATGAAAGGAACTCGGATTGGTGGTGGATATATGGTGGTAGGATATGGCAGCGGTGGTGGTATATGGATACGGATTGGTGGTGGTATATGGATACAAATTGGTGGTGGTATATGGATACAGATTGGTGATGGTATATGGAGACAGATCGACGGCGGATAAGCGGTGGTGGTAGATGGCAGGGGCGATGATGATGGTGCGGCGGCGGCGTGACTACTTATGACCAGAACTCGAAACTCTAAAAGACTAGACTCTAAGACCAGCAACTAGACACGACGATGCAACCGCAAATTCAACAAAGCAAAATACTGAAAAGACTATGCAAAGGCTCAGATTGGTTCGGATATGATGAACTAACCCTAATTTTGTTTTGGCTTTTTTCGTGGACTGTAGGTATGAAGAACAGACTCTATCTAAACTACGAAAAACTGTAAAATCTCACCGAGCAACCTGGAAATCTGATACCACTTGATAGAGGCGAAGGTGTCCCGATGTTTCGATGAGATAGATATTGTTTTCTGTGGGAGTCGACTTTGACAATCCGACTACGAATGTGCGAAGACGTCGTGCCTTAGCAATCGCTAAACCAACTTCCGAGGGTAATTGACCACGCCGAAGCACGATCAACCTGACCACGAGGGTCTATTTCCTGCGAGCAAACGAAGAACAAGCAAGAAACTAAGATTGCAATATGGATATTGCTAATAAAAGAGGAAAGATTTATTAATGAAGGTGGGGTTCTGTGACGTCTTGGTCTAGTCGTTGGACACAAACGAAGTACGCGAAGTTGCAGCTATGGCGAACTTTTAATCTAAACAAAACACAAAGTCTAAACGACGCCCTAAGCTGTATATATAGAGGAAGAGGGGGGAATTTCGTGGCCCTTGGACGAGGGGTCTGAAACCAACCCTAACTATTGTTTCCCCACACATATGGACTCTAAAAATAGGCTATACTTAAGTATTTCAAAAATACATGGGCCTGGCCCAATAATAAGGTGACACAACACCTAGAATAGCCTTTGGACGAAATTTATGAAGTGGCATCTTGTATATTTCGTCCAAGGCTTCATGCACTCCTTATGGTGGCTTCAAAGTCCTGAAATCATCACTTGTAACTCCGTTCTTGATCCCCTTGCGCATACCATAATCTGCATGCTTGAACTTGCTCCAATGTTCATCTTTCTTGTCCAAGCTAGGCCCTTCATTTGTAAGCAAAACAAATGTATCCAATTTAGGCAACATCATATTCTCATGAACATTAGAATTGTTACCAGGAAACAAAAGTACCGGATAATTCAATTGGCGTGCGCGAGCTCTAGTAATTGGTCCAGTATGTATAGAAGTAGGGGTTGTGGCTGTAACAATGGTATTGATGTCCTCATCACTCTCTATGTATATTGATATAGATGGACTATTTCGATGGTGTGCATGTCTTTGGAACAAGTAGTAGCGTGCGTCCGCTTGGCTATAAGGAACTATTTATCCGCCTAGCTTTCTCTACTACTCCTTCCAGTGATCGGTATGCAATGCATGTGTCCGTAGACATGACAGCTTGTCCATGGAAGTTCAACTACGGCGACCATCACATTTCATCCACTGCCACTCGCGATTCCCATGACGCCGCTCCAACCCACGGCACCACGTCCCCCGACGTGCGCCTCACCCATCTCGGTCGCGCCGCCCCTCTGCCTTTGTGTGCATGACATGTGGGCCAACTGAAATGCGGCGAGCATCAAGTTTCTACCACAGCCACACGTGATTCCCACAACGCCGCTCGAACCCATGACACCACATGTCCCCCGACCTGCGGCTCACCCCTCTCGGGCCGACTGCCCCTCTGCCTTCGGGAGCATTACATGTGGACCAGCCACCTATCGGGTCCACATGTTTTTGAGTCAAAGGCAGGTGTCATAAGGCGCTGAAGCTCAGACCCGAGGGCCCCGAGAGGTAAATGTAACTCCTACGCCAGGCCTTGTGGTGCTATTGCTGCACGAACTCGTGGCAAACTTGAGATATTTTTCTTTACTATACATGCACGCAACGATTTAATGGACATTGTAATCTCAACATGTGATGGGGAGCTCTAAATTTGAATTTGAAACTTATAAAATGAAAAAATCAAAACAAATAAACTGGGAGAGAGTGAGTATACCATTGGATGTGTCCCATATGAAACAAGTTCCCTGGTTTATCACCGCGAAGATGCGGTTAGAAAGGAGCACAACGTCTTCGTACTCGTACGACAACAAATCGGTCGCAGACAGCATCGTCCACCTTTGACCGCCATGTGCAAGGTTCATGCTATCTTCTTCAATCTCACCGTGGTTCCATCTTACCAATTCAGGCGGTGGCCCATTGCAAGGCTGATCCCAATGTTGGACAAAGGTTCTACGGGAACGGTGTCACCGATGTAAATGTTGTGCAAATTGATGTTGGTACCCTCTCGTACATATGCAAGCCAATCTCCACGCGCACTGAGCCTAACCTTT
>NC_041392.1:353886565-354054117 GCF_002162155.2 Triticum dicoccoides
ATGGACACGGAAGTAGTCTTTAGACTGCATTTACTACATGATCAAACTCATCTTACCTGCTCATCGGACAAAATCCGAGTGCCCCTCAATGTCGGCATCTCAAGGGGCGTCAACTTGCAACTATGGCCACACCGCGCTGGAGAGACCCCCAAGGGAACATCCTTGTGCGTTGCATAGAACATCAAGATGCATTTGTATGAGTAGTTTATCTTGTGAGAGAAAAGGATGGACGAGGGAAGGCCTTATTTGCAAATGTGGAGAGGGGTGTAGGTTTCTTTTTGCAAAATTGCCACAATTTTCTTCCTATCCATCAGATATAAACCGGACGGCCTATAAAAAAGCAGAGTTGGTGATGATGGTGTGCCTGCCATCCTGTAATATGGGTCTTCCGATCTATATCTAACGCATAGGAAGGAAACTATGACAATTTACCCACACTCCTCTCCACATTTGTAGATAAGGCCTTCCTTCGTTCATCCTTTTCTCCCACAAGATCTTGATGTTCCGTGTAACGCACGGGCATATTGCTAGTATAAGAGAGGTGTGGGTAATTTTTTTGCAAAATTGCCATAGTTTCCTTCCTATCCATCAGATATAAATCGGACGGCCTATACTACAGGATGGTAGGCACACCATCATCAACAACTCTGTTTTCTTATAAGAGTAGAGTAGAGATAGAGAGCCATAGAGGCAATAATAAAGTTCTTATTTATATTTCCTTATGTCATGATAAATGTTTATTATTCATGCTAGAATTGTATTAATCGGAAACTTAGTACATGTGTGAATACATAGACAAACAGAGTGTCACCACTATGCCTCTACTTAACTAGCTTGTTGAATCAATGATGGTTATGTTTCCTAACCATATACATGAGTTGTCACTTGATTAATAGGATCATATCATTAGAGAATGATGTGATTGACTTGATCCATTCGTTAGCTTAGCACGATGATCGTTTAGTTTGTTGCTACTGCTTTCTCCATAACTTATACATGTTCCTATGACTATGAGATCATGCAACTCCCGAATACCGGAGGAACACTTAGTGTGCTATCAAACGTCACAACGTAACTGGGTGACTCTAAAGATGCTCTACAGGTGTCTCCAATGGTGTTTGTTGAGTTGGCATAGATCGAGATTAGGATTTGTCACTCCGGGTATCAGAGAGGTATCTCTGGGCCCTCTGGGTAATGCACATCACTATAAGCCTTGCAAGCAATGTGACTAATGAGTTAGTTACGGGATGATGCATTACGGAACGAGTAAAGAGACTTGCCAATAACGAGATTGAACTAGGTATTGAGATACCGACGATCGAATCTCAGGCAAGTAACATACCGATGACAAAGGGAACAACGTATGTTGTTATGCGGTTTGACCGATAAAGATCTTGGTAGTATATGTGGGAGCCAATATGAACATCTAGGTTCTGCTATTAGTTATTGACCGGAGAAGTGTCTCAGACATGTCTACATAGTTCTCGAACCCGTAGGGTCCGCATGCTTAGCGTTCGGTGACGACCGATATTATGAGTTTATGTGTTTTGATGTACCTAAGGTAGTTCGGAGTCCCGGATGTGATCAAGGACATGACGTGGAGTCTCGAAATGGTCGAGACATAAAGATCAATATATTGGATGACTATGTTTGGACATCAGAAAGGTTTCAAGAGAGTTCGGGCATATACTAGAGTACCAGGGGGTTACCGGAACCCCCCGGGGAGTCAATGGGCCTTAATGGGCCAAAGTAGAAATGAGGAGGCGGCCAAGGTGGGAGCGCCCCCAAGCCCAATCTGAATTGGGAGGGGGGCCGCCCCCCTTTCCTTCTCTCCCTCTCCCCCTTCCTTCCCTCTCCTACTCCAACTAAGGAAGGGGGAAGCCTACTCCCACTAGGAGTTGGACTCCCCCCTTGGGCGCGCCTAGGAGGCCGGCCCTCTCCCCCTCCACCACTCCTTTATATACGGGGGGCACCCCATAGACACACAAGTTGATCATTGATCTCTTAGCCGTGTGCGGTGCCCCCCTCCACCATAATCCACCTCGGTCATATCGTCGTAGTGCTTCGGCGAAGCCCTACGCCGGTAGCTTCATCATCACCGTCATCACGCCGTCGTGCTGACAAAGCTCTCCCTCGACACTCAACTGGATCAAGAGTTCATGGGATGTCACCGAGCCGAACATGTGTAGATCACGGAGGTGACGTACTTTCAGTACTAGGATCGGTCAGGTAGTGAAGACGTACGACTACATCAACCATGTTGTCATAACGCTTCCGCTTACGGTCTACGAGGGTATGTGGACATCACTCTTCCCCTCTCATTGCTATGCATCACCATGATAGATCTTGCGTGTGCGTAGGAATTTTTTTTGGAATTACTGCGTTCCCCAACAGTGGCATCCGAGCCAGGTCTATGCGTAGATGTTATATGCACGAGTAGAACACAAAGGAGTTGTGGGCGTGGGTATATACATATTGCTTGCCATCACTAGTTGATTCTTGATTCAACGGTATTGTTGGATGAAGCGGCTTAGGCCGACATTACGCGTACGCTTACGCGAGATTGGTTCTACCGACGTGCTTCGCACACAGGTGGCTGGTGGGTGTTAGTTTCTCCAACTTTAATTGAATCGGATTCAATGAACAGGGTTCTTTCTGAAGATCAAAAAGCAATCACTATACCGCGTTGTGGTTTTTTATGCATAGGTAAGAACGGTTCTTGCTCAGCCCGTAGCAGCCACGTAAAACTTGCAACAACAAAGTAGAGGACGTCTAACTTGTTTTTGCAGGGCATGCTGTGATGTGATATGGTCAAGACATGATGCTAAATTTTATTGTATGAGATGATCATGTTTTTTAACACATTTATCGGCAACTGGCAGGAGCCATATGGTTGTCGCTTTATTGTATGAAATGCAATCGCCATGTAATTGCTTTACTTTATCACTAAGCGGTAGCAATAGTCGTAGAAGCAATAGTTGGAGAGACGACAACGATGCTTCGATGGAGATCAAGGTGTCAAGCCCGTGACAATGGTGATCATGACGGTGCTTTGGAGATGGAATCAAAGGCACAAGATGATGATGGCCATATCATATCACTTATATTGATTGCATGTGATGTTTATCCTTTATGCATCTTATTTTGCTTAGTTCGGTGGTATCATTATAAGATGATCTCTCACTAAATTTCAAGGTATAAGTGTTCTCCCTAAGTATGCACGATTGCTACAGTTCGTCATGCTGAGACACCACGTGACGATCGGGTGTGATAAGCTCTACGTTCACATACAATGGGTGCAAGCCAGTTTTGCACACGCAGAATACTCGGGTTAAACTTGACGAGCCTAGCATATGCAGATATGGCCTCGGAACACTGAGACCGAAAGGTCAAGCGTGAATCATATAGTAGGTATGATCAACATAGTGATGTTCACCATTGAAAACTACTGCATCTCACGTGATGATCGGACATGGTTTAGTTGATATGGATCACGTGATCACTTAGATGATTAGAGAGATGTCTATCTAAGTGGGAGTTCTTAAGTAATATGATTAATTGAACTTTAATTTATCATGAACTTAGTACCTGATAGTATTTTGCATGTTTATGTTGTTGTAGATAGATGGCCCGTGTTGTTGTTTCGTTGAATTTTAATGTGTTCCTAGAGAAAGCTAAGTTGAAAGATGATGGTAGAAACTACACGGACTGGGTCCGTAACTTGAGGATTATCCTCATTGCTGCCCAGAAGAATTACATCCTGGAAGCACCGCTAGGTGACAACCCGTTGCAGGAGCAACGCCAGATGTTGTGAACACCTGGCAGAGCAAAGCTGATGACTACTCGATAGTTTAGTGTGCCATGCTTTACGTCTTAGAACCGGGACTTCAACGATGTTTTGAACGTCATGGAGCATAGGAGATGTTCTAGGAGTTGAAGTTACTATTTCAAGCAAATGCCTGGATTGAGAGATATAAAGTCTCCAATAAGTTCTACAGTTGCAAAATGGAGGAGAATAGTTCTGTCAGTGCACATATACTCAGAATGTCTGGGTACCACAACCACTTGACTCAGCTGGGAGTTAATCTTCCTGATGATAGTGTCATTGACAGAGTTCTTCAATCACTCCCACCAAGCTACAAGAGCTTCGTGATGAACTATAATATGCAAGGGATGGATAAGACTATTCCCGAGCTCTTCGCAATGCTAAAGGCTGCGGAGGTAGAAATCAAGAAGGAGCATCAAGTGTTGATGGTAAAAAAGACCACTAGTTTCTAGAAAAAGGGTAAAGGGAAGAAGGGGAACTTCAAGAAGAACATCCAGCCAGTTGCTGCTCAAGTGAAGAAACCCAATTCTGGACCTAAGCCTGAAACTAAGTGCTTCTACTTCAAAGGGACTGGTCACTAGAAGCGGAACTGCCCCAAGTATTTGGCGGAGAAGAAGGATGGCAAAGTGAATGGTATATTTGATATACATGTTATTGATGTTTACCTTACTAATGCTCGTAGTAGTGCCTGGGTATTTGATACTGGTTCAGTTGCTAACATTTGCAACTCGAAACCGGGGCTACGGATTAAGCGAAGATTGGCTAAGGACGAGGTGACGATGTGCATGGTAAATGGTTCCAAAGTCGATGTGATCGCCGTCGGCACGCTACCTCTACATCTACCTTCAGGATTAGTTTTAGACCAAAATAATTGTTATTTGGTGCCAGCGTTGAGCATGAACATTATATCTGGATCTTGTTTAATGCGAGATGGTTATTCATTTAAATCAGAGAATAATGGTTGTTCTATTTATACGAGTAATATCTTTTATGGTCATGCACCCTTGATGAGTGGTCTATTTTTACTTAATCTTGGTAGTAGTGATACACATGTTCATAGTATTGAAGCCAAAAGATGCAGAGTTGATAATGATAGTGCAACTTATTTGTGGCACCGCCGTTTGGGTCATATTGGTGTAAAGCGCATGAAAAAACTCCATTCTGATGGACTTCTGGAATCACTTGATTATGAATCTGTAACACCCCGATAGTTGAGCTACAATAACCTCACCCTAATGGGCTATGTCATCATGTTAAGTTAAGCCAATTTGCCACTTGATGAAAATCAGAGTCAAATTCAAATTTCGAATAACAAGATAAATTCTTATTTCTTGAAACTGTCAAATAAAAAGGTTCGATGGGTTCCAAATATTCAGTAACTAATTTTCATATGGGAATAAACATTTAAAAAAATATTAGAATGCCCGTAAGCACTTTAAAACTACTCCAGCAGCAGTTATATGGGGCTTTCCAATTTAAAATAAATATGAATGCTTCTCAAAATAATTTGCAACTACTGGTGCTAACTCAATACCTTACCTAATATTATTGTGCTAAATTGCATATTTAACTAAATCATTTGTTAGCTCAATTTAATATAGAACAGTAGGAAGTTAATAAACAGAAAAAAGGAGAAATAAAAAGAAACAATAGACCTAAAACTAACGGACCACTTGGACCAACAAGCCGAAAAAAGAGAAAGGGGCCCAGCCCACCCCCTCGTCCCCTTCCTCTGCTACAGGGAGGCAGGGGGGGTCGTGGGGCATATCCCCTGGCCATGGCGAGCCGAGCCCTGAGTGGCGGCCATCGGCCGGCTCCCCCGCTCCTACAAGGCCGACCCCGTGCCCCCCGGTAAAACCCTAGCCACTATCCCCCTCCTCCACCTCGCCTCGTTTCCCCTCGATCTGGAGCTCACCTGTGAGGAGCCGGTGTGCGCCGTCGTCAAATCCTGTGGCCACCGTCGTTCCCCCGCCCCCTAGAGTTGCTCGGGAGGTCCACCTCTGTCGTCTACGTCCTCTACGCGTACCATCTCGACCTCAACTCCGCCGCACCGTCGGGATCGAGCTCTTCTCCGCCTTCAGCCACCGCCACATCATCGCTGGATTCGTCGCCGTCAGCTCCTCTTCGACCACCCCTGCACCTCCCCGAGCTTGCCCTCATCATCACTGTGAGCACCACCATGTTTTCCCCATCTCCCTGCTACCACATGTGCCTCGTAGCGAACAACCACCGTAGCCATGCTCCGACCTCCGCTCGGCTTCGCTGCCGCCGCCGTCACCGGGCGCGGAGCGTCGCGCTCGTCCAGTAGGACCAAACCCCGGGCCAAATGGCCACCGAAGTGCCGATGTCGCGCTCGCCGTCACCGCGTCTGAGACCCTGCTCCTGTCGCCCTTGGCCACTCCGCCCGCGCCGTACCCTGCGTTCGGCCGAGCTCCCGCGCGTGCTCGCCGCGCCCGTAGCCATGCTCCCCCGCGCCACTGTCCGTCCCAGGCCGTGCGCTCACATCTGCCCGGCCCGCGCCCCTGCTCCTGCTAGCTGCCGCTGCTACTGTGTGCTGCCTTGCCGCGGCTGCTATGCTCCTCTACATGCCGCTGTTTGCTCTACTGCTGCTGCGCTCCTTCCCCTGTTGCTGCCCGTCCTGCCGCTGGAGCTGCTCTTGTTACTGCCGCTGCTAATACTTAGCTGAAGCCGTTGCCTTTTTGCTAGCCATGGTCGTGCAACTGTGTGTACTTGTGCGTGATGCACAGCCACATAGTAGGCCAACCCAATTAGTTAAGAGCCTAATTAAAAGTTAGTTTACGATTATATTAGTGTTAACTTAGTCTATAGCAAATGACATGTGGGACCCCTCTAATTAGATTAAGTAAATCCAATTAGAAATTGATAAAATCCTGACATGTGGGCCCCTAACACCGCTCACTTTTTGACCCAGTCAACTTTGACTATGCTGACTTTCTGGCCCCACTTGTCATACACTCTGGGTAGGAATTCATGTGTTCACTTAGCATGTATTCAAGTAAATTCGAAATTAGTAATAATTTCAAGAATTCTAGGAATTGATTAAAACTTTGAAAATTAATATAAAATAATCCGTAACTCGGATGAAAATACTTTGTACATGAGACGAATCCGGATACGCAGCCCGTTCGTCCGCCACACATCCCTAGCATAGCGAACACGCAATTTTCCCCCTCCGATTCATCTGTCCGAAAACGCGAAACACTGGGGATCTTTTCCCGGACGTGTCCCCCCTTCACCGGTACCACCTTGTACCGCGTTAGGGCACACCTAGCATCACGCTTTGTCATGTCATGCATCGTCATGCATTTGTTTGCATTATATTTATTATTTCTTCCCCCTCTTCTCTTGCTAGACACCGAGACCGACGCCGCTGCTACCCAGTACGAATACAGTGTTGACGACCCCTCTCTCTTGCCAGAGCAACCAGGCAAGCCCCCCCTTTGATCACCAGATATCGCCTACTCTCCTCTATACTGCTTGCATTAGAGTAGTGTAGCATGTTACTGCTTTCCGTTAATCCTATCCTGATGCATAGCCTGTCCTTGCTACTACTTTTGTTACCTTTACCTGCAATCCTAATGCTTAGTATAGGATGCTAGTTTATCATCAGTGGCTCTACATCCTTGTCCGTCTGCAATGCTATACTATCGGGCCGTGATCACTCGGGAGGTAATCACGGGTATATACTACATACTTTATACATGATACATGTGATGACTAAAGTCGGGTTGGCTCGAGGAGTACCCGCGGTTGATTCACGAATTGGGGGCTAGAAGGACATACTTTCCCGATGGCCCTCTCTGTGTGGATCTTTGTGGCGAAGCGACAGGGCAGGTTGAGACCACCTAGGAGAGAGGTGGGCCTGGCCCTGGTCGGTGTTCACGGTTATTTCAAGATAACATGTTTAACGAGATCTTGGTATTTGATCTGAGTCTGGCCACTGGCCTATACGCACCAACCATCTACGCGGGGATAGTTATGGGCACTCGACGTCGTGGTATCAGCCGAAGCCTTCGTGACGTCAGCGACTGAGCGGCGCGCGCCGGATTGGACTGGAACGCCTGCTAGGCTAGGTCTGCTTCCGGCCGCGTTCGCAATGTGCAGGTGTGCAAAGGGCGATGGGCCCAGACCCCTGCGCCATAGGATTTAGACCGGCGTGCTGACCTCTCTGTTGTGCCTAGGTAGGGCTGTGACGTGTTGATCTTCCGAGGCCGGGCATGACCCAGAAAAGTGTGTCCGGCCAAATGGGATCGAGCATCTTGGGTTATGTGGTGCACCCCTGCAGGGCAGTTAATCTATTCAAATAGCCGTGATCTTCGGTAACAGGACGACTTGGAGTTGTACCTTGACCTTATGACAACTAGAATCAGATACTTAATAAAACACACCCTTCCAAGTGCCAGATACAACTGGTGATCGCTCTCTCACAGGGCGACGAGGGGAGGATCATCGGTTAGGATTATGCTACACGATGCTACTTGGTGAACTTACCATCTACTCTCTTCTCCTGCTGCAAGATGGAGGTTACCAGAAGCGTAGTCTTCGACGGGACTAGCTATCCCCCCTCTTATTCCGGCATTATGCAGTTCAGTCGACATATGATACCCCTTTTTCCATTTGATACCAATGCATACATTTGTGGTGTAGCTCCTTGCTTGCGAGTACTTTGGATGAGTACTCACGGTTGCTTTTCTCCCTCTTTTCCCCTTTCCCTTCTACCTGATTGTCGCAACCAGATGTCGGAGCCCAGGAGCCAGACGCCACCGTCGACGACGACTCCTACTACACTGGAGGTGGCTACTGCTACGTGCAGGCCGCTGATGTCGACCAGGAGTAGTTTAGGAGGATCCCAGGCAGGAGGCCTGCGCCTCTTTCGATCTGTATCCCAGTTTGTGCTAGCCTTCTTAAGGCAAACTTGTTTAACTTATGTCTATACTCAGATATTGTTGCTTCCGCTGACTCGTCTATGATCGAGCTCTTGTATTCGAGCCCTCGAGGCCCCTGGCTTGTAATATGATGCTTGTATGACTTATTTTATTTGTAGAGTTGTGTTGTGATATCTTCCCGTGAGTCCCTGATCTTGATCGTACACGATTGCGTGTATGATTAGTGTACGATTGAATCGGGGGCGTCACAGAATCACTTGGTACTTGCGAACCATGCCTCATGGGCAAGATAACTAAAACTTCATTCTCAGGAACAATGGAGCGAGCAACAGAGTTATTGGAAATCATAAATACTGACGTATGTGGTCCAATGAACATTGAGGCTCACGACAGATATCGTTATTTTCTCACCTTCACAGATGATTTGAACAGATATGGGTATATCTACTTAATGAAACATAAGTCTGAAACATTTGAAAAGTTCAAAGAATTTCGGAGTGAAGTGGAAAATCATCGTAATAAGAAAATAAAGTTTCTACGATCTGATCGTGGAGGAGAATATTTGAGTTACGAGTTTGGTCTTCATTTGAAATAATGCAGAATAGTTTCGCAACTCACGCCACCCGGAACACCACAACGTAATGGTGTGTCCGAACATCGTAATCGTACTTTACTGGATATGGTGCGATCTAGGATGTCTCTTACTGATTTACTACTATCGTTTTGGGGTTATGCTTTAGAGACGGCTGCATTCACGTTAAATAAGGCACCATCTAAATCCGTTGAGACGACACCTTATGAACTATGCTTTAGCAAGAAACCCAAGTTGTTGTTTCTTAAAGTTTGGGGCTACGATGCTTATGTGAAAAAGCTTCAACCTGATAAGCTCGAATCCAAATCAGAGAAATGTGTCTTCATAGGATACCCAAAGGAGACTGTTGGGTACACCTTTTATCACAGATCCGATGGCAAGATATTTGTTGCTAAGCATGGATCCTTTCTAGAGAAGGAGTTTCTCTCGAAAGAAGTGAGTGGGAGGAAAGTAGAACTTGATGAGGTAATTGTACCTACTCCCTTGTTGGAAAGTAGTTCATCACTGAAATCAGTTCCAGTGATTCCTACACCAGTAAGTGAGGAAACTAATGATGATGATCATGAAACTTCAGATCAAGTTACTACCGAACCTCGTAGGTCAACCAGAGTAAGATCCGCACCAGAGTGGTACGGTAATCCTGTTCTGGAGGTCATGTTACTTGACCATGACGAACCTACGAACTATGAGGAAGCGATGATGAGCCCAGATTCCGCAAAATAGCTTGAGGCCATGAAATCTGAGATGGGATCCATGTATGAGAACAAAGTGTGGACTTTGGTTGACTTGCCCGATGATCGGCAGGCCACAGAGAATAAATGGATCTTCAAGAAGAAGACTGACGCTGACGGTAATGTTAGTGTCTACAAAGCTCGACTTGTTGCAAAAGGTTTTTGACAAGTTCAAGGAGTTGACTACGATGAGACCTTCTCACCCATAGCGATGTCTAAGTCCGTCTGAATCATGTTAGCAATTGCCACATTTTATGATTATGAAATTTGGCAAATGGATGTCAAAATTGCATTCCTTAATGGATATCTTAAAGAAGAGTTGTATATGATGCAACCAGAAGGTTTTGTCGATCCAAAAGGTGCTAACAAAGTGTGCAAGGTCCGGTAATCCATTTATGGACTGGTGCAAGCCTCTCGGAGTTGGAATAACGTTTTGATAGTGTGATCAAAGCATATGGTTTTATACAGACTTTTGGAGAAGGCTGTATTTACAAGAAAGTGAGTGGGAGCTCTGTAGCATTTCCATATTATATGTAGATGACATATTGTTGATCGGGAATGACATTGAATTTCTGAATAGCATAAAAGGATACTGGAATAAGATTTATTGAATGAAAGTCCTCGATGAAGCTGCTTATATATTGGGCATCAAGATCTATAGAGATAGATCAAGACGCTTAATTGGACTTTCACAAAGCACATACCTTGATAAAGTTTTGAAGAAGTTCAAAATGGATCAAGCAAAGAAAGGGTTCTTGCCTGTGTTACAAGGTGTGAAGTTGAGTCAGACTCAATGCCTCACCACTACAGAAGATAGAGAGAAAATGAAAGTCATTCACTATGCTTCAGCCATTTGTTCTATCATGTATGCAATGTTGTGTACCAGACCTGATGTCCTTTCTATTAGTTTAGTAGGGAGGTACCAAAGTAATCTAGGAGTGAATCACTGGACAGCGGTCAAGAATGTCCTGAAATACCTGAAAAGGACTAATGATATGTTTCTTGTTTATGGAGGTGGCAAAGAGCTTGTCGTAAATGGTTATGTCGATGTAAGCTTTGTCACAGATCCGGATGACTCTAAGTCACAAACCGGATACCGTTTTTATTAAATGGTGGAGCTGCCAGTTGGTGCAGTTCCAAGTAGAGCGTCCTGGCGGGATCTACATGTGAAGCGGGGTACATAGCTGCTTCGGAAGCAGCAAATGAAGGAGTCTGGATGAAGGAGTTCATATCCGATCTAGGTGTCATACCTAGTGCATCGGGTCCAATGAAAATCTTTTGTGACAATACTGGTGCAATTGCTTGGCAAAGGAATCCAGATTTCACAAGAGAACCAAGCACATCAAGAGATTCTTCAATTCCATCTGCGATCAAGTCAAGGAGGGAGACATAGAGATTTGCAAGATACATACAGATCTGAATGTTGCAGACCCGTTGACTAAGACTCTCTCACGAGCAAAACATGATCGGCACCAAGACTCCATGGGTGTTAGAATCATTACAATGTAATCTAGATTATTGACTCTAGTGCAAGTGGGAGACTGAAGGAAATATGCTCTAGAGGCAATAATAAAGTTCTTATTTATATTTCCTTATATCATGATAAATGTTTATTATTCATGCTAGAATTGTATTAACCGGAAACTTAGTACATGTGTGAATACATAGACAAACAGAGTGTCACTAGTATGCCTCTACTTAACTAGCTCGTTGAATCAATGATAGTTATGTTTCCTAACCATAGACATGAGTTGTCACTTGATTAACAAGATCACATCATTAGAGAATGATGCGATTGACTTGACCCATCTGTTAGCTTAGCACGATGATCATTTAGTTTGTTGCTATTGCTTTCTCCATAACTTATACATGTTCCTATGACTATGAGATCATGCAACTCCCGAATACCGGAGGAACACTTAGTGTGCTATCAAACGTCACAATGTAACTGGGTGACTATAAAGATGCTCTGCAGGTGTCTCCGATGGTGTTTGTTGAGTTGGCATAGATCGAGACTAGCATTTGTCACTCGGAGTATCGGAGAGGCATCTCTAGGCCCTCTCGGTAATGCACATCACTATAAGCCTTTCAAGCAATGTGACTAATGAGTTAGTTATAGGATGATGCATTACAGAGCGAGTAAAGAGACTTTCCAGTAACGAGATTGAACTAGGTATTGAGATACCGACGATCGAATCTCAGGCAAGTAACATACCGATGACAAAGGGAACAACGTATGTTGTTATGCGGTTTGACCGATAAAGATCTTCGTAGAATATGTGGGAGCTAATATGAACATCTAGGTTCCACTATTGGTTATTGGCCGGAGACATGTCTCGGTCCTGCCTACATAGTTCTTGAACCCGTAGGGTCCGCATGCTTAACGTTCGGTGACGATCGGTATTATGAGTTTATGTGTTTTGATGTACCGAAGGTAGTTTGGAGTCCCGGATGTGATGATGGACATGACGAGGAGTCTCGCAATGGCCGAGACATAAAGATCGATATATTGGATGACTATGTTTGGACATCGGAAAGGTTTCGAGAGAGTTTGGGCATATACCGGAGTACCGGGGGGTTACCGACCCCCCCCCCCCGGGAGTCAATGGGCCTTAATGGGCCATAGTGGAAAGGAGGAGGAGGCCGCCAAGGTGGGGGCGTGCCCCTCCCAAGCCCAATCCGAATTGGGAGGGGGCGGCCCCCTTTCCTTCTCTCCCTCTCCCCTTCCTTCCCTCTCCTACTCCAACTAGGGAAGGGGAATCCTACTCCCACCAGGAGTAGGACTCCCCCCTTGGGCGCGCCTAGGAGGCCGGCCCTCTCCCCCTACTCCACTCCTTTATATAAGGGGGGCACCCCATAGACACACAACTTGATCATTGATCTCTTAGCCGTGTGCGGTGCCCGCCTCCACCATAATCCACCTCGGTCATATCGTCGTAGTGCTTAGGCGAAGCCCTGCACCGGTAGCTTCATCATCACCGTCATCACGCCGTCGTGCCGACGAAGCTCTCCCTCGACACTCAACTGGATCAAGAGTTCGTCGGACGTCACCAAGCCGAACGTGTGCATATCATGCAGGTGCCGTACTTTTGGTACTAGGATCGGTCGGATCATGAAGACGTACGACTACATAAACCACATTGTCATAACGCTCTTCCGCTTACGGTCTATGAGGGTACGTGGACATCACTCTTCCCCTCTCGTTGCTCTGCATCACCATGATAGATCTTGCGCGTGCGTAGGAATTTTTTTGAAATTACTGTGTTCCCCAACAACTACTACTACCAATGTGCTGGCCCATGTGTTGCAATGGATCCAAAGTAGTAGAATAATACTTGTTCATGGGCTTGAAATATAAACACTCTAGTTTTGACATACATATATCTGTAAAAGTAAATCATGCTTCACTCAAAATATATTCCTCGGGCTGTTTTGATGGTTTGAAGATAATATGTTTTAAAAAAATTGGAGCTATTTTTTTTTTACATTTTGTAGCGTGGCACGGCATCTGCACTGATCGTATGAAAAAAAATTGAGTTTGGGTCGGTGGCACACCCTGCGGCAAGATGCCCGTGTGGCCTTCTTCTATAACTAGCAAGATGCCCTTGCATTGCAGGGAACATCAAGATGCATTTTTTTACAAAACACCTGTTGTGATTGACCCTTGTAGGAGTAATCCCATGTGTAAAAACTAATTATATCTTGAGAATTTTATCGAAAAATGGTATCTTTGGAACAAGTTTTCTCTACTACAGCTCCTTTTAGTGAGTGGTATGCAATGCATGTGTCAACAGACGTGATAGCTTGTCCATGGAAGTTGAACCACGGCGACCATCACGTTTCTTGTTTCTACCACTGCCACACCCACACACAATTCCCACGACGCTGCTCCAACCCATGGCATGACGTCCCCCGACGTGCGCCTCATCCCTCTCGTCCCCACCGCTCCTCTGCCTTTGTGTGCATGACATGCGGGCCAGCTGAACTGCGGCGACCATCAACTTTCTACCACAGCCACACCCGATTGGACGCGGTTTGCCTGCTCCGATCCGTACACCCGTACCATCGAACTTTCATCCAGCGGCTGTGACACATTTCATCCCGGGCATCAATCCTCAGATGGAGTACTTCTGTACTACAGGTAGTACCCGCCGGTGTGGCCATCTACGCCTCGTAACGCCTCGACGCCCAGCTGTGGCACCCTCGCCACGGCCACGCCACCACCGGTCGGTTCATCTTGAACGAGTGAGTCGCGAACCATGCCACCACCATGAGAATGACATGTGGGCCTGCCACATTTAAGGTCCGCATGTCATTGACTCATAGGCCGGTGCACTAAGCCACTGAAGCTCGGTCCCATGGGCCTCGAGAGGGAAATGCAACTCCTACGGTAGGCCTTGTCGTGCTCCTGCAGTACGAGCTCGTGCAAACCCGGATGAGATTTGGTAACCAACTAGTAAGCTACACGTGCATTGCACACATGAGATTTGGTAACCAAATATCTACTCTCTACCCTCTATATCTATATCTATATCTATATCTATATCTATATCTATATCTATATCTATATCTATACTCTTAATAAAAATAGAGTTGGTGATGATGTGTCTGCCATCCTGCAATATAGGCCTTTCGATTTATATCTGACGAATAGGAAGGAAACTATGACAATTTTGCAAAAAGATGCCCACACCCCTCTCCACATTTGCAAATAAGGCCTTCCCTTGTTCATCCTTTTCTCCCACAACATAAACTACTCATACAAATGCATCTTGATTTTCCGTGCAACGCATGGGCATCTTGCAAGTTATGAATAAATAACACTCTATCAACGAGCCCCATCAGACACCAAATATCTTGGCTTCAGTGCTACAGCTAGATCTTCCCCTCATTTATGTTTTCCAACCCGGCGGCGGGCGGGGTGCGGTTTGCCAATGGTCGGTTTGCTCAACGGCGGTCCCACATGAAAGTGAAAATGCTAGGCAACATGCCTTCCCTAGCTATGTGGCGTGCTGGACGGGCCATGGAGTACTCCCGATTCCCGGGCGTGTGGGGGTGCGACGCGAACATGGCATGCCTTTTCCTTTTACTGGCAACGTGCTCGTGCATTGCAATAGATCCAAAGTAGTAGAATAGTAGTACTTGTTCACAAACTTGAAATAAATCACTCTTGTTTTGATATACTCCTAATATATTACTTTTCACTCAAAATATATTTCTTACGCTGTTTCAATGAGGTGAGGGAGGGATGTGGTTGCTTTCAAGATAATAAGGGGTTTTCTGCAAATTGGAACAGAGAAGTGGGCTATTGTTGCAAAAATGCCACAACTTACCTCACAGCCGTTAGATGCAGATCTAATGGTCAGAAACGACGGATGGCAGACACACCACCATCACCAACTGCGTCTTTTATAGGAGTAGGAGTAGAGAAAATTGTATAAATTATAACATTTTGTTCTGCTCCTTGGCACAATCGTTAGATAGAAATAACGATTGGAAATGCTAGGGCGGGGCGATTTCTGCCAGATAAGCAGGGTACGTAGTAGCTAGGTTGGCGCATCGTCGGTTTGGTCACATGCGGTCAGACATGTTCTAGTGTTTCTAGCAAGACGCCCATGCGTTGCACGAAGTTGATGGAAAAGGTAAGCACAACTTATAAATTGACGGATGGAGTACTAGTTACAGTGATGCATATAATATTGGGAAAACTTTGTTTTTGCCACTCTAATTTTTGCCCACTTTGCTTATGCCACTCTAGAATTTGACATTTCACTTTTGCCACTCTTAGATTTTGACAATATATCCCTTTTGCCATTCAGTGTCAAAAGCAAACTTTTCGGAGTGGCAATTGTGATACATTGTCAAAAGCTAAGAGTGGCAAAAGTG
Source organism: Triticum dicoccoides (assembly GCF_002162155.2). NCBI lineage: Eukaryota > Viridiplantae > Streptophyta > Magnoliopsida > Poales > Poaceae > Triticum > Triticum dicoccoides. The sequence continues at coordinate 353,902,508 of NC_041392.1, forward strand.
AAATGAAAAATTATCCTTTTTGGCATGGAATGGCATTTGTGATGTATTGTCAAAAGCAAAGAGTGGCAAAGGTGAGATGTCAAATTCTAGAGTGGCATAAGCAAAATTGGCAAAAGCTAGAGTGGCAAAGACAAAGTTTCCCTATAATTAAGCAAAGTGATCACACATGTCAGTATTGACTAGAACGAGAATGCAATAGCACAATAAGAATTAAGGCCACGATGATGCGATCGCAGTGGTGGTTACAGGAGGCAAGAAGAAAGATGCATCCATCAACGTACGACCTCCTCCTCCTCAAATTAGTGTGCCGGGCCACCGACCGGCGGCTAAGGAGCGGCGGCTTTTGTGGCGAGGTCAAGGTGCTTCTCAGCAAAGGCATCCAAGGGTTCCAGCCGGTTGAGGAAGGCCAACATCGTAGCGTCCTCAATGGCCTTGTAGATACCTATGTACACGATTTGCTCGTACATGTTGATGTCTACTACACAACCTTCTTGTTGTAGACGTTGTTGGGCCTCCAAGTGCAGAGGTTTGTAGGACATTAGAAAATTTCCCTCAAGTGGATGACGTAAGGTTTATCAATCCGTGGGAGGCGTAGGATGAAGATGGTCTCTCTAAAACAACCCTGCAATCAAATAACAAAGAGTCTCTTGTGTCCCCAACACACCCAATACAATGGTAAATTGTATAAGTGCACTAGTTCAGCGAAGAGATGGTGATACAAGTGCAATATGGATGGTAGATATAGGTTTTTGTAATCTGAAAATATAAAAACAGCAAGGTAGGAATTGGTAAAAGTGAGCGTAAACAGTATTGCAATGCATTGAAACAAGGCCTAGGGTTCATACTTTCACTAGTGCAAGTTCTTTGAACAATAATAACATAATTGGATCATATAACAATCCCTCAACTTGCAACACAGAGTCACTCCAAAGTCACTAATAGAGTAGAACAAACAAAGAGATTATTGTAGGTTACAAAACCACCTCAAAGTTATCCAGTTTGATCGATCCATTCAAGAGTTCGTAGTAGAATAACACCTTAAGACACAAATCAACCAAAATCCTAATGTCACCTAGATACTCCAATATCACCTCAAGTATCCGTGGGTATGATTATACAATATGCATCACACAATCTCATATTCATCTATTCAACCAACACAAAGAACTTCAAAGAGTCCCCCAAAGTTTCTACCAGAGAGTCAAGACAAAAATGTGTGCCAACCCCTATGCATAAGTTCACGCGGTCACAGAACTTGCAAGTTGATCACCAAAACATACATCAAGTGGATCACGTGAATACCCCATTGTCACCATAGATAAGGACGTGCAAGACATACATCAAGTGTTCTCAAATCCTTAAAGACTCAATCCGTTAAGATTACTTCAAAGGGAAAACTCAATCCATTACAAGAGAGTAGAGGGGGAGAAACGTCATAAGATCCAACTATAATAGCAAAGCTCGCGTTACATCAAGATCGTGTTGAATCAAGAACACGAGAGAGAGAGAGAGAGAGATCAAACACATAGCTACCGGTACATACCCTCAGCCCCGAGGGTGAACTACTCCCTCCTTGTCATGGAGAGCGCCGGGATGATGAAGATGGCCACCGGAGAGGGATTCCCCCCTCCGGTAGGGCGCCGGAACCGGTCTGGATTGGTTTTCCATGGCTACAGAGGCTTGCGGCGGCGGAACTCCCGATCTAGGTTTCTTTCTGGAAGTTTGGGGTTATATAAGAGGTGTTGGAGTCGGGAACAAGTCGGGGGGGGGGTCCCTAAGGCAGCCACGAGGTAGGGGGCGCTCCGAGGGGGTAGGGCGCGCCCCCACCCTCGTGGGGGCCTCGAGACTCTTCAGTCCCATCTCTGGTAGTCCGTGGGCTTCTTCTGGTCCAAAAATGATCTCCATGAAATTTTAGGTCAATTGGACTCCGTTTGGTTTTCCTTCTCTGCGATACTCAAAAACAAGGAAAAAACTTAAACTGGCACTGGGCTCTAGGTTAATATGTTAGTCCCAAAAATCATATAAAATACCATATAAATGCATATAGAACATCCTAGATGGATAATATAATAGCATGGAACAATCAAAAATTATAGATACGTTGGAGACGTATCACATGTGGATGTGTAGGTCGACGGATTCTTGCACGGCGAGGCGCCTCGCGGCGAGCGCGACCTCCAGGTGGACATTCTTCATGGCATCGGCGGGCAGTCACAGGGCCACCAGTTCCTGAAAGAGGTTCCGACCATGGAGGCCGATTAGGGTGGCAGGCAATGAGGAGCCCTGGCGTGTGGGCTGGAGGAGTACGGCGATGTCGTCCCCGAGCTTCTTGAGGACGGTGAGCTTGTTGGTGGTGGCAACGATCATCTGGTCCAACTGAGAGTCGTAGTTGGCGTCGACGGCGGACATCCACCATCCAGTCGTGAACACTGTCTGGAGACGATCCTTGATGCCATGCCGCAGGCCGGCGTCATGGACCATCTGGCACAGCTGCTTGCCGCTCGCGCGCATCGCCGCCATGGGTCTGGAGTGAGCACTTTTGTGCTTAGTGTAGGTGCTTAGGCAAATGCTTAGGTGCGTATGATGTGGTAGATGCATTGGAATGGAGGGGTCCCTTTATATGAGTGCAAACTCGTTGCATTCACATAGTGCAGCCTCTTTTCCCGGTCCTCCTGCCATTACTCCCGTCATGCATGCACGATGCTAATTGAAGGAGGGTGCATTATTGGCCGTTCAACATTTCGGGAACCGCTACCCCTCCCTCGTCTGCATTAAAGCCGTATCGGGAACTGTGCCGCCTACTGTCAAATCGAATAGTACTGCGCCGCCCGCTGCACGCCCGACTGAACACGCCTCATCACCTCCATCAAACCGCTCCGTTAAACCCGCATGCAAACTGAGAAACCTACTCCGGCCACACGTCCGTTCATAAGCGGGCCGGAATTAAACGCAACATCGTCCGACCTCCTCCCATCCGCCCTCAGTTTAAACTAGGCCAAAAGCCGGCCAAGCTCCTACCGCCCGCCCTCTATTTAAACGAGGCCAGACAGAAAACAGGCAAGAATCGTACCCCTCCGGCGCTCCCCCATCTCCTCCTTCACCATTTTCTCCACTATTCTGATGGCTTCTCAGGAGCCATTCTCCAGCATACTACCTGACTGGGTGGCCCGCCGAGCCCTCCGGATACGGGCGAGGCCGCTCATTGCTTCATCAACCTTGCTTGGCCCGACGGAGCTAGTTGCCGCCCCAATCCGGTGCGTGGTTCAGCAACTCACCGCTCCAGTTCAGCTCGACGAGGAGTGGTGAGTTTCTCCACGCCGGCATCGTACCGCGCCACCAGTGTCTGCGTGGCCGCGGCTCCCGTGCGTCCGGCCGCGCCTCCCATGCTTGCGGCAACGCCATGCAGGCAGAGACAGAAGCCGGGTGTGTGGAGAGCGACGAGTCGGTGGCCAGCTTCTCCATGTCTGCCGCCATCATCGAGGAGAAGTAGAACATGGGAGGCCACTGCCACTTGGGTCCCATGAAGGCCACCGCCGAGGCGACGACTGCGCATTCAGGTGGCTTCGTCTCTTCCGAGGACCTTCATCGACCCCGCAAGTGTCTGCTGGACATGAGGAAGACAATGGGATTCACGGGACGCCATTTAGATTAGGTACTCCCTCTCCTGCTGGCGGGAAATATTTGTTCTAAGAATGGATAAATTGGATGTGTGATGACCCACAAGTGTAGGGGATCTATCATAGCCTTTCCGATAAGTAAGAGTGTCAAACCCAACGAGGAGCAGAAGGAAATGATAAGCAGTTTTCAGTAAGGTATTCTCTGCAAGCACTGAAATTATCGGTAACAGATAGTTTTGTGATAAGGTAATTTGTAACGAGTAGCAAGTAATAAAAGTAAATAGGGTGCATCAAGATGGCCCAATACTTTTTGTAGCAAAGGACAAGCCTGGACAAACTCTTATATGAAGGAAAGCGCTCCCAAGGACACATGGGAATTATTGTCAAGCTAGTTTTCATCACGTTCATATGATTCACGTTCGGTACTTTGATAATTTGATATGTGGGTGGACCGGTGCTTGGGTACTATCCTTACTTGGACAAGCATCCCACTTATGATTAACCCCCGTTGCAAGCATCCGCAACTACAACAGAAGTATTAAGGTAAACCTAACCATAGCATGAAACATATGGATCCAAATCAGCCCCTTACGAAGCAACGCATAAACTAGGGTTTAAGCTTCTCTCACTCTAGCAACCCATCATCTACTTATTACTTCCCAATGCCTCCCTCTAGGCCCAAACAATGGTGAAGTGTCATGTAGTCGACGTTCACATGACACCACTAGAGGGATGAGAACATACATCTCATCAAAATATCGAACGAATACCAAATTCTCATCACTACTTGTAGCAAGACTTCTCCCATGTCCTCGGGAACAAACGTAACTACTTACAAAGCATATTCATGTTCATAATCAGAGGGGTATTAATATGCATAATGGATCTGAACATATGATCTTCCACCAAGTAAACCAACTAGCATCAACTACAAGGAGTAATCAACACTACTAGCAACCCACATGTACCAATCTGAGGTTTGGATACAAAGATTGGATACAAGAGATGAACTAGGGTTTGAGATAAGATGGTGCTGGTGAAGATGTTGATGGAGATTGACCCCCTCCCAATGAGAGGATCATTGGTGATGATGATGGTGATGATTTTCCCCTCCCGGAGGGAAGTTTCCCAGGCAGAACAGCTCTGCCTGAGCCCTAGATTGGTTCCGCCTCATGGCGGCGGAGTTTCTTTCCGAAAGCTTGCTTATGATTTTTTCTCGGACAAAAGACTTCATATAGCAGAAGATGGGCACCGGAGGCCTGCCAGGGGGCCCACGAGGCAGGGGGCGCGCCCAGGGGTGTAGCGCGCGCCGCCCACCCTCGTGGCCAGGGTGTGGTTCCCCTCTGGTGGATTCTTTCATCAATATTTTTTTATTAATTCCAAAAATAACTTCCGTTAACTTTCAGGACTTTTGGAGCTGTGCAGAATAGGTCTCTAATATTTGCTCCTTTTCCAGCCTAGAATTCCAGCTACCGGCATTCTCCCTCTTCATGTAAACCTTGTAAAATAAGAGAGAATAGGCATAAGTATTGTGACATAACGTGTAATGACAGGCCATAATGCAATAAATATCGATATAAAAGCATGATGCAAAATGGACGTATCAACTCCCCCAAGCTTAGACCTCGCTTGTCCTCAAGCGAAAGCCGATATCGAAAAATATGTCCACATGTTTAGAGATAGAGGTGTCGATAAAATAAAATACAGATATGGGGGCATCATGATCATTCTTAGAATAGAAACATATATATATATATGTATATATATGTATATATATATATATATATATATATATATATATATATATATATATATACACATCTAGGCTATTCTGTTTCGCGTAACAGAATATTATTCTGTTACCATTGTTGAACTGATGAATTCGAGGGGTTGAACTGATGCTCTCATTTTTGTCGAACTGATCATCTTCTTTTATGAAGTGATGCTCTCAGTTTGGACCTGTGTTACTGGGCTCATGGCGTTTTCATCCCCGCAGCTTAATCGCCACAGCTACCGCCGCTATCGAGGAGCTCGAGCTGCTCGCCCCGAGGGCCTTCGCGGGCGCCCAAATGGACCGCCACGACCTGGGCGCGTCCGGTGAGATTCGACAAGACGCTGCGCAAGGCCGCCACGCCGGACATGGAGTCGGAGCCGGCGGCGGCGCGGGCGGCGGAGCACGTGCCGCCGTGGCGCGAGCAGGTGACGGTCCATGGGATGGTGGCGGCGCTGCTCATCGGCGTGGTGTACATAGTGATCGTCATGAGCTCAGCCTCACCACGGGGCTCGTCCGCACGCTCAACCTCTTCGCCGCGCTGCTCATGCCTCGGCATTGCCTATCTCCCCTTCACACGCCAGGAGAACACTGTCGTTCAGACCTGCGCCGTCGCCTGCTACACCATCGGCTTCGGCGGTAAGCTCTTCCCTCCATCTCTCTCATGCCGGCCTGATCAAAAATTAGTTTATTACCCCCAATTCAGCATCCCCGCCATTACCGAACCTTTTTTAGATAAAATCTTGATTAGCTTGCTAACTAATTCTGGTCTTGCGCTGAATCCTGGGCATGCGGGTGGGTTTGGGTCCTTCTTGTTGGAGCTGGACAGGAAGACGTACGAGTTGTCCGGGGTGAACACGCCGGGCAACGTGCCGGGGAGCTACAAGGAACCCGGCATCGGCTAGACTTCCTCCTCGACGTCAGCTTCGTGGGCTTGCTCACCCTGCTCCCTCTCAGGAAGGTACAAACGATTCCATTTCCATACTTCTGTGCCCCCCTTGTGTGATATCTCCGTGTCCATGGTGAGGCACACTTCCTGATTTTTTCTTGGTCGTTGGTGTTACTATCAGACATACTGAAAATTTGGCACTGCTCGCAAGACCATAGCATCAGGGTTGTGGTCATTGACGGTGATTATTCCCTCCACCTCCTCCCCAAAAATTATTTTCCCCTGTTCTCACTTGTTAACCGGAATTTCAACATCGACGATCAACCCCCAAGTCATCGTTTGCTACAATGCTGACGGAATCTAGCTAATCTGCATTTTATTTTGTTCTTGATGAAAAAGACATTTACAGTCGATTTCGTAGTCGCAGTTGGTCTTCAATTGAACTGACGATTTGGTGAAACGAAACTCTTTTCAAGTACTGGGAATCGACTACAAGCTAACATACCCAAGTGGGATCGCCGACGTGGTGGGGTTGAACTGATGCTCTCATTTTGGTCGAACTAATCGTCTTCTTTAGTACTGAGGTATTTTCACATACCTCAGTACTGACTTTAAAATGGCAGTCGGAATGAATAGAGTACTTGTACTAATCTATGTGTGTGTTTGTACTGAGGTATTTTTTGCAAAGTAATGTTGAATAAGGTGAGACCGGTCGTGTTGTTGTTTTCGTCCTGAAAACAACAGAGTACTCAAATTCATCTTTGTATGGGTTTGTACTGAGCATGATTTTCACAAAACCGGACTTTATTTTGTATTTCCTCACTACTATTTTGTCGATTTTGAAGTTCCGTTTTTTCTGTCCTTGAACTTACCCAAGTTTTTCCTAGTAAAATGTGCACTCTCTTTTGGAAACAGAGTGTATGAACATTCACATGGAGAGTAGTTGAACTTTTAAGCACTTTATTTTATATAAACATCCTTTTTTCTAACCCTTGTTTATTAACTTCATGTGGAAGTGCCACATTTTCTTTAGCAGGTGAAACTTTTTTGCTGTGCAGATTTTGGACTTATCTGTCTTTCTAGTTTGAACTCACCCATCAATTTTTTAACTGATGATAAAGCACATAGTGAACGTCTACACTTAGTGTATGTTTACTTGTACAACCATGGGAGTATACTATGTGAACATTTATTATATAAACATTTAGGCCGTGTTCGGGAATTCACCAGCTCCTAGAATCTGCGGAGCAACGGTTTGCTCGCTCCCAGATTTTGTACTAGAGCTCCCTCCGCTCCCGGAGCGGAGCCTAGAGCGGAGTATTCCCAAACGGGGCCTTATTCACAAAATACAAAGAAGCCCATAAAGAGTGCATCTCTCACGAAACTATCCATAAACACATCAATTAATAAAGACTACATCTCTCAGGGAAACTAGCCATGAACACATCAGTTCATAAAGTGTACATATCATTGAACATATAATGCAACTACCGAAAAGTAACAACAAAGAACATTTATTTTTTGAACACAAGAACATTTAATTTTTGTTTCTGGTGTCGCCGGATAACTATCATTGAACTCTCCCAGCCGGCGATGCTTCTCTCAAGACAGAACCCAGTGGACACTGCACACGGAAAGCCCAGCGCGGCAATGTTAGTACTTACCAAGGTGTTGCATCTGTACTCACTATGGCGATGTGTTTGTACTGCCCAAAAACATACGCAAGAGCACAAAGTAAACATTTTTTAAAACTTGTGCTCACAGGAATAGTGACAACACCTAAAGAGCATGTTCTTTTCACATCTTCCCAATTACTCAATTAACAGAACAACACATCTATGCATTGGATGCACACAGAGGACTACCATCAGCGCTCAACTTGGACGACTGCCAGCAACCGTGGTGGACGGGCTGGTGGTGGTGCCTTACCTTTTATAAATCAAAGCTCCTATGTTTATGCTATACTTTCATGCAGTTCTTCACTCAAGTAATAATTTTAGTTTAACCATTTGAAGAACCAACATCAGTGCTTGAATTAGTACCTTCTCAGAGGTGCAGACGCAGTAAGAAAGAAGTTTGTGTGGAGCTCGAGGGAGCGATGCACGTAGCATGACAGGGAGCATCGAACTACCCTCTACCAAGAGGTTGACCTATGGAGGAGCATCCATTGCCCATGGCGAGGCAGAGGTGCGCCGGCGAGTGATGCAGCCTCATTGGAAGTAGGCAGATCCGGGGCCGGTGTGACGTAGCCTCGTTGGATCCAGGTGGCGCGGCGGCTGGAGAAGCCCGTACTGCGCATGAATAGAGGGGGTGTGGAGATGATGTTTCTACGCATCACATCTGCTAACAAAAATTGAGAGGAAATATTGTAGGATGCTCTAAAAAATACTACATCAGGAACTAAACATCAGCTTGTAATTGAACTAACCTAAATTAAACTGAAACTATAACTATTGAACTGATCTGTAACTATAACAAGAATTGTACTGAACTAAATTTAGTAATTGAACTGAACCAAAAATATATTTAGTAATTTAGTAATTGAACTGATGGTCTTTTTGTCGAATCACGTAGTGAAGAACTGCTGCAGATCATGTGGAAAATATACCAATGAGAAACCGAATGTGTGGCGGCACCGCTGCAACACTTGTGTCTTTTATAACATTTTCAAGAGAATCTGACCATACACTTGCTGGAAAAATGGAACTTCAAATAAATCTATTCGGCAAGAGGCAACATAGGGTATCCTTTCTTTGCCCTATTATACCAAATACCAAACAACAAAAATTGGTTCTCATAAGCATTTCAACAAGCACCTAGACCATCAATTATTTTCATATAAGTAGCATGGAATCGAATGGAGCAACAGTAGGGCATGAGAAGAAAGAAGTACCAGCAGCACCTCAAGATCCTACCATTTTTTGTACATGATGCATCTCCCCTATCGTTCAGATACAGGAGATCATTGAGTTCACTTACCGGAGATCATTCAGTTCAATTAGTGTACATGCTCGCACGCCGCATCAGGCACCAGACATGCACCAGCACACACACCACAGCACACACGCAAGTTCTAGTAGGCAGCATGGATTATTTTGTTGAATTCATTGAACTGAAGGGAGCTCCTTCGACCTATAAGATGAACAGAAAAAAGCAAATGAAATTTGTCAAGATCAAAATGACCATAATAATCATGTAAAACATGTAAAAATAACGACAAGTTCATGCACAGTAACATTAGAAGTACATAAAAGAAACCTAAAAATAAGTTCTGTACTTTGAAATACTTCATTTTAGTTCCCAAATACTTCACTTGTTTTGAAATATGAACTTCTATATTTATTTTCTTAGAACTTATTATGTTTTCCCTGCAAATTACATGGGTGAGAGCATGGTGCTCTAATTCAATTGCATATATCTAAAACTCCACACACGACCTGAACTTATGCATAACAGTGTGAGTGCAGAATACTTGTAAGCATAAGAAAAAGACATAGAGTGCACATTAAAGTTGATGTACCGAAAATAATGCAAATTTTGAACTGAAAATCAAGTAAAAGCTGAACTCATATAAAGTTCAAGGTCAAAGAACCTCCACATCCATCAAACTTCATATCCTGTAGTTCAACTTCTGTAAAAATAGAACTTGTGGTATCCCTCATAAATCAACAAGAAAACCTGCAGAAAAATGTACATGTTCTCATTGGCATATCAACAAGCACCTTCAGAGCACAGAGTGTCATATGCACTTATCTACAGAGAAGGCATCCGTCCATGGTAGAGAAAGCATTGTTCAGAGAAAGATCAATGACACAGCACACATACAACCCTGATTCTTCTTAAATTTATCACCCTCTCATCGAGCTCAAGTTGTACTGCAACTCACTCGGATATTTGCTGTAGTAGTGGCCCGCGGACTGCTATTGGTTTGCGAGTTGGACTTGAGTCTCTTTAAATTTTTGAAACTGGTACATGCAATGCAAATAGTCAATATGAGCATAAATCTCTAGATGAATAAGAACAGAGCATCAGAAGATTCATCAAATTCATACCAAAAATGTCGGATCAGGGGGCGGAGCATGGGGTGGCCTACACACGACTCTTTTTTGAGTGACCGGCGGCGGAGCGAGAAGTTGGACTGATGACCTGTAGATCTTCCAGTTGACTAGCCCCAGCGACCACATTGGCAGCTGCACGAACGGTGCCAACTGAATGGGCTTTGGTAGTGGTGACGAATGGCCTGGTGACTGAGTTTGAACGGACGGTGAGCTTAGGCGGCAGGGGGTGACGCCGGAGGAGCAGTAGTGGCGCGTGGTGGATTGAGGAGGCGCGGAGGAATACGGCCAACAGTGACGCATGGCGGCCAGGTTGCCGGCGGCTGCACACTTTGGTCTCAGGAGGAGCAAGGATGAGTTGCGAGAGGGCATGCCGGCGTTGAGCGGGAGGCGAGCTGGACAGTGATGGAGGTCGGGGAGGAGTTGGGGACAAGGTGGCAGCTTGATCTAGTAGACACGGGGATGGGGTGGTGGCCAATGGCGGGAGAGAATGGGGTGGGCGGCGGCCGGAGACGAAGAAGATAGGAGCAGGGCGGCGGCCAGAGCAGGGGGAGATGAGAGCGGGGCGGCGACCGGAGCCGGGGAGACGGGAGCGGGGCGACGACCGGAGCCAAGGGAGACGGGAGCGGGGCGACGGCCGGAGCCAGGGGATTTGGGAGTGGGGCGACAACCGGAACCAGGGGAGACGGGAGCGGGGTGGTGGCCAGAGCCAGGGAGACCGGAGTGGGGGCAGTGGCCAGAGCCGGGGAGACGGGAGCAGGGCGGTGGCTAGAGCCAGGGAGATGGGAGCGGGGGCGATGGCCGGAGCCGGTAGGATGGGAGTGGTGGTTGCGGAGGCGGAGACAGAAGATAAGTTTTTTTTGCCATTTTTCCTTTTTTACTAATAGTACTCCTACATATACCGGTTCGGGATTTGTCATTGGTCCTATATAGGGGACGGTAGTAACAGAATAATATTCTGTTACTAGTAACAGAATAGTATATATATATATATTGTCATATGATCTCCCATGCTAAAGTAACAATTCATTCACATACTCAAGTATGAATCAGAAACTTCATTGAAAACTAACAAACTATAATTTCAATCATTGAAGCAATTGCAATTCATCATAACATAGGAAAGAGTCAATATAAGAGCTTCTCAGCAAGTCCACATACTCAACCATCTTTTAGTCTTTCATAATTGCTAACACTCACGCGATATTTATGGTTATGAAGTTTTAATCGGACACAGAGAAAGACAGGGGCTTATAGTTTTGCCTCCCAACGTTTTACCTCAAGGGTAATGTCAACAATAATAGTTCATGAAAACCCACATCCAATTAGTCATATATATCAGGATCCTTCCAACACATTGTGCTTGCCAAAGGGTAAAATGTAAATAGGAAAGGTGAATATCACCATGACTCTTTGGATGAAGTATAAGACAAGAATAAAAGATAGGCCCTTCGCAGAGGGAAGCAGAGGTTGTCATGTGCTTTTATGGTTGGATGCACGAAATCTTAATGCAAAAGAACGTCACTTTATATTGCCACTTGTGATATGGACCTTTATTATGAAGTCTGTCGCTTTTATTTCTTCCACATCACAAGATCATATAAATCTTATTTTCTCCACACTAATAAGTCATACATATTTAGAGGGTAATTCTTATAGCTTTCAACGATGACAACTTACTTGATGGATCTTACTCAATCCATAGGTAGATATGGTGGACTCTCATGGCAAAATAGGGCTTAGGGATATTTGGAAGCACAAGTAGTATCTCTACTTGGTGCAAAGAAATTGGCTAGCAAGAGAGGGAAAGGCAAGCTCAACATGTTGGATGATCCATGACAATATAATTTATCTTAGATGTAAGAAAACATAACCCATTACATTGTCTTCCTTGTCCAACGTCAACTCTTTAGCATATCATACTTTAATAAGTGCTCACAATTATAAAAGATGTCCAAGATAGTATATTTATATGTGAAAACCTCTCTTTCTTTATTACTTCCTATTAATTGCAACGATGACCAAAACTATGTTTGTCAACTCTCAACAACTTTTATTCATCATACTCTTTATATGTGAGCTCATTACTCTCCATAAGATTCATATGATCTCTTTATTTCTTTTTATTTCTTCTCTTTTATTTTATTCTCTCAAGATCATAGCAAAATAATCAAGCCCTTGACTCAACACTAATCTTTATTATATATAGCTCACGGACTAGATTACATAGGATGATCATAAAGCAAAACTCACAACTAAATCATACTAAAGCTTTATTCTACTAGCTCAAGATATTACCAAAAGGATCGAACTAAGAAAAATGGTAAAGATAGGAGTGTCATGGTGGTACGATACCGGGGCACCTCCCCCAAGCTTGGCAGTTGCCAAGGGGAGTGCCCATACCCATGTGATTATGTCTCTTTCTTCGGGGGTGGTGATGATGGAGTTAATTGTGCCTTCTGCTTTTTCATATTGTATTTGAGAAGAGCAATTTCCTCCTTTAAATCATCGACTTCCGTTTCCAGCTTCAGGATTTTGTCACATAAATCCCCTTTGCTTTTCTGCCGAAAATGAGAAGGAATAGAGCGGATGTTAGACAGTTTAGCCCTCTTAGGAAGACTAGACTTCTTGAACTTCACGTGCATATCCCCAGATTGAGGTAGAGGGACATCCTCCTCCTCCTCCGAACTTGAATCATTGTTCCTCATCAAATGAGCATCCTCTTCATCATCTGTAGTTCGACCACAAGGAGATAGATCCCCATAGGTCTTTGGGTCGGCAAACGAGATGTGAGACATAGCTCTCTCCGTGGGAATCCTGAGATGACATCTTGCTCCAAACCTGCAACAGAAATAGCTCGAAACAAAAAACAGAGGATGATTTCTTGGTAGGGTGGTCAAAACCTTCGGGAGATTATATAATGATTTTTTACCGACCAAAAGAAGTATCATGCAGGAAAACGGAGTCTGGAGAGCGCACGAGGTGCCCACGAGGTAGGGGGCGCGCCCAGGTGGGTAGGCGTGCCCTCCACCCTCGTGTGATGTAGGGTAAGAACCCTAGGGGCCGATCTTTCATGAAAGGAGCGGATCCCGCGAAGAACACAAGGAACACGAGGGGGGAAAGAGGGAAAACACAAAGGGAAACACAAGAGGAAACACTAAACCAACATGAATAAGTCACACATGTGTTAGATCCTCGAGTACATAAGAGAAGATACATGATCCACGGACAACTAAGGATGATACAAGGGTAGCCGGTCTTCCCCGTGAGGAGGTCTTGAGATCTTCCCTAAAATGGGTCTTGAATCCGCTTGCAGGATCTTCTCCGGAGGAGGCTCGAATCTCCGTGGAGAAGGTAACCAAGTGGATGAGCAAAGCTCTCACACATACATGAGCTAAACCTTTGCTAACCCTAAAACGTAGGTAGGAGAAGAGTATTTATACTCTAAGTGACGAAAGGGTACACGGGCCTCGGCCCAAGTCACCGCGCGCTGATACGTCTCCAACGTATCTATAATTTTTGATTGCTCCATGCTATATTATCTACTGTTTTGAATGTTTATGGGCTTTATTATACACTTTTATATCATTTTTAGGACTAACCTATTAACCCAGAGCCCAGTGCCAGTTTCTGTTTTTACCCTGTTTTAGGGTTTCGAAGAAAAGGAAAATCAAACGGAGTCCAATTGACCTGAAACTTCACGGAACTCATTTTTGGAAGGAAAGAAGCCCAGAAGACTTGGAGTGCACGTGGGGGATCTGCAAAGAGGTCACGAGGCAGGGGGGCGCGCCCACCCCCCTAGGCGCGCCCTCCACCCTCGTGAGCCCCTCGTGCCCCCCCCTGACGTACTTCTTCCGCCTATATATCTCCATATACCCTAAAAACATCCAAGAGCACAATAGATCGGGAGTTCCGCCGCCAGAAGCCTCCGTAGCCACCGAAAGCCAATCTAGACCCGTTCCGGCACCCTGCCGGAGGGGGCAATTCCTCTCTGGTGGCCATCTTCATCATCCCGGTGCTCTCCATGACGAGGAGGGAGTAGTTCTCCCTCGGGCCTGAGGGTATGTACCAGTAGCTATGTGTTTGATCTCTCTCTCTCTCTCTCTCTCGTGTTCTTGATTTGGCATGATCTTGATGTATCGCGAGCTTTGCTATTATAGTTGGATCTTATGTTTCTCCTCCCCCTCTTCTCTCTTGTAATGAATTGAGTTTCCCCTTTGAGGTAATCTTATCGGATTGAATCTTTAAAGATTTGAGAACACTTGATGTATGTCTTGCCGTGCATATCTGTGATGATATTGGGATATCACGTGATTCACTTGATGTATGTTTTGGTGATCAACTTGTGGGTTTCGCCCCTGAACCTATGCATAGGGGTTGGCACACGTTTTTGTCGTGATTCTCCGGTAGAACTTTGGGGCACTCTTTGAGGTCCTTTGTGTTGGTTGAATAGATGAATCTGAGATTGTGTGATGCATATCGTATAATCATACCCACGGATACTTGAGGTGACATTGGAGTATCTAGGTGACATTAGGGTTTTGGTTGATGTGTGTCTTAAGGTGTTATTCTACTACGAACTCTAGGGCTGTTTGTGACACTTATAGGAATAGCCCAACGGATTGATTGGAAAGAATAACTTTGAGGTGGTTTCATACCCTACCATAATCTCTTCGTTCATTCTCCACTATTAGTGACTTTGGAGTGACTCTTTGTTGCATGTTGAGGGATAATTTTATGATCCAATTATGTTAGTATTGTTGAGAGGACTTACACTAGTGAAAGTATGAACCCTAGGCCTTATTTCCACGCATTGCAATACCGTTTACGCTCACTTTTATCATTAGTTACCTTGCTGTTTTTATAATTTCAGATTACAAATACCTTTATCTACTATCCATATACCACTTGTATCACCCTCTCTTCGCCGAACTAGTGCACCTATACAATTTACCATTGTATTGGGTGTGTTGGGGACACAAGAGACTCTTTGTTATTTGGTTGCAGGGTTGTTTGAGAGAGACCATCTTCATCCTATTACTCCTACGGATTGATAAACCTTAGGTCATTCACTTGAGGGAAATTTTCTACTGTCCTACAAACCTCTGCACTTGGAGGCCCAACAATGTCTACAAGAAGAAGGTTGTGTAGTAGACATCAAGCTCTTTTCTGGCGCCATTGCCGGGGAGGTGAGTGCTTGAAGGTATATCTTTAGATCTTGCAATCGAGTCTTTTAGTTTCTTGTTTTATCACTAGTTTAGTTTATAAAAGAAAACTATAAAAAATGGAATTGAGTGTGTCTCATACGCTTCACCTTTTTAATATCTTTCGTGAGTATGATGGAAAGGAAAATTGTGCCAAAGTGCTAGAAGAAGAAATCTATAAAATGTTTAGCACTAAATATTTGAATGATGATCATGATTGCAATGTTGTTAGTATGAATTCCTTGAATACCTATGATGCTAATGATATGCAAAGCCACAAGCTTGGGGAAGCTATGTTTGATGAAGATGATATTTTTTGTCCCCCAAGTTTTGATGAGCAAATTTATTATGATGAAAGCATGCCTCCTATCTATGATGATTATTGTGATGACACGTATGCTTTAAAGAATAATCATAACAATAAAACTTGTCATCTTGATTTCAATTTTCAATCCCATGATAGTTACTTTGTTGAGTTTGCTCCCACTATTATTCATGAGAAGAATTTTGCTTGTGTGGAGAGTAGTAAAATTTCTATGCTTGTAGATCATGAAAAGAATACTTTAGGTGCTGGTTATATTGTTGAATTCATTCATGATGCTACTGAAAATTATTATGAGGGAGGAATATATGCTTGTAGGAATTGCAATAATATCAAATTTCATCTCTATGTGCTTAAAGTTTTAAAGTTATGCTTGTTTTACCTTCCTATGCAAGTTGATTCTTGTTCCCATAAGTTGTTTGCTCACAAAATCCCTATGCATAGGAAGTGGGCTAGACTTAAATGTGCTAGTCATATTCTTCATGATGCTCTATTTATGTTACAATTCTTATCTTTTATGTGAGCATCGTTGAAATCATCATGCCTAGCTAGGGGCGTTAAACGATAGCGCTTGTTGGGAGGCAACCCAACTTTATTTTTGTTCCTTGATTTTTGCTCCTGTTTAGTAATAAATAATTCATCTAGCCTCTGTTTAGATGTGGTTTTATGCTTTTAATTAGTGTTTGTGCCAAGTAGAACCATTGGGAAGACTTGGGGAAAGTCTTGTTGATCATGCTGTAAAAAAACAGAAACTTTAGCGCTCACGAGAATTGCTGCCATTTTTGTTTGGAGAGCGATATTTAGTTAATTCTTTTTGAAGATGATTAACAGATAAATTCCTCAGGTCCAGTAATTTATTTTAGAATTTTATTATATCCATAAGTATACGTTTGATTCAGATTACTACAGACTGTTCTGTTTTTGACAGATTCTGCTTTTCGTGTGTTGTTTGCTTATTTTGATGAATCTATGGCTAGTAAAATAGTTTATAAACCATAGAGAAGTTAGAATACAGTAGGTTTAACACCAATATAAATAAATAATGAGTTCATTACAGTACCTTGAAGTGGTGATTTATTTTCTTATACTAACGGAGCTTACGAGTTTTCTGTTAAGTTTTGTGTTGTGAAGTTTTCAAGTTTTGGGTAAGGACTCGATGGACTATGGAATAAGGAGTGGCAAGAGCCTAAGATTGGGGATGCCCAAGGCAGCCCAAGGTAATATTCAAGGATAGCCAAGAGCCTAAGCTTGGGGATGCCCCGGAAGGCATCCCCTCTTTCGTCTTCGTTCATCGGTAACTTTACTTGGAGCTATATTTTTATTCGCCACATGATATGTGTTTTGCTTGGAGCATCAATTTATTTTGTTAGGATTTCCTTGCTGTTATTTAGAAAATTTTTTTGCATCTTTTATTCCAATAAAAGTGGCATTGATATAATTCCCTAGAAAAGTCAGAATGTGATAAAATGTTGAAACCTTTTTCATATTAAGCTCTGATAAATTTACTACAGTGGGAATTTTCTTTCATAATTTTTGGAGTTAGGGAAGTATGGATGTTGCAGCATTCTTTACAGACTATCCTGTTTAGGCAGATTGCTGTTATGTTTGCATTGTTTGCATATGTTTGCTTCTTTAATGATTCTATTTGAGGATAAGACTATTAAATATGCAGAGGCATTTAGTATGCAATGTTGAATAATAATTTTAGTGATTTTCTACAGTAGAGTATGATAAGGTTTTTGCAATGGTTTATACTAACTTATCTCACGAGTCCTTGTTGAGTTTTGTGTGGATGAAGCTTTTGAGATTTAGGGAGACCGTGATATGAGAGGAATTAAGGAGACACAAAAGCTCAAGCTTGGGGATGCCCAAGGCACCCCAAGATAATATTTCAAGAAGTCTCAAGCGTCTAAGCTTGGGGATGCCCCGGTTGGCATCCCACCTTTCTTCTTCAACAAACTATCGGTTAGTATCGGTTGATCCTAAGTTTTTGCTTCTTCACATGATGTTTGCTATTCTTAGATGTCATTTTATTTAGTTTTGCTTGCTGTTTAAATAAAGTATCAAGGTCTGAAATTATTGAATGGGAGAGTCTTCACATAGTTGCACAATTATTCGACTACTCATTGATTTTCACTTATATCTTTCGGAGTAGTTTGTCATTTGCTCTAGTGCTTCACTTATATATTTTAGAGCATGGTGGTAGTTTTATTTTGAAGAAATAGATGAACTCTCATGCTTCACTTAGATTATTTTGAGAGTCTTAAATAGCATGGTAATTTGCTTGAAATCCTAATATGCTAGGTATTCAAGAATAATAAAATTCTCTTATGAGTGTGTTGAATACTAAGAGAAGTTTGATACTTGATGATTGTTTTGAGATATGAGGATGGTAATATTAAAGTCAT
The DNA here is from genome assembly GCF_002162155.2 of Triticum dicoccoides. Taxonomy (NCBI): domain Eukaryota; kingdom Viridiplantae; phylum Streptophyta; class Magnoliopsida; order Poales; family Poaceae; genus Triticum; species Triticum dicoccoides. The sequence goes on from NC_041392.1 coordinate 353,920,774, forward strand.
GCTAGTTGAGTAGTTGTGAATTTGAGAAGTGCTTGTGTTGAAGTTTGCAAGTCCCGTAGCATGCACGTATGGTAAACGTTGTGTAACAAATTTGAAACATGAGGTGTTATTTGATTGTCCTCCTTATGAGTGGTGGTCGGGGACGAGCGATGGTATTTTCCTACCAATCTATCCCCCTAGGAGCGTGCGTGTAGTGCCGAGGTTTTTGATGACTTGTAGATTTTTGCAATAAGTATGTGAGTTCTTTATGACTAATGTTGAGTCCATGGATTATACGCACTCTCACCCTTCCATCCTTGCTAGCCTCTTCGGTACCGTGCATTGCCCATTCTCACATTGAGAGTTGGCGCAAACTTCGCCGGTGCATCCAAACCCCGTGATATGATACGCTCTTTCACACATAAATCTCCTTATATCTTCCTCAAAACAGCCACCATACCTACCTATTATGGCATTTCCATAGCCATTCCGAGATATATTGCCACGCAACTTTCCACCATCCAGTTTATCATGACACATTCATCATTGTCATATTTCTTAGCGTGATCATGTAGTTGACATAGTATTTGTGGCAAAGCCACCGTTCATAATTTTTTCATGCTTGTCACTCTTGATTCATTGCATATCCCGGTACACGGCCGAAGGCATCGATATAGAGTCATACTTTGTTCTAGTATCGAATTGTAATCATTGAGTTGTAAATAAATAGAAGTGTGATGATCATCATTCAATAGAGCATTGTCCCAAAAAAAAGAGGAAGGCCAAAGAAAAAAAAGAAGGCCCAAAAAAAGGGGCAATGCTACTATCCTTTTTCCCACACTTGTGCTTCAAAATCTTCATGATAGAGAGTCTCGTGTTTTGTCACTTTCATATACTAGTGGGAATTTTTCATTATAGAACTTGGCTTGTATATTCCAACAATGGGCCTCCTCAAGTGCCCTAGGTCTTCGTGAGCAAGCAAGTTGGATGCACACCCACTTAGTTTCTTTTGTTGAGCTTTCATACATTTATAGCTCTAGTGCATCCGTTGCATGGCAACCCTTACTCTTTGCATTAACATCAATCGATGGGCATCTCCATAGCCCATTGATTAGCCTCGTTGATGTGAGACTTTCTCCTTTTTGTCTTCTCCACATAACCCCCATCATTATATTCTATTCCACCCATAGTGCTATATCCATGGCTCACGCTCATGTATTGCGTGAAAGTTTATGAGTTTGAGATTACTAAAGTATGAAACAATTGCTTGGCTTGTCATCGGGGTTGTGCATGATGAGAGCATTCTTGTGTGATGAAAATGAAACATGACTAAACTATATGATTTTGTAGGGATGAACTTTCTTTGGCCACGTTATTTTGAGAAGACATAATTGCTTAGTTAGTATGCTTGAAGTATTATCATTTTTATGTCAATATGAACTTTTGTCTTGAATCTTACGGATCTGAATATTCATGCCACAATTAAGAAGAATTACATTGAAATTATGCCAAGTAGCACTCCGCATCAAAAATTCTGTTTTTATCATTTACCTACTCGAGGACGAGCAGGAATTAAGCTTGGGGATGCTGATACGTCTCCAACGTATCTATAATTTTTGATTGCTCCATGCTATATTATCTACTGTTTTGAATGTTTATGGGCTTTATTATACACTTTTATATCATTTTTGGGACTAACCTATTAACCTAGAGCCCAGTGCCAGTTTTCGTTTTTACCCTGTTTTAGGGTTTCGAAGAAAAGGAAAATCAAACGGAGTCCAATTGACCTGAAACTTCACGGAACTCATTTTTGGAAGGAAAGAAGCACAGAAGACTTGGAGTGCACGTCGGGGGATCTGCGAGGAGGTCACGAGGCAGGGGGGGCTCCACCCTCGTGAGCCCCTCGTGGCCCCCCTGACATACTTCTTCCGCCAATATATCTCCATATACCCTAAAAACATCTGAGAGCACAATAAATCGGGAGTTCCGTCGCCAGAAGCCTCTGTAGCCAACGAAAGCCAATCTAGAACCGTTCCGGCACCTTGCCGGAGGGGGAAATTCCTCTCTGGTGGCCATCTTCATCATCCCGGTGCTCTCCATGACGAGGAGGGAGTAGTTCTCCCTCGGGGCTGAGGGTATGTACCAGTAGCTATGTGTTTGATCTCTCTCTCTCGTGTTCTTGATTTGGCACGATCTTGATGTATCGCGAGCTTTGCTATTATAGTTAGATCTTATGTTTCTCCTCCCCCTCTTCTCTCTTGTAATGAATTGAGTTTCCCCTTTGAAGTAATCTTATCGGATTGAGTCTTTAAAGATTTGAGAACACTTGATGTATGTCTTGCCGTGCGTATCTGTGATGACAATGGGATATCACGTGATTCACTTGATGTATGTTTTGGTGATCAACTTGCGGGTTCCGCCCAGGAACCTATGCATTGGGGTTGGCACACGTTTTCGTCGTGATTCTCCGGTAGAACTTTGGGGCACTCTTTGAGGTCCTTTGTGATGGTTGAATAGATGAATCGGAGATTGTGTGATGCATATCATATAATCATACCCACAGATACTTGAGGTGACATTGGAGTATCTAGGTCACATTAGGGTTTTGGTTGATGTGTGTCTTAAGGTGTTATTCTAGTACGAACTCTAGGGCTGTTTGTGACATTTATAGGAATAGCCCAACGGATTGATTGGAAAGAATAACTTTGAGGTGGTTTCGTACCCTACCATAATCTCTTCGTTCGTTCTCCGCTATTGGTGACTTTGGAGTGACTCTTTGTTGCATGCTGAGGGATAGTTTAATGATCCAATTATGTTAGTATTGTTGAGAGGACTTACACTAGTGAAAGTATGAACCCTAGGCCTTATTTCCACGCATTGCAATACCGTTTATGCTCACTTTTATCATTAGTTACCTTGCTGTTTTTATAATTTCATATTACAAATACCTTTATCTACTATCCATATACCACTTGTATCACCCTCTCTTCGCCGAACTAGTGCACCTATACAATTTACCATTGTATTGGGTGTGTTGGGGACACAAGAAACTCTTTGTTATTTGGTTGCAGGGTTGTTTGAGAGAGACCATCTTCATCCTACGCCTCCTACGGATTGATAAACCTTAGGTCATGCACTTGAGGGAAATTTTCTACTGTCCTACAAACCTCTGCACTTGGTGGCCCAACAACGTCTACAAGAAGAAGGTTGTGTAGTAGACATCACGCGCAGGCAGGGCCGGACGTTCCGGGCGCCGGAGGTTCCGGGGAGGGTCTGGCCTAACCAGAGAGTTGGCGCGGGTGGAGCTGGGTTGGCGTCCGGGGGCCGAAAGGTCCGGGCTGGCCGAAGGTTCCGGGTGCCGGAAGGTCTGGGACGGGTTCCGGGCTAACCAGAGAGTGGGCACGCCTGGGCTGGTCGAAGACGTCGGAGGCCGCAAGCTCTGGGTCGGCCGGAGGGTCCGGGGACCGGAAGTTCCGGGCTCTGGCCGGAGGTTCGGGCGGTCCAGAGTGTTGACGCATGTCTCTTCTTCTTCAGCCCTCGGCTCCGTTTCTTGAGCATTATACCTGATCACACATAGCATCTCGGACTTAGGCAGTAGCCATGTCTCACTTGAAGAGGAGGGAAACTCAAGTAGGAGTGATGTCACCTCGGATTGAATAGCACGCGCCCTAGCTCTTGTCATGGGCCCACTTGGAGCTTGGATAGTTGAGGTGGTGTCCATGGGGATGATCGTGGGATGCTCCGCATCATCTCCCCTCCTTGGTAAAGATCTGACCTCGGATCCAAATCCTCATCACCATGGAAGGGAGAGAGATCTTTGATGTTGAAGATGTCGCTCACGTTGTACTTGTCACGTGGGAGGTCGATCTTGTAAGCGTTGTCATTGTAGCGTGCAAGCAACTTGAAGGGTCCATCCGCTCGTGGTCGAAGCTTGGACTTGCATTCTCCTGGAAAGCGGTCCTTGAGAAGGTGTAGCCACACGATATCACCAATGTTGAAGACCATAGGTTGCTTGTTGAAGTTGCGCTTGGTCGCAAGGTGTTGAACTTGGCGCTCGATGGTGTTTCTTGTATCTTCATGCAGCTTCTTGAGATGTGTCACACACGCACTTGCGTCCAAATTGATGCGCTCTTGGAGTGGTAGAGGAAGAATGTCCAATGGTGACAATGGGTTGAATCCGTAGACGACCTCGAAGGGCGACTTGCCGGTTGTTGAGTGTCTTGATCGGTTGTAGGCAATCTCGGCGATAGGTAGGCACTCCTCCCACTCCTTGATGTTCTTCTTGATGAGTACTCGAAGTAGAGTGGAGAGTGTGCGGTTGGTCACCTCAGTTTGGCCATCTGTTTGAGGATGGTAAGCCGTGGAGAAGAGTAGCTTGATTCCGAGCTTGGCGCATAGGGTGTTCCAAAAGTAGCTAAGGAACTTGACGTTGCGGTTCGAGACGATAGTCTTTGGCACACCATGTAGACGCAATATTTCCCTACAAAAGAGATTAGCAACACTTGAAGCATCGTCTATGATGCGGAGCATCCTATGGACATCACCATGTCAAGAGTCTGTTTGGCAAGTGACACATGCGACATCTACTTCACATACATAAAGGTGAATCATCTCCTTTACACGTGCTCACTTGACCCCTTCGAGGATGGTATACTACTTGACACCCCTCTCGTGTGCATGCATAGGTATTGTAGGAACATTACGGACGACGAGGAGGAGTGCAAGCGCCAAGGAACAACTACACCATCCGCGAGGGAAGCATGGAAGTGACGACGGAAGAAGACGGAGACAGCTTCCAGGACCCGGACATCCGGCCTTGGCCCGGACATCCGGCCCCTGGACGTGTCACCAGCAGCAAGGAGCCAACGGCCAAGTCTAGAGGGCCCGGACATCCAGCGCGTACCGAGCCCCTGGACATCCGGCCTCCAGCCCGGAAATCCGGACTCCGCCATTCTAGAGAGCAATAAGGTTGGACCCTGCCAGCCCGGACATCCGTCCCCAGCGTCCGGACATCCGGCGTCTCGGGAAGGCCCGAACATCCGGCCCCCCTGCCTGCGTGCAGCGCATCTGGGCCGTGGCCCATGTACCCCTTCGCCCTTTAGACTATATATACTCCCCCTCCAACTATGTTTTAGGGTTAGCGTTGTGATAGCTCATTTGAGAGATAGAGCTTCGCTCATCCATATTGGATCTACTCCACGAGAGAGACCGCGGCCCTCTACGGAGAAGATCCACCTTGGATTCAAGACCCCTCACGGAAAGATCCCCTCGTGGATTCAAGACCTCCTCACGGAGAAGAACCGGTTACCTCTTGTATCGTCCGTTGTTGACTTTGGATCTTGTATGATGTAGGGTAGAACCCTAATCGCCCGATCTTTCACGAAAGGAGCGGATCCCGTGAAGAACACGAGGAACACGAGGGTGAAAACGAGGGAAAACACAAGGGGAAACACAAGAGGGAACACTAAACCAACAAGAAATAGTCACACATGTGCTAGATCCTCGAGTACAAAGGGGAAGATACACGATCCAAAGTCAACAACGGACGATACAAGAGGTAACCGGTTCTTCTCCGTGAGGAGGTCTTGAATCTACAAGGGGATCTTCCCGTGAGGGGTCTTGAATCCAAGGTGGATCTTCTCCGTAGAGGGGCTGTGGTCTCTCTCGTGGAGTAGATCTGATATGAATGAGCGAAGCTCTATCTCTGAAATGAGCTATCACAACGCTAACCCTAAAACATAGGTGGATGGGGAGTATGTATAGTCTAAGGGGCGAAGGGTTACATGGGCCTCGGCCTAGATGCACTGCACGCAGGCAGGGAAAGGCCGGATGTCCGGGCGACGGGCCGGATTTCTGGGCGACGGGCCGGATGTTCGGGCGTTCGCGGAGGGCCGGATGTCCGGGCTATAGGGGCTGGATGTCAGGGCTGGAGGGGCCGGATGTCCGGGCTGGCGGGGTTGGTCTTGTTGCTCTCGGGTTCGGCGGTGTCCAGATTTCCGGGACCTGGGCCAGATGTCCGGCGGCTCGTGAATGGCTGGATGTCCGGGCCATGGCCGGATGTCCGGCTGCTATAGCAGCAGACTCTTCTTCCTTCTCCTTCCTTCGCTCCCGCGCACGCTTGGCCTTGGTCCTTGGGCTCTCCTTGGACTCCTCGGGTGTACCTGAGTATGCACAAGGTCCGCGCTTGAAGTAGCATCCATGTCTTACATGCGGAAAGGGAAGATTAGGAAAGGAGTGAGTTCACCTTAGGTCCAAAGGCGTATGCTTGAGTGTACATGGGGATGATCGTAGGATGCTCCGCATCATCTCCCCTCCCTTGGGAAAGATCCGACCTCGGATCGAAAACCTCATCACCATGGAAACGGTTGTTGTGGATAGACTTGTAGTTGGACGAAGAGGAAGACATGGCGCAATCCAAGTACTCCAAAGTGTTGCCGGAGGAGTATACATGCAAAAAGAGCAAACACGGACAACACTCGGAAATACAATGGTTAGCGCACACAAAGGGTCCATCATGTAAGAATGAGTTCGTTCGGCAAGATTGTTCGTGACAAGTGCATGAAGCTTATGAAGATGATATAGAATGATATGCAAAGCATTCATGAGAACAATAGGATTTGTAGTATGCACAAAGGTGTGGTGAATGTGATCAAAGCAACCATTGTGCAAAATGATGTCATAATGGGATGGTTTATCAAAAGCATGAACATGGCAATTGATGCCCAATGTGATGTGATCATGCAATTGATGGTGGGCAATATGATCATTATGTATGAATATGCCATCAAGGAAGATCACAACAAATTTGCTAAGGAAATGCACAAGCCCATATATCATGGACGATGGACGACATGGGAATACAAGATGCAACAAGGCAATCATAATGTGAGTCAATCCATGCATAAGATGCAAATTTGTCATCTGTGTGATATGTCCATCGAGCATGACATGTGTGAGCACAATCAACAAATAAGGAGGTGTTGGTGTACCAATGCTCGATGTCGTGGCATGACTGGAGATTCGAAGGTGCTTCCAATAAGTCCGAGCGCTCCTCAACTTGAAGGTCCATGGGTTCCATCTCCAATGTCGGTCCTCCATCCAATAGATGTAACATGTAGACAAGAAGAAGGAAACAACAATGAAAGAGTGACCCATCCAATATGCATATTTGAGGATGGTTCAAAGGGAAGGAGTTCACCTTTAGGAGATTCTCACAAATGTTGGTGTTGCACATTGTGTATGACTTCACACGACCAAATTGTATCATGACAGTTTCGCCTTGTGAATCCTTCAACATGAAAGAACATGACAAACACTCAGAAAAACAAATGAGGGTAGTGGAAGTGCAAAACCTATCATTCGTGTGGTAAGATACCCAACAAGTGTATGCATCATGCTCATCATAAGAAAGGACAATGGAGCATTTTATAGTATGGAGGCATATAATGCGAGAACAACCAAATTCAATAGGCTCAATCAAACAAGCATGCATCTCAAGTAAGGTGTCCAAGTCTCCAAGATCAATAAGGATAATTGGAGGCAAGCGACAATGAACAAGATGTATCATGTGAGAGGCATGAACATATATGTCATCAACCCAAGAAAGCGAGTAAGAGTTGAACATGGGTGATGCGACAAAGAAAGCAATCATGGTGATCAATTCAAGCAAGCTAGTAGTGCGAAGATGCAACATACTATAAGGAATCATGGCAAGCATGTCATGGGTGCAAATAGTGTGCATGAATAATTCACATGACATAGCACAAGCATGAAAGGAGGATATGAGCAAAATAGCATCAATAGCATGAGGCACATGATAAACATGGCAATAGCAACAAGGATCTCCACCAAGCATGCAAATACACATAGGAGTAGCATAATGGTGAATCATGAGTAGATGCAAGCAAGGGTCACAATTCCATGGTAAAGAAGCAAGCATATGCAAAGTGAACACGGTAAAATGAGCATGAAGCGACAAGCGGTATATAGCCCATACCCGTGCGAGAGCCAAGTGAGAGAGATGCGCGTAGTCATTGCACGAAAGGAACGGTGGTAAGGATAGTTCACGGGATCCCAAGTCATCTTTGCTCTCAAGAGCTCGTTTCGTCAACTCTTGGGATTGAGAGGTTGATGAGTATACATGAGTACCTACACAAAACAAAGACAAAGGGAAAATTGTGTGTGCGTGGTAGATGTACACATCATCCATCATGATGCACACGTGCTTGTGTTGGTTAGCACAAAATATCCAATGCTCAAACAAATGAGATGCGTGATATAGAAACATGTCATCCATCATGATAGGTTTGTTGTTATGTATAGAATAATGGAGACCCAAATTGGGCAATGCATCATGATATATATGTAGATCATTGTTATTCATGGAATGCATATGGTGCAAGCAATTATGAGAATCATGCAAAGTATGGAATGCATCAAAATCTCCTAATATGTATGATGAAACTATGGGGGTATCCTCATGAGCATTAATGGAAACATCACATGGAGAATATTGACAACATTCAAAGCAATGCATATTTGGAGCAATGTGATCATGGCATGGCATAGTAGATGAATTGCGCAAATCGTGTAAAGGAAGCATGACAATATCATCACATGAAAAACAAAAAGCCAATGACCATCATCTCGTCATCTATGCCATAAGTGCAAATGGGATTGATTTTAATGGGGCATGTATAATTACTATGTTGAGATTGAAAAATGCAATATGGGATATCTCACTCATAGCATATGACAAGTTTAATGGATTGTCAAAGATGATGTGACCAATAGAATTTTCACATGATATCCTATGTAGCATAACATCACAACTAGGCAACTCGACATGCTCGTCATCATATTCATCATAAATAGGTAAGTCATGACATGAAGAAGTCGCACTAGCATGAAGCATGGGTATAGGTGTGTCAACATCATGCAAGCAATCATTTGTAAAATAGTCCACTAGTGGGACAAGAGAAGCACCATCACCTATGTTACCTTTGGAGCATCGCTCATGTGTTGTAGGTGTGGTGTCGAAGAACAAGTCATTGTCATCTTCATCTTGATGGAACCATGTGGGGGGTGCATCATTGTCCACCATGGCCATCGTCGTCTCCATTGGAGGTATGGACTCGTCGAGGATAGGCGTGTCGTCATGTAGGAGACCTAGCACCAAAGAAAACACACTCGGAGTAGAGGTTAAGTTGTTAGAAATCATAGTGGCCTCACGTGCCGTGTCAACTACCTCACTCACTAAGTGTGGTGGCTCACTCACTCCCTCTTGGATGCTCTCACTCATATGGTTGGTGGAGTCACTCAAATGGCTCTCAACCTCACATAGGATGTGTGGCATGCTCTCAAGTGTGGGGCTAGTGGTGGTCACACTCATCCTCTCATAGGAAATGCTCTCAATGTCACGTATGGTGGAGTCACTCATGTCACTCATGTGTTGGTGGCTTTCCTCACATGGAAATAGGGGCATCTCATGGCATATGGGTGTCGATGAGATGTAGGTGCAAATGTCTCCATGCTCAATCATGTCGTTGTCGTAGCCTGGATGAAGGCCGAAGATGGCACATCATCACTCTCCTCTAAGACCAAAGATAAGGTCTCATGTGCGGTCTTGTAGCTTGGCTCAGAGTATGATTCCAATATGGGCGCCGTCTTCATGTTGTTGAAGAGTTTCATGCTCGTCGCCGTGGTCAAAGGGGATGGACCTAGATCGACCTTCTTGTCATTGCCTTGTTGTTGGAGGCCCATATGATGTGGCACCTCATAGCTCGTCTCTATGACCAAACGGAATTTCCTATGCTCGGCCATTTTCCTTGAGGGGCTTCCGAAGATGGAAGTGTTGCCCTCGCTCGTAGGTGGTCGCCTTGTACTTGATGACATCGATGTAGGCGAACTCATGGGAAGTAGGCGAAAATGCCGTACGTCCAAAGGCGAAGATGCCTTGATAACAGTTGGCGAAGATGCCGAAGTGGTTGCTGTAGCCGTAGCGCCGTCTTGGTTGTGGTGCTCGTCTCGCAGTCTTCTCTTTTGCTCTTGAAGCTTGGCCTTGGCGTGAAGTAGAGCTTGTTGGGACTTGTGCATTTGCGCATGTTGAGCATCTTCATGATGATGGTGTTGTTGTCATACTTGAGCTCGTAGATGTCGTTCATCGTCATCGTGCACATGTTTCTTGGAGGTGACTTTCCCTTCATGATGATGTGGATCACGAATGTGATGGTGGTCTCCATGGAGATGTGGACGTGGACGACTCGCGCTTCTATCGCTTGGGCGCTCCGAAGAGGATCGATGTGCTCGCCGCCGCCTTGAAGATGACAAAGGGGAAGTAGACTTGATCAAGGCCCGAATCTCCTCCATCCTTGCATCTTGCTCCTTCTTTTGTGCGGAAAGCTTGTTGTCGATGTAGTCCCTTTTACTCGCTTCGGAGTGGGGAATGTCGATGGAGAGGTTCTCGATGCGCTCTCGCAATCTTGATTGTGCGCCTTGCATTTGTCGTTGTAGATCAAAGATTGACGCTTTGGTGATGTAGTTGTTCACGTTGTCGTTGTTGTGGAAGACCGGAGATGAAATGCCTTGCCTATCCATCACTCCAAGAGAAAAATTGAGTGGTAGAAAGAGAAGAACGAATACCAAATGTACCTTGACTGAAGTTGAAAGTGGATCAATGATCACTCCAATGTGGACAAGGAAATAGCACAATTGGTACCAATTCTTGTTGGTTTCTCAAACCTACACAAATAAGGCTTATGGTGGAGCTCGGTGAGGATAGTGGCACAAAAATTTAATGCAAAATGTTAGCAAGAGTCAATAATGTTGAAATAGATTCACAGATTCTCAAGTGAAACAAGTAGACCAATAGCAATATGTGGCACACGAAAACACACACACACAGATAGATAAATGGGGTTGTGCAACCAAGGAATGAGCTCAAAATGTGGAATCCATGGAAAATGCTCTTGTTGCACAACTCTAGAGAGACACTAGCACGATTGCTCAATAGGCGGATACGACACTTGTGCACAACCTATAGGAGTCAAAAATGCAACGACTTCTATCCCAAGCATGCTATGTATATGATGTTTCGGTGGTATGATCCAAGATGATCGGATATGACAATCTTATGCAATGTGGTATGATGCTATGGCACTTGCTTACAAGCTTCTTTGCTCTGTCTCTTTTGCTTAAAAGCTTTATTCTTTTTTTTGTATGGCCACTTTGCGAAATGCACAAACCAAGATAGCGATTGTGTATATGCGGGAACAAACTTGAGGCACAAGGGATGATATGATACCGATATGATATGGTATTTATGCAATGTATGGTGTAGATCACTAATGTGCACAAGTAACGTTGCCGGCAATACTCAAATGGCTAGTCTCGATAGGCAAGTGACGCAAAATGGGCTAGGGGTTATCAATGCAATTGCAAGGGAATATACAATGGAGGGATACCACGATACCAAGATGATATGGAGGTTACCCTCCTTGGCGATGATGAGTGGCGGTGATCTTGATGGAGATACCAAGATGATGGATACTCATCCCTAAGTAGCCGAAACACCTTAGGAAACGGAAAAACCGCGAACTCAAAATCTCAAACGTCAAATGTCAAAATGGTGGTAGCGGGATGCGGTGGTGGTTGCGGAAGCTCAACGGGATTGCGGAAATGCAATGATGGGTTTTTCGAGTAGGCAATGCGGAAGTGGAGGGTAAGGTTGGCTATACACGATGTCAGAGTTGGAAGCACGGTCCCTAAGTAGCTGAGACACCTTAGGAGACACAACTCACAAAACAAATAAAATTGGGTTAAGTTAGGATGGTGGAAGTGTATGGTGGGCAAAACTATGCGGAAGTTATGGTGGTGGTGGTTGATGAAGAAGCAATCGTCCCTAAGTAGCCTAGACACCTTAGGAGACTCAAATCACAACTCAAACAACCACAAATGCTATAAGGAACAAAATTGGTTAGGTTGCGGAAGTCGGTGGTGGTTATGCGGAGGTTATGGTGGAATCCCTAGGCAAAGATGTCAAAGTTTCAAATTTTTGATGGAGTCAAATGGTGTTGCTAGTATTTTTGTTGGAAGTGGGATGTCAATAGCTTTTCAATGAGCTAAAGAACGCAAAAATCGGACTCCGGATGAATTAGTTATGGACAAAACGGTGAAACGGGAAAGCTGAAATGTACAGGGGGCGGACATCCGGGGCTCGGGCCGGATTTCCGGGGGCGTATGTCCAGAACCATGCGGATTTTGCATTCCAGGAGCCGGATGTCTGGACAGGGACCCGGATGTCCGGCCTTTGGCCCGGATGTCCGGCCCGACGAGTCCAGATCTCGTTTGGGGCGGAAATTTTCGAATTGGGGGCAGAAATTGATGATTCCAAGGGCAAAATTTGATGGATTTTGTGGATGGAAAGTGGGAAAAAGTGGGGATATGCTAGATCCACTCGAAACCAAGCAAATCCATGGATCAAAATCAATAAAACTTCGTCAAACCAACAAATCACAAAAAAAATTGGGGCTATTTTTGGTGGGGATTTTCGAAATTGGGGAAGAACACAACAAAATTAGGCAAGAAAATACGACGGGGAGGCTCCGAAATCGTGATCAACGTGGCTCATGATACCAAGATGATGTAGGGTAGAACCCTAATCGTCCGATCTTTCACGAAAGGAGCGGATCCCGTGAAGAACACGAGGGGGAAAACGAGGGAAAACACAAGGGGAAACACAAGAGAAAACACTAAACCAACAACAAATAGTCACACATGTGCTAGATCCTCAAGTACAAAGGGGAAGATACACGAATCAAAGTCAACAACAGATGATACAAGAGGTAACCGGTTCTTCTCTGTGAGGAGGTCTTGAATCCACAAGGGAATCTTCCCGTGAGGGGTCTTGAATCCAAGGTGGATCTTCTCCGTAGATGGGCCGCGGTCTCTCTCTTGGAGTAGATCTGATATGGATGAGCGAAGCTCTATCTCTCAGATGAGCTATCACAACGCTAACCCTAAAACCTAGGTGGAGGGGGAGTATATAAAGTCTAAGGGGCGAAGGGGTACATGGGCCTCGGCCCAGATGCACTGCACGCAGGCAGGGAAGGCCGGATGTCCGGGCGACGGGCCGGATGCCCGGGCGTTCGCGAAGGGCCGGATGTCCGGGATGGAGGGGCCGGATGTCCGGGTTGGCGGGGTTGGTCTTGTTGTTCTCGGGTTCGACGGTGTCCGGATTTCCGGGACCTGGGCCGGATGTCCGACGGCTCGTGAAGGGCCAGATGTCCGGGCCATGGCTGGATGTCCGGCTGCTGTAGCAGCAGACTCTTCTTCCTTCGCGTATGCTTGAGTGTACATGGGGATGATCGTAGGATGCTCCACATCATTTTTATCTCCCTTTGTGTTCATGGATCTAGCGCATGTGTGATCATTCTTGTTGGTTTGAGTGTTCTCTCGTGTTTCCCCTCGTTATTCCCCTCATTTTCCCCCTCGTGTTCTTCGTGTTCATCGCGGGATCCGCTCCTTTCGTGAAAGATCGGGCCACTAGGGTTCTACCCTACATCATCTTGGATCAGAGCCAGCTTGTCTCTTGATACCATAATCTTGGTATCTAGAGCCACGTTGACCACGATTTCGGAGCCTCCCCTCGTAGTTTTCTAGCCTAATTTTGTTGTGTTCTTCCCCAATTTCGAAAATCCCCACAAAAATAGGCCCCAATTTTTTTTGTAATTTGTTGGTTTGACGAAATTTTGTTGGATTTCATCCTTGGATTTGCTTGGTTTTGAGTGGATCTAGCATATCCCCAATTTTCCCCACTTTCCATCCACGAAATCCATCAAATTTTGCCCTTGGAATCATCAAATTCTGCCCCCAATTCGAAAATTTCCGCCCCAAACGAGATCTGGAATCGTCGGGCCGGACATCTGGCACCTGGAATGCACAATCCACATGGTTCTGGACATACAGCCCCGGAAATCCGGGCTCCACCCCGGACATCCGGCCCCTGTACATTTCAGCTTCCCCGTTTCACCGTTTTGTCCATAACTAATTCATCCAGAGTCCGTTTTTGACGTTCTTTAGCTCGTTGGAGAGCTCTTGAAATCACCCTTCCCACAAAAATACTACCATCACCATTTGACTCCATCAAATTTTTGGAACTTTGGCATCTTTGCCTAGGGCTTCCACCACAACCTCCGCATAACCACCACCGACTTACGCAACCTAACCAATTTTGTTCCCCATCGCATTAGTGGTTGCTTGAGGAGTGATTTGAGTCTACTAAGGTGTCTAGGATACTTAGGGACGATTGCTTCTTCATCAACCATCACCACCAACATAACTTCCGCATAGGCTTGACCACCATACACTTCCACCATCCCAACTTAACCCAATTTTGTTAGTGTTGTGAGTTGTGTCTCCTAAGGTGTTTCGGCTACTTAGGGACCATGCTTTCAACTCCGACACCGTGTATAGTACACCACCTTACCCTCCACTCCTGTATTGCCTACTCGCAAAACCCATCATTGCAATTCCGCAATTACATTGAGCTTCCGCCACCACCACATCCCGCTACCACCATTTTGACATTTGACGTTTGAGATTTTGAGTTCGCGGTTTTTCCGTTTCCTAAGGCGTTTCGGCTACTTAGGGACGAGTCTCCATCATCTTGGTATCTCCATCAAGATCACCGCCACTCATCATCGACACGGACGATAACCTCCATATCATCTTGGTATCGTGGTATCCCTCCATTGTATATTCCCTTGCCATTGCATTGATAACCCCTAGCCCATTTTGCGTCAATTGCCTATCGAGACTAGCCATTTGAGTATTGCCGGCAACGTTACTTGTGCACATTAGTGATCTACACAGTACATTGCACACCATACCATATCATATTGGTATCATAGCATCTCGTGTGCCTCAAGTTTGTTCCCGCATATTCGCAAAATGGCCATGCAAAGAAAAAAAGAATAAGCTTTTAAGCAAAAGAGAAAGAGCAAAGAAGCTTGTAAGCAAGTGCCATAGCATCATACCACATTGCATATAAGATTGTCATATCCGATCATCTTGGATCATACCACCGGAACATCATACATATATAGCATACTTGGGATAGAAAGTTATCCATTTAGCATCCTATAGGTTGTGCACAAGTGTCGTATACGCCTATAGAGCAATCGTGCTAGCGTCTCTCTTGAGTTGTGCAACACGAGCGTTTTCCGTGGATTCCACATTTTGAGCTCATTCCTTGGTTGCACGACCCCATTTATCTATCTGTGTGTGCGTTTCTGTGTGCCACCCATATTGCTATTGGTCTACTTGTTACACTTGCGAATTTGTGAATCTCTTTCAACATTATTGACTCTTGCTAACATTTTACATCAAATTTTTGTGCCACTATCCTCACCGAGCTCCACCATAAGCCTTATTTGTGTAGGTGTGAGAAACCAACAAGAATTGGTACCAATTGTGCTATTTCCTTGTCCACATTGGAGTGATCATTGATTAACTTTCAACTTCGGTCAAGGTACATTTGGTATTTGTTCTTCTCTTTCTACCACTCACATTTTTCTCTTGGAGTGATGGATAGGCAAGGAATTTCATCTTCGGTCTACAACAACAACGACGAGTTCGATGCCACACAAAACTCCACCGACGCCAAGATGCAAGCTCAAATGGAGGAGATCAAAGCCCTCATCAAGTCCTACAAGCGGTCTTCCTCATCTTCGAGAAGACGCTCAAGAGCACATGCCTCTGAGCTACCATCTCCGGCAAGATCACATCAGCATCGACACCATCACAAACAAGGACGTGAAGGTCAAGAGCTCAACACCAACAACCGCTCAACGACTTCACCATCTCCCTTGGCATCTTCGCCAAGCAACTTCAAGGCATCTTCGCCTACAGACATACGGCATCTTCGCGCACAAGCACTTCAAGATAAGCTCCCCAAGCTCAAGTCCGCAACTTCCACGAGCTACTACGACCTCAACATTGACCATGAGATTACTTTCTATGGGACTCTAGAACCCGAGGAGTATCTCGAGTGGGAGCATTTGATGGATGATTACCTCAAGCTACATCAAGTTCCTCCCGAAGATCAAGTGACGTGCGTCACAAGGAACTTCCACAACTACGCGTCCACATGGTGGCTTCACGCACCTTCGGAGAGCTACGACATGAGTTGGCCCAAGACGAAGAGAGCTTTGCGGCGAGAGTTCGTGCCTCCAACCTACACGGAACAACTTCTACGCCAATTGGAGAACACCACCCAAGGATCCAAGTCCATCGACGAGTACTTCAAGGAGATGAAGATTGCCTTGCGACGAGCCGGCGTGGACGACCCCATTTCGATGAAGTTCCACTTCATGATGGGATTACACAACGACATCTCCAAGACGATCTTCCTCGAGAACTACAAGTCCCTTGACGACAACTACATTGGTGCTATCAAGGCGGAACAAGAACTCATGAAGGCCAAGGCTTCTCGACCCCAAGCACACTTCGCGACGACCAAGCTCCATGAGAACGTGCATGAGGCTAGTACCACCAAGATGTCCAAGCCCGATGAGCTCCAAGACGATGCTCCCAAGTTCGACTTCACTGCCATCCCTCTTTGTGGCATTGATGATGCCGAGTCCTCCATGACTCTTTTTCAAGATGGTGCGGTGACGACTACGACTACGGAGACCATCAAGGACCAAGCTTCGGAGGTGAGCGACATGGTGACGAGCAAGGATGATGCTTCCATCTTTGGAGGCGAGAGTGATGATGTGCCATCTTCGGCCTTCATCCACGACGACGAAGACGAGATGGTTGAGCATGGGATTTTCCCTTCTACCATGACGACGTATGATGACTTGAGTGACTTTTGCCACCATATTGAAAGTGAGAGTGACTTCACCACTAGCCCCATATATGATGTGTTTCCACAATTCCCATGTGAGGACAGCCACAACCCCCACCTCTTGAGTGAGATGAGTGACTCCACCATATGTGAGTTTGAGCGCAACTATTTTGAGGAAGTGAGTGAACCACCACATAGAGAGAGTGAGATAGTTGGTAGGTCATGTGAGGCCACTTCCAACACTAACAACTTGACATCTACCTCTATTGTGTCTTCTCATTTGGTGCTAGCTCCCATATATGATGACGCGCCGATTCGCGACGACTACGTCCTACCTTTGGATGAGACGATGGCCATGCTGGAATATGATACACCCCCCACATGGTTCCATCACAATGATGATCTTGACCACCATTCGGTCTTACCCACCTCACCTACACCACATGAGTGCAATGACAAAGGTAACATAGGTGAAGGTGATGCTCTTGTCCCACTAGTGGACATCATGACGTTGATTGCTTGCATGATGTTGATCAACCTATTTCCATGCTTCATGCTAGTGTGACTTCCTCATGCGATGATTTACCCATTTTATGATGAGTATGATGATTTCCATGTGGAGTCTTTTAGTTGTGATGCCATGTTACATAGGATTTCTTGTGACAATTCTCTAGGTCACATCATGTTTGACAATCCGCTTGACTTATCATATGCTATGCATGAGATCAATCATATGTCATATTTGCAATCTCTTCATAGTGATTATGCATATGCTATTAAAATGAACCCAATTTGCACATATGGCATAGATGACAAGCCCATGGTTATTGGCATTTGTTTCTCTTGTGATGATATTGACATGCTACCTTTGCATTATTTATCTCATATGCCATGCCATAATCATCTAGCTACGGATATGCATTGTTTTGGATGTTGTCCATTTTCTTCATGTGATGTTTCCAACATTGCTCATGAGGAGACCCCCATAGTTTCCTCATACATTTTAGGAGATTTCAATTCATCCCATCCATTGCATGATTTAAGTACTTGTATGCTCAATTTGCATCCCCATCGTGTTATACACAATAACTATTCTTTCATGATGGATGACATGTTCTTATACCATGCATCAAATTTCTTTGAGCGATGCTTATCTTGTGCTAACTCTCACGTGCACATACACATCATGATGGATGATGTGTACATTTACCACACACACAATTTCTTTCGTTTGTGTCTCCTTTGTGTAGGTACCCATGAATTCTTGTCAACCTCGCAATCCCACGAGTTGACAAAATGAGCTCTAGAGAGCAATGATGACTTGGGATCCCATGGAGTGTCTTTCCCACTGCTCTCTTCGCGCAAAGACTTCGCACATTTCTTCTACATGACCCTCACTTGGCTATGGGTTATTCTCCATTATATATCCTTTGCCCATCTTGCCATGTTCATTTTGCATGATATGTTCATTACTATGCCTTTGCCATGCATTCATGACCAATGCTTTGCATTACACATGATGATTGATTCTCATACTAGTATGTGTATTTGCAAGCTTGGTGGAGATATTGCTTGTTATTGCCATGTTTGCTTTGTGCCCCATGCCTATGATGATACTATGATATTGCTTTGTGTTTGTGCTTGCGATATGTCATGTGCATTGCCTATGCTTATTATTTACTCACATGACATCATTGCCATGATTTCCTCTAGTGTGTTGCATCTTCGCTCCACTAGTTTGCACGACATGATTGTTATTGCTTCTTGTTATATCTCTCCATATGTTGCCTCTCTAATGCTAGATTTGCCATGTATTGAGTGCAATTATGCCTTTAGTCTTGATAATGAGTTTGCCCCCATAGAATTCTCACATATATTTGGAGATTTTGACATATTCCTTATGAAGCATGCTTGTCTTGCCTCTTTGCACCATATACCTAGTTCCATGAATATTGCCATTGTTGCATCATATTCTTCACGCACTTGTGCTTCTAATGGTTATGTGCAAGAGAATAAAACCATCATGATGGATGATGTGTTTACTACCATGCACATACGTTCTTTCTTTTGTTGTGTGCATGTGTAGGATACTTGGACTTCGTGTCAACTTCCACGTCACGTGAGTTGACAATCCGAGCTCTTGAGAGCGAACCACCTTCTACCACGACGATTCTACATCGCACTTGCTTGTACTTTGGCATTGTGAAGGACACACAAGAACATGCTTTCAAGGTGATATCCTTCTCTTTTGAGAACCCCCAAACCATGAGCATGCATATTGTGGATCATACTACTTGTGTTGCTTGCACCATGTGACTTATTTGTCATCTTGGACCCCTTGCTTATGCACATGTTAGAGATCTTGCTTCCACTTGTCATTTTCACAATTCCATGCATCATGATATATATGCCTTGTGTGTTGCATCCAATTCTTGGATTACTTCCTCCTATCACAAGTTTGGTTGCAACAATGTCATCACTTCACATATGCCATGTCCCATTGACTGCTACATGCTTTCCTTGATTGCCTCACACATGATGAACAGTTGCTCTTTCCATTGTGTTGAGTGCCACATGATATTCACTACACCCCATGCACATTATGCTTGGATTGTCTTGCACTTGACCCATGTGTTTAGACACTTCATTTTATTTGGTGTTGTGAATGTTTCATATGCCTACCATAGAACTTTCATTGATCAATTGGTGAATGCTTGCTATGAACTTGAGGTAGATGCTTCTTCTATTGTCACACATATTTGCATCACTACCTCACATTCACATGCTTGTCCCCATGATTTCCTTGCTTGTGCTCAATTGATATGCTTATATGCCATGTCACAATCCTTTGTCAAACCATATGCTTTGCATGATGACAACACTTGTTTGGTGAATCACCTCTTGAATGCTTGGGTTTGCACTGACGCTAACCACATTTGTTTTTCCAAGTGTTTGTTGTCTTTGCTAGTTTTGCAGGAATCCCAAGATGGTACGACATTGGAGAGTGCCCATTTCGAGCTTCAAGATGATGAGAACTTGGTGATCGACCACTCCTACATGGTGACGCCATCTCTTTCCCATGGTGATTTGGATTTTGATCCGAGGTCGAATCTTTCCCAAGGGAGGGGAGATGATGCGGAGCATCCTATGGACATCACCATGTCAAGAGTCCGTTTGGCAAGTGACACGTGGGACATCTACATCATATGCATAAAGGTGAATATCTCCTTTACACGTGCTCACTTGACCCCTTCGAGGATGGTATACTACTTGACACCCCTCTCGTGTGCATGCATAGGTATTGTAGGCACACTACGGACGACGAGGAGGAGTGCAAGCGCCAAGGAACAACTACACCATCCACGAGGGAAGCATGGAAGCGACGACGGAAGAAGACAGAGACAGCTTCTAGGACCCGGACATCCGGCCCCTGGACGTGTCACCAGCAGCAAGGAGCCAGCGGCCAAGTCTACAGGGCCCGGACATCTGGCGACCATCCCGGACATCCGGCGCATACCGAGCCCCCGGACATCCGGCCTCCAGCCCGGAAATCCGGACCCCGCCATTCCAGAGAGCAACAAGGTTGGACCCAGCCAGCCCGGACATCCGGCCCCAGTGCCCGGACATCCGGCGTCTCGGGAAGGCCCAGACATCCGGCCCGACGCTCGGACATCCGGCCCCCCTGCCTGCATGCAGCGCATCTGGGCCGTGGCCCATGTACCCCTTCGCCCCTTAGACGATATATACTCCCCCTCCACCTACGTTTTAGGGTTAGCGTTGTGATAGCTCATTTGAGAGATAGAGCTTCACTCATCCATATTGGATCTACTCCACGAGAGAGACCGCGGCCCTCTACGGAGAAGATCCACCTTGGATTCAAGACCCCTCATGGGAAGATCCCCTTGTGGATTCAAGACCTCCTCACGGAGAAGAACCGGTTACCTCTTGTATCGTCTGTTGTTGACTTTGGATCTTGTATCTCCCTTTGTGTTCACGGATCTAGCGCATGTGTGATCATTCTTTTTGGTTTGAGTGTTCTCTCGTGTTTCCCCTTGTGGTTCCCCTCGTTTTCCCTCTCGTGTTCTTCGTGTTCATCGCGGGATCCGCTCATTTCATGAAAGATCGGGCCACTAGGGTTCTACCCTACAACAGTCTATCTTGTTGCAAGGAATGAAATGTGCTATTTTAGAGAAATGGTCCACAACGACAAATATGAAATCTTTCCCATTTCGGGTCCTAGGCAAACCAAGTACAAAGTCCATGCTAATGTCCTCCCATGGTTGGTATGGAATTGGTAGAGGCATATAGAGGCCATGAGATTGAGCTTTGGAGTTAGCTTTGCGACAGGCAGAGCATCGGTTGGTGAAACGATTGACGTCCTGAAACATCTTGGGCCAAAAGTAGTTCTTTGAGAGCATGGCGAACGTCTTGTCGCATCCGAAATGACCCATTAAGCCCCCTCCATGAGATTCCTGCAAAAGTAACAAAGGAAGAGAAGACTCGGGGATGCAAAGTTTGTTAGCTCGCATAAGATATCCATCTTTGATGTAATAGCGTTCGCAAGATGTATGCGACAAACACATGTCATAAGGAGTAGCAAAAGTTGCATCATGCTCATACAAGTCTTTGATATGCTCGAAGCCAATGACATCTAACTCAAGTTGTGTAACAAGCATGCATATGCGGGAAAGAGCATCCGCTACGATGTTTTCTTTACCGATGCCCTCCTCCGTCACAGAGGAGGACGTGCTGAAGTTGAGAGAGGCTAGGTTCTTGACTGGTGAAATCTGGCATAGGCTGCCTGCTCAAGGGCAGGTCATTCCCACTCCCAAGCCTGGTGAGAGTGTGGTGTTCATGTCTCACTTCCTTCGGGGGCTAGGCTTCCCGACGGATCCCTTCGTGAGGGGGCTCATGTATTATTATGGGCTGGAATTTCACGACTTAGCCCCAGAGTCCATCCTCCATATTTCCTCATTCATCATCGTGTGTGAAGCCTTCCTCCGTATTACTCCTCACTTCAGACTATGGCTCAAGACCTTCAAAGTAGAGCCGAAGATGATCGAGGGACTGCACGCGAAGTGCGGAGGTGCTTTTATAAGCAAGAATGCTGGTGCTCCATGGCCCGAGGGCTCTTTTCAAGAGGAGTCAAGCCTATGGCAACGAGAGTGGTTTTATATCACCGCTCCCAGGAGCACCAAGTGGGTGGCGCCACCTGCCTTTCGCTCGGGTCCCCCACCACAGCTAGTGTCATGGGTCAATAAAGGACTAGACTGGGGTCCATCCAAGGACGTGCCCTTGTTGCAGGGCCGCATTCGAGGTCTCCTAGAAAGAGATATCAGTCTGGTCGCGGTGACATTGGTTATGCTGATTCGCCGAGCTCTGCCCTGCAAACGTCGCCCCCTCCGCCTGTGGGAGTTCAATCCGGAGGGACCACGAGCTCTCCAACATTTTATGGGCACGACGCCCATGGAGATGTACAAATTGTTCTTCGAATCACAAGCAATGTGTCCATACTTGACCGAGGACGCAAGTCTGAGCTGCAACCGCCCGAATACTCAAGTAAGTAGCCCTGTGCCCGGACTCGCAATCCGCATATTTATAAAATTGCCCTTAAAAGAGTTGTCCTTTAAACAGGAGTGGATAGCGAAAGCAAAGCTAATCAGGTGTCCTGCCCCCCTCCCCGAGACCACACCGGGTCCCGTGCTAGTCAGGATGTTGGAGGTTGTGCCTTCGGAGGAAAGCGAGGGAGGGGACAAGGAAGCTACAGCCTCCTCGAAGGAGGCTGTTTGGAAGGGAGGAATCGAAAATTCCTCTCCTCAGGGGAAGAAGAGGACTGCCTCTGAAGACCCGGAGACCATGTCCTCAAAGCGGGGGAAGAAATCTTCGCCAGAGGGTCCTGTGCTGGGGGATACTTCGGCCGAATTATGCCCTCAAGGGGATCAGCCCTCCAACGAGCCGTAAGTAGAGAGGAGTTTTCTTTTTAGGAAATGAGATAAATCCCTGCTTTATATCTGAGAAAAGTAATCGAAAATTTACCTTGTAGCTCGGACATTAGCCCTTCTCAGCAGAGCTCGTCTTCGGGGGATCTTCTTCCGGAGATGATGGAGAGCGGAACGCCTCCCCCTGCCGTACCGCCTTGCGAGGCGGGCAACCCTGAGGTATCGTCACGGAGGGTTTCTCCGAATCCGGCAGGGCCGGAAGGTAGTCATATGGCCCCCCAAAGCCCTCCGCGTCCGGCCTTCGAAAAGGGCCATCGAACGAGTCCGGCACCGTCTGGTGCATGGTCGGAGGAGCTGCAGGATCTGCTAGGGCGAGCATCTATCTCAGAGGAGCACCGTGCATTGATGGGTACAGTGATTGAGAGGATTTCATCCGCGGAGAGCGGATTGCACGCGGCCATCAAGAGTTTACTGACGGGTTTTGAGGTACGTGAGATAATGTACCCTTTTTGGACAGTTGCGCATAAATAAGATGCGCCCTGTGTAGATAGTAGCCCCTGAGACTCTGTGCGTTGTCAAAAGTGACGGCGCGCAGAGGATCATAATCCCAGGTCTAATATGCCGCCTTCATACGTAGGTGGCGAAGTGTCGGGTGGCCAGCCGGACTGATCAATTTGCCGACCTAAAGCGGCAACTTGATGTGGCAGATGCCGACATCGCGCTTGTCAACAAGCGGCTTGACGAGGCACAAGGTATGTAATTACTCCGGCAACACCTGGTAAGAGGAGCTTAATGCTAGTATCTTACAATGTGTGCGCTTGATGCAGATGGTGCTGCTGCCATGGAGAATCTTCAGGCGGAACTTGCCCGAGCCAAGGAGCAAGCCAGAAAAAGTGATGCGGCTACCGGAAAGGCAATTGAAGAGCTGAAAGCCGAACAGGCTGCTCACTGCCGAAGCAAGAAGGAAATGGCCGAGATGGCTGTGAAGCTGAAGAGTGCTACTGACCGTTGCAAGCTTCTTGAAAAAGAAGATCAGGCGGAACAGACGGACCTGGAGAAGGCCGTTGCCGATGCCAAGGATGTTCGCTCTGTGATGAGAGCTATGAAGGAGGAGTTGCGTCAGGCCGGAGAGATCGCGGTTGGAAAGCCATTTATGCTGTGGAGGAAGTTCTGTGATCCTAAACATGCTCCGTTAAACTGCATGTGGAGTACGGTGGACACCTATCTAGATTTGGCAGCGAGTGCCGCAGATGCGGCCGAACACTTCCGAGATCAAGAAGATCGCGAAGTGGAAAAGCTCTTTTGGTCGCAGTTCCACAATCCAGAGCATCCACTGTCATTAGCCGATCGTTTGGCCGAATGGGCCAAGCTGAATAGTTTGTCCGGACTCGCCATGAAGTATGTCATGAGTCATCTGTGGCCAGAGAGGCCAGAGCCGAAAAGTTATTTCAACTTGGTGCATCAGTTCCTTGGTGCGGTGTTGCATATCGACGCGATGAAGAGGTCAGCGTGCATAGAGGGTGCGCGGATGGCTCTTGCCCATGTCAAGACATACTGGGCGGAAATGGAGGCCACCGCTGTTGCATCCCCAGACTCGGATGGAAGTCGAGTACCTGCCAAGCACTATTTTCAGGAAGTTCTGCAAGGCGCTTGTTTAATAGAGACGCAGTGCTCGAAGGATACTATATTCGAATAGCATATATTATTGTAAAACAATATTTTGATAAACTGTAGAAGCTTTTTATACTTGTGCTTGCAAGTATTATAATACCTCCTGTGCGGCAGTTTAACATATATGTATATATAATCTGAAAGATGGCAGTCGTTGGCTTCAGCCCCCACGCACATAATGCGGGGGTGTTCGCAGAAGGCGCATTTTCACACTTGATCCAACGTCTTGGTCCTACAAAAGAGGTGATACCACAGCGAACTAGGCAATCGGACTATGATGCTTTATCACTTTCACTTAGCCATAGGAGTTTGACAGTGAGGCTACTTATATAGCCCCTGGTGGCGCCTGTGCTCGCCCGAACTCGGGGCGCGTATGTGCCTGGCCGGGAAACGACCCTTCGTTAATGCGGAGGAATCCTAAAGATTCCGGTAAGTCATAAAGTGGTTGACCAGTCTCACGCTATATCATGACAGTCAGTTTTCGGCTTTCTCTACTGAGGTGCTCGCCTGGCCGAACCGGGGCACAATCGTAGTAGTTCTCCTGGTGCCGCCTTAGCGGAACGTAAGGCAGCAAAACACAGGAGCCGGGCAAACCCAACATTTGACCAAAGACATGATTCGAAGCTGATGCATATAAGGCCAAACTCGCGATGTCGAACACTCCCTAAGGTATTCGGTCTTTATGAGGACGGGCGGGATAAGGCCCTTAGTAATAAGCCCCTAGTGTCCAAGTACGCGCAAAACTCTGACGTGGCCACATGCCAAAACGCCAGCCTCCTCCTTGGTTATACCAAGAAACTAGGGGATGTGTATCAACAAGAGACAGTAAAAAAGGTTTACGCGGGGTCTTAATCTGAAAAGAATCCTTGGAACGGGTCCCTGCTGCACGTCTGCGCCTGTGTCTCCGTTGTGCCATATCCTGGACGGGCGTAGCACGGTGTTCATCTGTAAAAGAGAGGAACTTAGTTGAAGAAAGATCGTGCCGAACATAAGTTATACTAAATAAACAAAGTATAAATCGAAATGGGTAAAATTGAGCTTTATTGTCTCTTGTTTTATATGCGCAGAGCCCCTAGTACAGTAGTATACGGCTATTAAGCCTTTATCAATTGTATGTTTATGCCGGACTCGTCTAGCCGTGTCCGTGGTCTTGACGACCTGTTTAGGTGCTTTGGCTGGTGAAGCCGCTCTATTGTGGGGCTGTCAAGGCAGCCGCACTATCTTCCACGCGAGAGGAACACTCAATGTTTTCCCTTTAATGAGATGATGCCTCGTGGACCGGGCATCTTAAGTGTAAGAGATGCATAATGCGGTATTGCGTTAAAGCGGGCGAAAGCTTTGCGTCCCAGCAGTGCTTGATAGCTACTTGAGAATGGGGCGATGTGGAAAGTTAGTTGTTCGCGACGGAAGTTATCGGGGGAGCCGGAGAGAACCCATACAGTGGGCATCCGGGCCTGGCGTTACCCCTTGAAAGGAGGTTTTGCTATGGCGAATTTTTGTTGGGTCTATCCCCATGTTGCAGATTGTGTCCTGGTATAACAGGTTTAGACCACTACCACCGTCCATCAGGACATTTGTAAAGTGGAGTCCGCCGATTATTGGATCTAATACCAAGGCAGTCCAGCCTGTGTTCCGGATACTTCTAGAGTAATCCTGATGGTCGAAGGTGATCGGTTTTAACAACCATTGGCGAGACTCCTTTAGGATAGGCCGCATGATGCGTATCTCTGGTGGCGTCGTTCTGTTCGTCACGTGAAGTAAGTTTACTGTTTTGACTTCTTGTGGGAAATCCTTTTGTTTCCTGGTGCTCTGCTTGTGGGGTTCATCGTCGTCCTCACTTGGTGTGTCGAGCCCCTTGTGTTCGGCGTTGAGTTTGCCGGCTTGCTTGAAAACCCAACAATCTCTGTGCGTATGGTTCGCAGGCTTCCCGGGAGTACTGTGTATTTGACATATCTTGTCCAAGATTTTGTTTAAGTTGGATAGCTCGTCCCTGTTATCCTTCAGGGGCGGCTTTCTCTGATTCTGCCGCGAGCTTTTGAATCCGGCGTTGACCGCCGTGCTCTTTGGGCTGTTTCCCTTATTCCGGCGCTGGTCCTTGCTGCGTCGGGGTTTTCCGTTTCCATCCCTAACTTCAGATGTACTTGGGTTGCTGGTGCTACATCTTGCCAACCAGTTGTCCTCTCCTGCGCAAAAGCGGGTCATGAGGCTTGTTAATGCGGCCATTGTTCTTGGCTTTTCTTGGCCGAGGTGTCTGGCAAGCCATTCGTCTCGAACGTTATGCTTAAAAGCTGCTAGGGCTTCGGCGTCCGGACAGTCGACTATATGATTCTTTTTAGTAAGAAATCTGTTCCAGAATTTCCGGGTTGACTCTCCGGGCTGTTGAGTTATGTGACTGAGATCGTCTGCATCCGGAGGGCGGACATAGGTCCCTTGAAAATTTGCCCGGAAAGCATCCTCAAGCTCTTCCCAACTTCCAATGGTGTTTTCAGGAAGGCTTTTGAGCCAATGCCGGGCTGGCCCTTTAAGCTTGAGGGGTAAGTATTTTATGGCGTGGAGGTCATCTCCTCTGGCCATGTGTATGTGGAGGATATAATCCTCAATCCAGACCCCAGGGTCTGTTGTTCCGTCATACGCCTCTATGTTTACGGGCTTGAATCCCGCTGGAAATTCATGGTCCAGCACCTCATCGGTGAAACATAAGGGGTGTGCGGCACCCCTGTATTTGGGTGTGCCGTGATGTTTGGATATTTGTTGTGTTGCATTGTTTACTAGAGCTTGCTTTCTTAGCCCGTATATAGATTTGGCTGGGCCGTCTTTTTGATGCGGATCCTTTGGTGGATCGCGTGCCCGCTTGTGTGCGGCACCGCTTGCCGCTCCATGCTGGCCATGCGGTCGTCCATCCGACCGGATGGCTTTCCTATTTTTTGACTGCGGGGGCTCTAAGGCCTCCTCGTCAAATTCAGGCAGTAGCTTTTGCTTTGGATAGCTTTTTGTGCGGCGACTGCCGCCATATTTGTTTGCAGTGTTGCGTACTTTGCTCCATCTGATTCTGAGTGCATCTTCCGCAGTTTTGAGCTTCCGCTTCTGCTTTTTCAGGCCATGTGCAGTGACGACGAGCCTTTTGTGGAGGTTCTTCTGCTCCATGAGTTTATCCGGCGTAAGGTCGTCCAGACTGTTGTTTTCGCCGAGGACGGGGTCTTCGGTTTGTTTATCCAAGTTGCCCTGTTCGGACACTTGCTCGAAGGCATGTTCGTCGTCCGCTGGCTCGTCCTGCTCTATGGCTGGGTTTGTATGGCTGCTGTCTCTGTCGAGGCAGGGCTTGGAGCGGCACTTACGTCGCCGCTTTGATTGCTTTTCGAGTGAACAATCCCTCGTTGCATCCCTGTGTTCCTCGTTGTCGCTTCCTTTGGGTGTGTCCACCATGTATACATCATGAGATGAGGTGGCTGTCCAGTGCCTTATAGGCATTGGTTCATGTTCATCTCCTACATCGTCGTCCATACTGTCGATGTCTTCGGAGTCGAAGTCAAGCACGTCGTTTAAATTATCGACAGTGGCTACAAAGTAGGTGGTGGGTGGGCCTCGAATTTCTTCGTCGTCCCTATCCCAATCCTGCCGGTCATAGTCCGGCCAGGGCTCTCCTGACAAAGAGAGAGACCTGAGTGAATTCAGTATGTTGCCGAAGGGCGAGTGTTGAAAGATGTCTGCGGCGATGAACTCCATGATCGGCGCCCAATCGGATTCGATCGGTAGGGGCGCGGAGGGCTCAGAGTCCGGAGAGGAGTCCGGCACCTTGGAGTCACGGGCTTCGCAGAGGACAAGGCTGGTGTTCGGCTTGATCGCCGTAGAGATTGCAGCCCCCGAGGCGGTGTCTAACCACCCATCCTCGATTGGTGTGATCAGCTCCGAGCTAGGGGTCGGAGCGGACACAGATGCGGCCTCCAGGGCACTATTAGGCGACAGAGCTAGATCATGCCCATCGTGACAGTGCAGCGCGCTCGGCTGTGGCTCGAATCCGCCGAAGATCAAGTCTCCGCGGATGTCGGCTGTGTAGTTCAAACTTCCAAATCTGACCTGATGGCCAGGGGCGTAGCTTTCGATCTTCTCCAAATGACCAAGCGAATCGGCCCGCAGTGCAGAGCCGTCGAATACGAAGATCTGTCCGGGGAGAAAAGTCTCACCCTGGATCGCATCACTGTTGATGATCGGAGAAGCCATCGGGCCTAAAAGTGACGACACATAGGAACTCTCAATGAAAGCACCAATGTCGGTGTCAAAACCGGCGGATCTCGGGTAGGGGGTCCCGAACTGTGCGTCTAGGCCGGATGGTAACAGGAGGTAGGGGACACGATGTTTTACCCAGGTTCGGGCCCTCTTGATGGAGGTAAAACCCTACGTCTTGCTTGATTAATATTGATGGTATGGGTAGTACAAGAGTAGATCTACCACGAGATCAGAGAGGCTAAACCCTAGAAGCTAGCCTATGGTATGATTGTTGTTCGTCCTACGGACTAAAACCCTCCCGTTTATATAGACACCGGAGAGGGCTAGGGTTACACATAGTCGGTTACAATGGTAGGAGATCTACATATTCGTATCGCCAAGCTTGCCTTCCACGCCAAGGAAAGTCCCTTCCGGACATGGGACGAAGTCTTCAATCTTGTATCTTCATAGTCCAGGAGTCCGGCCGAAGGTATAGTCCGGCTATCCGGACACCCCCTAATCCAGGACTCCCTCAAAAAGACTCAATAAATTCACTCCACTTGGCATGACACTTGTTCAACTTGGTTTGACCCTTAAGGTAATTGAGAGTCTCATGATCGGTATGAATGATAAACTCATGGGGACGAAGGTAATGTTCCCATTCATGCAAAACGGGGACTGAAGCATATAGCTCTTTGTCATAGATGGGGTAATTGACTTGCGCTCCGGAAAGTTTCTCACTAAAGTAAGCTATGGGGCGCTTCTCTTACGTTAACACACCTCCTGTGCCATTACCACTAGCATCAGAATGAATCTCAAAAGGCTTGTCAAAGTTGGTAAAGCAAGCACAGGAGCACGAGTAAGCAAATTCTTAAGCTCATTGAATGCGGTATCTTGGGATGGTCCCCAAACAAAAGGCGCATTCTTCTTGCTCAAAGCATGTAAAGGAGATGCAATGGTGCTAAAATCCTTGACAAAAGGACGGTAGAAACCCGCAAGGCCAAGAAAACTACGCACTTGATGCAAGTTGGTTGGTTGTGGCCAAGTCTTAATAGCATTGATCTTGGACTCATCAACATGAACACCCTTAGAAGAAACAACAAAACCCAAGAAATAGAGCTTATCAACACCAAAAAGGCATTTCTCCATATTAGCATAGAGGCACTCTTTTCTAAGAGTTTGCAAAACGGTGCGGACATGGGTGACATGCTCTTTGATAGATTTACTAAACACAAGAATGTCATCGAAGTAAACCACAACAAATATACCAATGTAAGGGCAAAAGACATGATTCACAAGGCGCATAAAAGTGCTCGGTGCTTCCGAGAGACCCATAGGCATGACTAACCACTCATACAAACCAAACTTAGTTTTGAAGGCGGTTTTCCATTCATCACCTTCTTGTATGCGGATTGGATAGTAACCACTCTTAAGATCAATTTTGGAAAAGATAGTGGCACCACTAAGTTCATCAAGCATATCATCTAGGCGTGGAATGGGATACCTATAGTGAATGGTGATAGCATTGATAGGTCTACAATCGGAGCACATGCGAAAGCTACCGTCACGCTTTGGCACAAGAATGACCGGTACGGCACAAGGGCTCAAACTTTCACGCACATGTCCATGGTCTATGAGATGCTTTACTTGCATTTGTATTTATTTGGTTTATTCGGGGTTGACGCGGTAGGGAGCTTTGTTTGGAAGCGGTGCTCCGAGGATGAGGTCGATGCGGTGCTCAATGCCTCGGAGTGGAGGTAGTCCCGGAGGTAGCTCGTCGGGTAAAACATCGTGAAATTCCTGCAAAAGAGAAGACAACACTAGAGGAAGAGTGTGAGAAGTGTTAGTTTGTGGTGCATTGTCCTTGCACACAAGGACGTAGTGTAGGACACTAGATGGGTTCTCACACACTCCTCTTATCTCACTTTTGGTGGCAAATAGGACTAAGTTCTTCTTTTCGCTCATCGTGGAGGTGTTCAGTTTGGGCTTGTGGCGCTCACTCTCTTTTTGGTGGCTCGCTCTCTCACTATTCTCTCCATGATGGGTGGCTTGCTTATCGGCGATCACTTGACTTGGATACATGGGATGAAGTACATACTCCTCGTTCGGCCATTGTGGATGACTCCTCTATCGAATTGCCATGTGCGTCCTAGGAGAAGATGGCAAACGGTCATTGGAACGACGTCGCACTCCAAGGTGTCTTCGTAGGCGCCAATTTTCATCGCAAAAGACTTGTTCTTCTTCATTGTTCACTTGGTGGTGCATGGCGACTTGCTCAAGGGCTTCCATTTCGCCTTCACTCATGGAGTCGTAAGTTCCATCGTCGTTGAGGATCATGGTCCGCTTGTTGGTGCACTCGTAGGACTTGTGGCCTCGGCCTCCGCAAGTGAAACACTTGAAGGAACTCGTTTTGAAGGTCTCATCGGTTGGAGTTGATGATGATGAAGCTCTCGGCTTGAAGTTGCTTGTAGGAGGAGGATGACTTGGAGTTGATGAAGCTTTCTTGGAACTCGACTTGTCGATGGTGCTAGTAGAAGGCTTGGTAGTCGGTGTTGGAGTCGTTGAAGCTTGGTTGTTGGAGAAGCCGTATGACTTGGATGAGAACTTGGCATACTTGAAATCATCTTGCATTTGGCGTTCCGCTTTGGTAGCTTGGTGCACTAGCTCGATGAGGTTCGAGTATGGTTGGAAGTCGGGGATCTTCTTGATGGGATGATTGAGTCCATTCAAGAAACGTGCCATTGTTTGTTCATCATCTTCCGTGACATTGGCTCGTATCATGGCAACCTCCATATCCTTGTAGTACTCTTCAACGCTCTTGGTTCCTTGCTTGATTAGTTGGAGTTTCTTGAAGAGGTCGCGATTGTAGTAGGTAGGTACGAAGCGTGCTCTCATGACATCCTTCATTTGCGCCCAAGTAGTGATGGGTGGTTCACGTCTTGCCTCTCGGCGCTCTATGATTTGTTCCCACCAAATGAGGACATAGTCTTGGAAATCAAGGGATGCCATCGCGATCTTGTTCTCTTCTTCATAATTGTGCAAACAAAAGGTCTTGTCAACTTTCAATGCCCATGAAAGGTACTCTTCGGGATCGTTGCTTCCGTTGAATTTGGGCATGGTGAACTTGAGCTTGCCATAGCGTTGCTCTTCATTGTGTTGGGGTCGGGGATGATGACGCCCATGTTGTTGATGATTGTTCAACTCATGGTGCTCTTGGTGCGGAGGGTTGTCGACCTCGTGTTCCTCTTGTCGTGGAGGATCTCCATTGTCTTCATGATCTTGAGGAACTTGTTGTTCTTGGCATACTTGTGGAGGATCTTGTCGAGCTCTAGGAGGAACTGGACGGTGCACGCGAGCTTGATAAATCCTCTCGCGGACTTGTTCGCGAAGTGCTTCGGCGTGTTCACGAGCTTGTCGGCCTTGGTCGGCTACGGCTCGACTTGAATCGCGTAGAGCTCGTTGTTCCTCAAGTGCTTGAGCGTCACGGAGTTGTTGTTCTTGATGTTGTGCCTCGGCATCTTGTGCATTTTGGTGTAGACGCGCGCACTCTTCCTCTTCATGTTGGCGTTGTTGTTGCCGTTCTCGTGCTAGCGCAAAGGCTTCATGGTTTTGATGTCGTCGGTGCTCTTGCGAGTCGGTGTCGCGTAGAGGATTGAGGCTTGCTTGATGCTCGTGGCGCGCGGCACGGTGAAGAGTGTTCGATGACGGTGTACTTGAGCCGGAGAGGGTAAAGTCGGAGTGGCGGCTTGAATGGCTCCTTCTTGAAGTGGAAGAAGGACGGTTGAGCAACAAAGCACGAATCTCGTCCATCCTTGCATCATTCTCTTGCTTGTGATCGTTGAGCTTGTGGTCGAAGTAATCTCTTGTACGTTGCTCGGAGAGTCGCAAGTCGGTGGCGAGGTTGTCGATGCGGTCACTCATGGCTTGTTGCTCTTGATGCAAAGCATGTTGTGCACCAAAGACGTGACTCTTGGTGACGAAGGAGTACATGTCATCGTCTTGCTCCATGACAAGTGAGTTGGTAGAATTACTTGGCCTATCCTTCATTCCAAGACAAATGTGGGTGGTAGAAAGAGAAGAACAATATCAGATGTACCTTGACCGAAGTTGAAAGTGGATCGATGATCACTCCAATGTAGGACAAGGAAATAGCACAATTGGTACCAATTCTTGTCGGTTTCTCACACCTACACAAGTAAAATCTTATGGTGGAGCTTGGTTAGGATGGTGGCACAAAATTTGATGTAATTTGTAAGTGAGCTTCAATAATGTTGGAAAAGATTCGCAAGATGCAATGTAACAAGTAGACCAAGCATATAAGGTACACGGAAACATACACGCAAAAAGATAAGTGTGGTTGGGCAACCAAGGATGAGCCAAAATGTGGAATCCACAAAAATGCTCTTGTTGCACAACACTAGAGAGACTCTAGCACGATTGCACAGTAGGCGGATACAAGAACTTGTGCACAACCTACTTAGCAAAAATGCAATGACTTCTATCCCAAGTATGTTCTATGCAAGGTGTTCCGATGATATGATCCAAGATTATCTAGTATGACCATCTTAATGGTGTATGATGCTATGGTTCTTGCTTAAAAGCTCTTTGCTTATCTTTCCTTTTTGCTTAAAAGCTTGTTTGGCTCTTTGATGTTTGAGCTCTTTTCTCATGCAATGCTTGACGAACCAAGATAGCAATTGTGTATGCGGTTACAACTTTGTGACACAAGAGATGATACCAATATATGCGACAATGATGTATGTATGCTATGGGAAGTATGATCACTAATGTGCACAAGTCTCGTTGCCGGCAATACGCGATGGCTAGTCTCGAGGGGTAAGCAATGCAAAGGAGTAAGGCTATGATGGCTATCAATGTAATGGCAAGAGTGATATGTCCAATACCAATGATGAGGTTACCGTTCTTGCTTATGGTTGAAGGTTTCAAAATGATGAGATTGTAGTCGTTGTCGTAGTGCACGGTCTTCAGTACGTTGGCGAAGATGCCGCTGCACCATGGATGGAGTTGTCGAAGTAGCGGAAATCATCGAAGATGTGCAAACTTTCTGTCTAAGCCGGAAGGTCCGGCCAAGATGGAAGGTCCGGGGGCCGGAAGGTCCGGGCATGGCCGGAAGTTCCGGTGGTCGCGAAACTGGCAAGAACAAAGAATTGGGGATTGTGGATTTGGGTGGAAAAACTTGAGGAAAAAACCAAATCCGAAGCGGAAAATAAAAAGAAAAAAATAAATTGGTGGAAAAGAAGGGTAGGGAAGCTAGATTTACGAGCCACACAAAAAATTCATGGATTAGATCCAACAAAACTTCATCACACCAACAAATCACAAAAAAAATTGGGGCTATTTTTGGTGGGGATTTTCAAGGGGAAGAACACAACAAAATTAGGTTAGAAAACAAAGAGGGGAGGATCCGAAATCGTGATCAACGTGGCTCTGATACCAAGATGATGTAGGGTAAGAACCCTAGGGCCGATCTTTCACAAAAGGAGCAGATCCCGCGAAGAACACGAGGAACACAAGGGGGAAAAGAGGGAAAAAACAAAGGGAAACACAAGAGGAAACACTAAACCAACATGAGTAAGTCACACATGTGCTAGATCCTCGAGTACATAAGAGAAGATACACGATCCACGGACAACTAAGGACGATACAAGGGTAGTCGGTCTTCTCCGTGAGGAGGTCTTGAGTTCTTCCCTAAAAGGGATCTTGAATCCGCTTGGAGGATCTTCTCCGGAGGAGGCTCGAATCTCCGTGGAGAAGGTAACCAAGTGGATGAGCAAAGCTCTCACACAACTATGAGCTAAACCTTTGCTAACCCTAAAACGTAGGTAGGAGAAGAGTATTTATAGTCTAAGTGACGAAAGGGTACACGGGCGTCGGCCCAAGTCGCTGCGCGCAGGCAGGGCCAGAAGTTCCGGGCGCCAGAGGTTCCGGCCTAACCAGATAGTTGGCGCGGGGTGGAGCTGGGTTGGCATCTGGGGGCCGGAAGGTCCAGGCTGGCCGGAGGTTCCGGGTGCTGGAAGGTCCGGGACGGGTTCCGAGATAACCAGAGAGTGGACACGCTTTGGCTGGTCGAAGACATCGGAGGCCGGAAGCTCCGGGTCGGCCGGAGGGTCCGGGGGCCGGAAGTTCCAGGCTCTGGCCGGAGGTTTCGGGCAGTCCAGAGTGTTGACGCATGTCTCTTCTTCTTCAGCCCTCTGCTCCATGTCTTGAGCGTTATACCTGATCACACATAGCATCTCGGACTTAGGCAGTAGTCATGTCTCACTTGAAGAGGAGGGAAACTCAAGTAGGAGTGATGTCACCTCGAATTGAATAGCACGTGCCCTAGCTTTTGTCATGGGCCCACTTGGAGCTTGGATAGTTGAGGTGGTGTCCATGGGGATGATCCTGGGATGCTCCGCATCGTCGTGGAAGCCTCGTGTCCTTCCCGAACTATTTCTTATTTTCCTATTTTCTTAAATATTCCAAAACGGAGAAAAATTTCCATTAGAACTGTTTTGGAGTCAGTTTACTTACCGTACCACATACCTATTTCTTTTTGGAGTCTGAAACATTCTGGAAAGTGTCTCTTATGTATTCCTCCAGGGTTGCGGTTTCAATAACATTGGTTTCAACATTTATAGGATTACCTGAGATATAATGTTTGATTCTTTGACCGTTCACCACCTTCGGATTTGTGCCTTCGAAGTTGTTGATTTTTACGGCACTGGAACGATAGAACTCCTCGATAACGTAAGGACCTTCCCATTTAGAGAGAAGTTTGCCTGCAAAAAATCTTAAACGAGAGTTGAATAGCAACACATAATCACCTACATTAAACTCACGCTTTTGTATCCTTTTGTCATGCCATCTTTTAACTTTTTCTTTAAACAGTTTGGCATTCTCATAGGCCTGAGTTCTCCATTCATCAAGTGAGCTAATATGAAATAACCTCTTCTCATCGGCAAGTTTGAAATCATAATTAATCTCCTTGATGGCCCAATATGCCTTATGTTCTAATTCGATAGGTAAGTGACATGCTTTTCCATAAACCAATTTATACGGAGACATACCCATAGGATTTTTATATGCAGTTCTATAAGCCCATAATGCATCATCAAGTTTCTTGGACAAATTCTTTCTAGGTCTATTAACAGTCTTTTGCAAAATTAATTTGATCTCTCTGTTACTCAATTCTACTTTACCACTAGACTGCGGGTGATATGGAGATGCAATTCTATGATTAACATCATACTTAGCAAGCATTTTACGAAAGGCACCATGAATAAAATGTGAACCACCAACAGTCATTAAATATCTACGGACTCCAAACCTCGTAAAAATAACTTCTTTAGGCATCTTAATAGAGGTGTTATGATCAGCACTACTAGTTGGAATAGCTTCTACCCACTTAGTAACGTAATCAACAGCAACTAAAATATGTGTATACCCATTAGAGGAAGGAAACGGTCCCATATAATCAAAGCCCCAAACATCAAATGGTTCAATAACGAGTGAATAATTCATAGGCATTTCTTGACATCTACTAATATTACCAATTCTTTGACATTCATCACAAGATAAGACAAACTTACGGGCATCCTTGAAGAGAGTAGGCCAATAAAAACCAGATTGCAATACCTTATGTGCAGTTCTATCTCCAGCATGGTGTCCTCCATAAGCTTCGGAGTGACACTTGCGTAGGATATGTTCCTATTCATGCTCAGGTATACAACGTCTAATAACACCATCTACTCCTTTATAAAGGTGTCGGTCATCCCAGAAGTAATGTCTTAAATCATAGAAAAACTTTTTCTTTTGCTGGTACGTGAAACTAGGTGGTATAAATTTAGCAACAATGTAATTAGCGTAATCAGCATACCATGGAGCAGTATGAGAAGTATTTATGACAGCTTGTTCATCCGGAAAGCTATCATCAATAGGTAGTGGGTCATCAAGAACATTCTCTAACCTAGACAAGTTGTCTGCAATGGGATTCTCATCTCCCTTTCTGTCAATAATATGCAAATCAAATTCTTGTAGCCGGAGAACCCATCTAATAAGTCGAGGTTTAGCATCTTTCTTTTCCATAAGATATTTAATAGCAACATGATCAGTGTGAATAGTTACTTTATAATCAACAATATAAGGTCTAAACTTATCACAAGCAAATACAACTGCTAAGAATTCCTTTTCAGTAGTAGCATAATTTCATTGGGCATTGTCTAGAGTTTTACTAGCATATTGAATAACATTTAATTTTTTATCAACTCTTTGTCCTAGAACAACACCTACAGCATAGTCACCAGAATCACACATGCTTTCAAAGGGTAAATTCCAATCAGGTGGCTGAACAATAGGTGCAGAAATCAAGGCTTTCTTAAGTATTTCAAATGCTTCTACACAATCATCATCAAAGACAAAAGGAATATCTTTTTGTAATAGGTTAGTCAGAGGCCTGGAAATTTTTGAGAAGTCCTTAATGAACCTCCTATAAAAACCGGCATGACCAAGGAAAGTTCTTATACCTTTGATGTCCTTGGGACACGACATCTTTTCAGTAGCATCAACTTTAGATTTGTCAACTTCAATACCTCTTTCAGAAATTTTATGCCCCAAGACAATACCTTCATTAACCATAAAGTGGCACTTCTCCCAATCCAAGACAAGGTTAGTTTCTTCACATTGCTACAAAACTCGATCAAGGTTTCTCAAGCAATCATCAAAAGAAGATCCATAGATAGAGAAATCATCCATGAAAACTTCACAAATCTTTTCACAAAAGTCAGAGAATATAGCCATCATGCATCTTTGAAAGCTAGCATGTGCATTACATAAACCAAAAACATACTTCTATAAGCAACGGTACCGAAAGGGCAAGTAAAAGTAGTCTTTTCTTGATCATCAGCTGACACGGGTATTTGAGAGAAACCAGAGTAACCATCTAGAAATCAAAAATGTGTATGTTTGGATAATCTTTCTAGCATTTGATCAATGAAAGGCAAAGGGTAATGATCTTTTTTAGTAGCTTTATTTAATATGCGGAAATCAATCACCATCCTATAACATGTAATAATTATTTGCGGAATCAATTCATCTTTATCATTAGGAATGACAGTAATACCTCCCTTCTTAGGGACACAATGGACAGGGCTTACCCACTGACTATCAGCAACGGGATAAATTATACCTGCTTCAAGGAGCTTTTAATATTTCCTTTCTTACCACTTCTTTCATCTTAGGATTTAGCCGTCGTTGGTGATAAATAACTGGTTTGGCGTCTTTCTCCAAATTTATTTTGTGTTGACATAGAGTGGGATAAATGCCCTTAAGATCATCAAGAGTATATCCAATAGCAGCATGGTGCTTCTTCAGAGTTTTCAATAATTTCTCTTCTTCATGCTCTGAAATGTTAGCTCTAATAATAACTGGATATATCTTCTTTTCATCAAGATAAGAATATTTAAGAGTATCAAGCAATGGTTTAAGCTCAAACACGGGATCACCCTTAGGTGGAGGAGGATCCCCTAGGATTTCAGAATAGGTCCCTGTTTAAAGAATACTTCATCTATTTCCCTTCTTTCATTCATATATGTATCATTTTCATGGTCTAGCAAATATTGTTCTAAAGGATCACTAGGAGGCACGGCAATTGAAGCAAGACCAATAATTTCATCTTTACTAGGCAATTCCTCATCACGGGGTTGTCTACAAAATTTAGCAAAATTAAACTCATGAGACATATCACCCAAACCAATAGTAACATCCTTTTCGCAGTCTATCCTAGCATTAACAGTGTTCAAGAAGGGTCTACCAAATATAATGGACAAAACTTATCTTGTGGGGAACCAAGAACAAGAAAATCAGCAGGATATTTAACCTTCCCACACAAGACTTCAACATCTCTAACAATCCCAACCGGTGAAATAGTATCTCTATTGGCAAGTTTAATGGTAACATCGATATCTTTTATCTCAGCAGGTGCAATATCATGCATAATTTCTTCATATATGGAATGAGGTATTGCACTTGCACTAGCACCCATATCACATAAGCCATGATAACAATGATCTCCTATTTTAACAGAAATAACAGGCATGCCTACAATAGGTCTATGTTTATTTTTAGCATCAGGTCTAGCAATTCTAGCAGCTTCATTGCAGAAGTAAATAACATGCCCATTTATATTATCGGCCAAGAGATCTTTAACCATAGCAATTTTAGGTTCAACTTTAACTTGCTCAGGGGGTTTGTGTGTCCTAATATTACTTTTTTGACTACAATTGAAGCTATAGCATGATCCTTTATTCTAACAGGGAAAGGTGGCTTCTCAATATAAGCAGCAGGAACAACAGGATCATCATAAGTCATAGTCTTTTCTTCAACTTTAATAGGAGCAACTACTTTTACCTCAGTGGGAGGATTATATTTAAACCACTTCTCCTTTGGGAGATCAACATGAGTAGCAAAGGATTCACAGAAAGAAGCTACTATCTCAGAGTGAAGTCCATATTTAGTGCTAAATTCATGGAAAACATCGATATCCATAAAAGATTTAACACAATCAAACTTAGGTGTTATACCTGACACCTTACCTTCATCGAGGTCCCAATCTCCAGAGTTGTGTTTAATTCTTTCCAATAAATCCCATTTGAATTCAATAGTCTTCATCATAAAAGATCCAGTACAAGAAGTATCGAGCATGGAGCGATTATTGAGAGAAAGCCGAGCATAAATTTTTTGAATAATCATTTCTCTTGAGAGCTCATGATTGGGGCATGAATATAACATTAACTTAGGCTTTCCCCAAGCTTGAGCCATGCTTTCTGCTTCGCGAGGCCAAAAATTATATATCTAATTACGATCACAATGAATAAGATGCGTAGGACAAAACTTCTGATGAAATTCCAATTTCAATCGTTTGTAGTTCCATGATCCCATATCATCACATAGCCTATACCATGTCAATGCCTCTCCCTTCAAAGATGAAGGGAAGACCTTCTTCTTGATAACATCATCGGGCATACCTGCAAGCTTAAATAATCCACAAACTTCATCCACATAGATTAATTGTAAATCGGGATGCAATGTTCCATCTCCTGCAAAAGGATTAGCTAGCAGTTTCTCTATCATGCCCAAAGGAATTTCAAAGTAAAAAATTTCAGTAGGTTCAATAGGTTGAGGAGAAACTCTTTGCTCTATTGGTCGGGGTGAAGATACCCTGAACAAGCCCCTCAAAGGATTATGTTCCATAGAAACAATTGACAGTAAATTTCAGCACACTATATAAAATTTTCCTTACCAAATTCCATCTACCAAAGGCGCTTCACTCCCCAGCAACGGCGCCAGAAAAGAGTCTGGATGACCCACAAGTGTAGGGGATATATCGTAGCCAACGAGGAGCAGAAGGGAAATGATAAGCAGTTTTAAGTAAGGTATTTTCTGCAAGCACAGAAATTATGGGTAACAGATAGTTTTGTGATAAGGTAATTTGTAACGAGTAGCAAGTAATAAAAGTAAATAAGGTGTAGCAAGATGGCCCAATCCTTTTTGTAGCAAAGGACAAGCCTGGACAAACTCTTATATGAAGGAAAGCGCTCCCGAGGACACATGGGAATTATCGTCAAGCTAGTTTTCATCACGTTCATATGCTTCGCGTTCGGAACTTTGATAATTTGATATGTGGGTGGACCGGTGCTTGGGTACTGTCCTTACTTGGACAAGCATCCCACTTATGATTAACCTCCATTGCAAGCATCCACAACTACAACAGAAGTATTAAGGTAAACCTAACCATAGCATGAAACATATGGATCCAAATCAGACCCTTACGGGGCAACGCATAAACTAGGGTTTAAACTTCTGTCACTCTAGCAACCCATCATCTACTTATTAATTCCCAATGCCTCCCTCTATGCCCAAACAATGGTGAAGTGTCATGTAGTCGACGTTCACATGACACCACTAGAGGGATGACAACATACATCTCATCAAATATCGAACGAATACCAAATTCACATGACTACTTATAGCAAGACTTCTCCCATGTCCTCAGGAACAAACGTAACTACTTAAAAGCATATTCATGTTCATAATCAGAGGGGTATTAATATGCATAAATGGATCTGAACATACGATCTTCCACCAAGTAAACCAACTAGCATCAACTACAAGGAGTAATCAACACTACTAGCAACCCACAGGTACCAATCTGAGGTTTGGATACAAAGATTGGATACAAGAGATGAACTAGGGTTTGAGATGAGATGGTGTTGGTGAAGATGTTGATGGAGATTGACCCCCTCCCGATGAGAGGATCGTTGGTGATGATGATGGTGATGATTTCCCCCTCCCGGAGGGATGTTTCCCCGGCAGAACAGCTCTGCCGGAGCCCTAGATTGGTTCCGCCAAGGTTCCGCCTCGTGGCGGCGGAGTTTCTTCCGAAAGCTTTCTTATAATTTTTTCTCGGACGAAAGACATCATATAGCAGAAGATGGGCACCGGAGGCCAGACAGGGGGCCCATGAGGCAGGGGGCGCGCCCCCCACCCTCGTGGCCAGGGTGTGGGCCCCCTCTGGTGGATTCTTTCATCAGTATTTTTTATTAATTCCAAAAATAACTTCCGTGAAGTTTCAGGACTTTTGGAGCTATGCATAATAGGTCTCTAACATTTGCTCCTTTTCCAGCCTAGAATTCCAGCTACCGACGTTCTTCCTCTTCATGTAAACCTTGTAAAATACAAGAGAATATGCATAAGTATTGTGACATAATGTGTAATGACAACCCATAATGCAATAAATATCAATATAAAAGCATGATGCGAAATGGACGTATCAATGTGTCTATAACTAAAATAAGTCTAGACACATCCATTTCTAGGACAAGTATTTCCGGACGGAGGGAGTATTCATTATACCAAGAGAGCTGGATTAGCACCACTTAGTTCCTGTAAATGTAATGAAATCCATCATGTTTATATGAAGATCTGGCTTTTTTATACAAAATCCTGCATGCTTATATGAAAACAGACCGTGTTTGCACGAATTTCATCTAGTTGGTTAGAGTTGTGAAAATGGATGCCGCTGGCATTTGATGTCGTCCTCCACGGAAGGAAGCGGGAGGAAATTTGCTGGCTGCCATTGGAGATGCTCTTATGCTGGAAATAATAGAGTCACATCCAATCCATTTGAGTTAATTGCGTGTATGATTCTCCCTCTGTAAAACGTTATATGCATGTATGGTGTACATGTGACTTGCAGGGTGGCTACAGCTTCATACAGAAAGTTAAAAAGAAACAAGTCCATCTTAATCTTGTATTCTAAGTACTGTGTGAGTTCCACTATCAGTACAGTAGCGAAAGAAGTATATATTAAATAAGTAATATATAATACAGAAATCAAAAGTTAAAGACTACCATGCTGGAGATATATCTCCATGTCTACTCTTATACTCCATTTGTTCCTAAATATTTGTCTTTTTCATATTTCAAATGGAGTACCACATACGGATGTGTATGTAGACATATTTTAGAGTGTAGATTCACTCATTTTGCACTGTATGTAGTCACTTGTTGAAATCTCTAAAAAGACAAATATTTAGGAATGGGGGGAGTAGAAAACAGAGTTGGTGATGATGGTGTGCGTGCCATTTTGCAATATAGGCCGTTGGATTTATATCTAACGGATAGGCAAGAAACTATCGCAATTTTGCAAAAAGATACCCACACCTCTCTCCATGTTTGCAAATAAGGCCTTCCCTTGTTCATCCCTTTCTCTACTCTTACTAGCAATGTGCCCGTGCATTGCAACGGATCCAAAATAGAATAATACATGTTCACAAACTTGAAAGAAAAACACTCTAGTTTGGTGTATATATCACTAAAAATATACTCATATTAGGTTTCACTCAAATATATTCCTTGTGGCTGTTTTGATGAGGCGTGGGAGGGATGTGGTTGGTTTCAAGATACTAAGGGGTTTCTGCAAATTGGAACAGAGAAGTGGGGTCTTGTTGCAGAAATGCCACGACTTACATCATAGTCGCTAGATGCAGATCTGATGGTCAGAAATGACGGATGGCAGACACACCATCCTCACCAACTGAGTCTTTT
Source organism: Triticum dicoccoides (assembly GCF_002162155.2). NCBI lineage: Eukaryota > Viridiplantae > Streptophyta > Magnoliopsida > Poales > Poaceae > Triticum > Triticum dicoccoides. The sequence goes on from NC_041392.1 coordinate 353,963,521, forward strand.
ATAGGAGTTAGTGATAAAAACAGAGTTGGTGATGATGGTGTCCCTGCCATCCTGCAAAATAGGCCGTCCAATTTATATCTAACGGATAGGAAGGAAACTATGGCAATTTTGCAAAAAGATACCCACACCCCTCTCCACATTTGCAAATAAGGCCTTCCCTCGTTCATCCTTTTCTCTCACAAGATAAACTACTCATACAAATGCATCTTGATGTTCCGTGCAATGCATGGGCATCTTGCTAGTCTCTCACAAGTTAACCGACCTCAATAGACAGCAAAACGCTAGGCCGCCGCACTTTGAGAGAGATGAGGAGCGAGAAGCGATACGGGCTGCTGGATTACTAGAGCTAGGTGTCGCACGGAGGCAAAGAAAAATGGTGATAGCATGGGTTAGCCATGTAGTATGATGTAACTACACTGGGCTGCCGTGTTTCGTACTCTTCTAGTCCACTATGGAGATGATTGGTTGATTTTATATCGTTGTATAATATAAAATATTATGAGTGCAGACGCTCCACCATGAGGTTCCTTGCTCCTTCTCGGTCGTCGGGTATCTATACTCTTCCACTCTTTTTTATTGACGTGAGCTTTGTTCATCCTTTTGCCAACACGCGGCAACTCGCAGAATGACGAGAAGCTTGTTTGCTACGCCTTCTCCCTCGCCAACGCGTGCGCAGTGGCCCGCAACACGAGGAGAAACTTTTGCTGCGGTGGACGTGCAACAGTTCATAGTGGGAGTAACATAGCGTAGTCCAAGACAAGTTTGCTTATATGGCATGTATTTAATGAGGAGAGATGTGTTTAGAGTAACATATTGTGGGGCACAAGCGAGTAGTCCATTGTACTCCCTCCGTCCCATAATATAAGATCTTTTTTACACTAGTGTAGTGTCAAAATGCTCTTATATTATGGGACAGAGGGAGTAGAAACAATGGTGGTGACATATTAATTCCGCATGTAAATAAGCTTGTAACCGTGGATTTGAGGCTCTTTCCCCTCTCTTCTTTAATGAATGATACGCACACTCGTGCGTATTCGAGAAAAAAATATGTTACTATAACACAGCGCTTTCCAAGAGAGGATGAGTCTACAAGGTAATAAATGAAGCCAACTAGTATGACACTACTACTATGTTACTTTGCATTATGGATGTAGTATTTTAGACTAGTGTCATATGCATAACACAAGTCTAAGTTACTCTGCACTCTGACCAGCCTAAGAGCATGTTTAATACTATAGCCAGCTGATGGCTATAAGAAACTGCCATGTCATGTATAGCCACCATTTATCTCTACTCCTATAATTAATCCTATAAAACACCCAGTTGGTGATGATGGTGTGTCTGCCATCCGTCATTTATGACCATCAGATCGACATCTAACGACTATGATGTAAGTCGTGGCATTTTTTGCAACAAGACCCCACTTCTCTGCTCCAATTTGCAGAAACCCCATAGTATCTTGAAACTAACCACATCCGCCCCGACCTCATCAAAACAGCCATAAGGAATATATTTTGAGTGAAACCTAATATGAGTATATTTTTAGTGATATATACACCAAACTAGAGTGTTTTTCTTTCAAGTTTGTGAACATGTATTATTCTATTTTGGATCCTTTGCAACGCATGGGCACATTGCTAGTAGTCACTCATATAGTAGTGTGGGCTACAAGGTTGGCTATAACATCACTTAGTACCTTTTTCAACCTTCTCTCTTTCTCTTTCTTCACATTTGTTCTATTTGTCTAGGAATCCGCATATAATTAGGCTCTTGCATGAGAGCCCACTCCCCATAATTTTCCTCGTCATCATATGAGTCCTAGAAGATCTCACCCACATCATCATTAGACATGCAGCCGCCTTGATAGACAACGTGCGCAGATGGACTAGAGGCGACTGGGGGCGCACCATGTCGTGGGCACTCCGTACGTGTTCGTGTGCATGCAACATGCGTGCTTTTCCACCGTTGTTAGCTCTAAGGCCGATGTTGTGGTCATCTTCATCTCCGACTAGTCGTTGAGCAACGATGGCAAAGAGGTGCTACAATAGATGTGTAGGCGCTGTTGTGTGCGAGCTTCGCCGTAGCACGACGAACCAGACGCCGCCGCAGATGGCGCACGCCTTCATGCAGCCGAGTGTGTGCGCATGCATGTGTTATTCACGTGCATTCTGTGGCCGAGTGTGTGTGTGCATGCATGTGTTATGTACATGCGTTGTGTGCTCCATGCTGTGCGTGTATGTGCACGAGTTGGATCGGCATGAGTTAGTGCATTGGCATGTGTACACGCGTGGCTGCATGCGTCCTGTACATGCGTGGCTTCTTGTGTGGTTATCAATATAAACTATAAAACATCTTCAACTTAGCATCCTGCCGTATCGTCTCTAGTGTTTAGCAAAGAGTTCATGTTCTTCTATTTGTTTATAAGTGGGCAGGCGGCAAAAAATAGGGGATAACGCGCATGGTTCCTTGCTCCTTCTTGGTCATTGGGAATATATGTTCATCCTTTTGCCAACACGCGAGACATCTAGCATTAAGGTGCACGTGTCATGCAAGAAAATGGAGATAATCAGATAAGCAGTGCCTAAGTGAATCGTGCACTTTGATGGCACCTACTACGCAATATTTTTTATCCTCGATAGCACGTGAATAGTGTTGTCGGCGTTCTAGGAATGGGGGTCCCTAGACTTGACTGCCTGCGGCCCACGGCGTGGCTCCTCCACCGGCCTGGTACGACCCATCTTCACCAGCAAACACTCAAGAACCTCGCGAGGCGAACGACGCAAGACCTCCTCGTGGGCGGCCTCACCAGGCTGGCTGATGAGGACATGACTACCTTGGATACGACCAAAAATATTGCATACGTGCATATTTGTCAGGTGATTTCTAGTGCAAACTATTCAATAATCTATTTATGTTATTCAGAATAAAAATACTTCACACACGTTTGTGTTTTGTGTAATTGCAGGTGTATGGGACATTTGTACAATCCACATATGAACATAAGGGAAAAGGACAAGTTTAGGTTCTGTTCAAAAAGTCCTCTCACGTCACTTTTGGGCCAAGAGAAGATAGAGTCCAAGTCTTTCACGTTTTGGATTCAGATTCGGACTGCATAGACATACCTGACTCAAAACGCCAACAACTTTTTCATACGGACTCCCAATTGGGTGATTCTTTTTTTTGATGGAAAGTAGATTTCGTGCTCTTTCCATCCCAATTAGATTCACCTTCAAATTCGTTCGGAGCATTGAGATATCGACAAAACAATCGGACGCTGCAGCAGAATCCGAGTCAAACAACAAGTCCAAAGGTGTTGCATCACCTCCACTTGGGCCCATGAACCTTGTACGCCCTAGGGTTGGTTTTAGGTTGTCTTGGGACGTCCTTTCACCTCCTTGGCCGCCACCCCTTGCTCCTATATAAGTAGATCCATCTAGTAGCTTTTTCCTTGGGATTTGTTTAGTTAAAAGTTAGCCATTGCAACTTCGTGTACTTCGTTTGTGTCCAACGACCAGACCAAGACCGCTTACGGATCCCCACCATTATCAATACTTCATATATATTCGCAATATTCAGATTCCTTTATCATATTCTTGTTCGTTCTTTGATTGCTTGCAGGAATAGACCTTCGTGGTCAGGCTGACCGTGCTTCCGGTATCGTCAGTAACCTCAGGAGATTGGTTTAGCGATTGCTAAGGCGCAACGTCGTGCATGTTTGTAGTCGGATCGTCAAAGTCGTCTCCACCAAATCGATAGTTATCATCTCATCGAAAGATCGGGACCCTCGCCTCTATCCAGTGGTATCAGTTTTCAGGTTGCTCGGTGAGAATTTCCAGTTTTTCCTAGATTAGATTTATTTTCTTACCTATTGTCCAAGAAAAAGCCACAAAAAAAATTAGATCTATTCATCCTTTTGCCAAGCCAGTCTGAGGCTTTGCAATTTTCTTTTCATTGCTTGCATAGTTGAATTATCGGTTGCATCGTCGTGTCGAGTTGCTGGTCTTAGTGTCTAGTTCATTTAGAGTTTCGAGTTCTGTTCACATTAGTCATGCCGCCGCTGCATCGTTGTCCCTTCCGCTATCCACCACCCATCCATCAATTTCCACCATGTGCCACCCATCGTTCAGTGTCATAATCATAGTTGAGATCATTGACACCTTCGCTTGATCCAATCTGCATCTTATATAGTTTATTTTGGAAAGAGGGAGAGAGAAAAAAAGACAGAGAGAAAAAACGAGAGAGAGAAAAAGTTAGAGAAAAAAAGAAGAAAGAAAAAGGAAAAAAGTGTGAGGAAAAAAAGAGGAGAAAAAAACAAAATTCGTATCCATCTAGACTCAATCTCGTAGTTGAATTCGGATTGGAATCTGTTTTGTGCACTGTTGAGTAAAACAGGCTTAACTTTTTCATACGAAGTCCGTTTGGGCCACGTGAGTACTCAAATGAGAGCTAGCGACGAGCCGCATCTAAATAATTGCAGAAGCTAGTTCAATATTTGGCACCTCAAAATCGGCTTCTAAATAGGTCTTTTTGCCCTCCAAAGTTCACGAACACAACTTATTCCAGTTTTTCTGGCCAGTTTTAGAATTTTTTGACTCGTCATATCAACTTGGAATTGAGTGATTCCTTTTGCATTTGAAAACTTGAGTCAATACCATTCTTGAAAAAATTATCAAAAAATTGGCACAAACTTTTCTAGAGGAAAGTTGGAGAGAAAGTTGTTGATATATCCTACTTGGTTGTTGTTTCACATCATTATATTTACGGCTATTGTGATCTTCACTTATATTTTGCTGTCTAGAGCTACTTCTTATCCTTTATTGATGCTAGTTGTGCTACGACGTGACCTCATTAGTGTTCTAGGCTCGCGTCTCTAGTACGGTCTAGCCTAGGACCAGCACAATGCCGTCGTTGAGCGTTTATTCAATATTGCATCTCTGAATTGATTATTGCTAATCTTTTGCTACCATATATAGCCAACCCAGCTCCACATATTTCTGCACCATGTATACGTACGTTCCCCTGGCAATCATTTTACTCAACCTTCAGAGTTATTTGACACCGCTGGTTGCCGATCACCATCTGCTGCATGGTAAGAACTTGTAAGATATTGAGATTTGCTATACTGTGAGCGTTTTACCACCACTTCCAAGTAGTTCATAGGAACTTTTTTTGGATTTTGTTTCTTGTTTCTACTAATCATGACAGGATCCAGAGTTAATTCATGGGCTTTGTCGATCGTGGGAGACAGGCCACCACCTTTGCAAATACCACAATCATCACAAGAGGTGCATAAACATCCAAATGCACATGACCAGGTTAATGTATCTATACCACCATTTAATGGTCATTTTAGACCTCCTTTATATATTGAATGGGAGTTCAACATAAAAAATATATTTGCTTCCCATAATTTTGATGAACATAAAAAGGTTAAGGTTGCGGCTGGTTCTTTCACTGGTTATGCTTTGGTTTGGTGGAGTGAATATTGTCGGTTACACCCTGATTATATACCTACTACTTGGGATGATTTGAAACTTGCCATGCGCCATACTTTCGTTCCCGCTTATTATACTCACGACATGATTAAGAAGTTACAACATTTAAAACAAGGTAGTGACACTGTAACAAAATATTATGATGATTTACAAACTACCTTGTTGCATTCCTCTTTAGAAGAAAGTGAAGATGATTTTATGGATAGATTTTGGGGAGGATTAAACCGTGATATTCAAGAGATATTAATTCATGAAGAGTGTTATCCTATGGACCATTTATTTCGTCTTTCTTGCAAAGCTGAACAGGAAATAAAATGACGTGTTGCTCACGAGGATAACAAGCGCATGGTGCACATTCCAAGAGTTGATACGATTGTTCCTTCAACTACTAGGCATACTACATCACCTCCACCATGTGACACATCGCCCCCGAGAGTCGCTACATCATCTGAGTTGATCATAAGCGGTAATGACAAAGGTACTGTTCTTCCATCTCTACATGAGAATGATGAATGCATTGTCAATTTGAATGCACCATGTGATGAGCTACCCAGTACTTTGCTCGTACCACCTATTTTAGAGGACTATGTGAATAATTTGACTTTGCCATGTGATCAAACAACTGAAATACCAACAATTTTGAGTGCACCCATTGAATTAACTATTGATGCAAAAGAACCAATGTTTAATCATTTGATATGACCTCTAATCTTGGTGATGATTCTATGTCCAATGACTTATTGCATGTTTACTTATTTAAGCATGTTGTCGCATGTAAATTTGATGGAAGTAAGATTTATTCACCAATGTTGGGATGGTTTAATGATGAATATTGTCAATCTTTTGATATGAATAAGAGCTTCACTTATATGTGCAAACTGAGTTGTAATATTTTCATGCCTTCTACTTAAGATGATATTTTGGCTTTATATTTTATGATCTATGAAACTTACTCATGTATACATGTGTCATATGTGCAAAAATCAAGGGAAGTAAAAATGGATGACATATACATATACAACATGTACACCTTGTCTCTTTTGTTAGCCACATTTCAGATTAAGCAACGCCGAGGACGGCTTTGTTTTCAAGAAGGGGAGGATGATGAGGACACGAATACCTTGGATACGACCAAAAATATTGCATACATGCATATTTGTCAGGTGATTTCTAGTGCAAACTATTCAATAATCTATTTATGTTATCCTGAACAAACATATTTTACACACTTTTGTGTTTTGTCTAATTACAGGTGTATGAGACATTTGTATAATCCACATATGAAGATAAGGGAAAAGGAGAAGTTTAGGTTCTGTTCAAAAAGTCCTCTCACGTCACTTTTGGTCCAAGAGAAGATAGAGTCCAAGTCTTTCACGTTTTGGATTCAGATTCGGACTGCACAGACATACCTGACTCAAAACATCCACAACTTTTTCATACGGACTCCGAATTGGGTGATTCTGTTTTTGTTGGAAAGTAGATTTCATGTTCTTTCCAACCCAATTGGATTCACCTTCAAATTCATCCGGAGCATTGAGATATCAACGAAACAATCTGAAGTTGCAGCAGAATCCGAGTCAAACAACAAGTCCAAAGGTGTTGCATCACCTCCACTTGGACCCATGAGCCTTATACGCCCTAGGGTTGGTTTTAGGTTGCCTTGGGACGTCCTTCCACCTCCTTGGCCGCCACCCCTTACTCCTATATAAATAGATCCATCTACTAGCTTTTTTCCTTGGATTTGTTTAGTTAAAAGTTAGCCACTGCAACTTCGTGTACTTCGTTTGTGTCCAACGACCAGACCAAGACTGCTTATGGATCCCCACCATTATCAATACTTCATATATATTCGCAATATGCATATTGCTTTATCATATTCTTGCTCGTTCTTCGATTGCTTGCAGGAATAGACCTTCGTGGTCAGGCTGACCGTGCTTCAAGCATCGTCAGTAACCTCAGGAGATTGGTTTAGCAATTGCTAAGGCGCAATGTCATGCACGTTTGTAGTCAGATCGTCAAAGTCGTCTCCACCAAATCGATAGTTATCATCTCATCAAAAAATTGGGACCCTCGCCTCTATCACTGGCTCGCGAGGGGCGGAGAGATCAAGGCAAGGGGCACCTCATGAGGTTCCTGTGATGCAAGCCATGACGACCAAGGACAGGCGGGCGCCAGCGCGCACAGTGTCCTCACTTCCTCTTTTGTGTTAAAGAGGCAAGCGCAGGTGAGGAGTCCCGAGGCATCAGACAAAGGTTTCCATATCGGTGCAACGAGACCAAGACCAGCAGGACGGCAGGACGGAGGTCACCGTGGAGCCCAGGACGGCGTCACCACCAGAGCCTTTGGTAGGCGAAGACCACCTTTAGTCAGGATAACTTATACTAGTTGTCTCCCTTCAAATTTGGCCGTTGTGGCATCCCTTCCCGCCAGCATTTGGGAAGAGGACCAGGGCCTCTATAAATAGGACTAGCCACTATAGTAGGAGGGAGCTCATCTTGGGACGGATCCGAGGCCATTCAGATCATCCTCATCCACACAAACTCTCCAAGCACAAGAGTACCTCTCCTCAGGAGGTTGTTCTTCCCTTGTAACTGTCCATCCTCAGCCCAAGAGGCAATCCACCACACCACACTGGATTAGGGTATTACACCACATCGGTGGCCGGAACCAGTATAATCTTGTGTCACTTGTGATGAGGACATGACTACCTTGGATATGAAAAAAAATATTGCATGCATGCATATTTGTCAGGTGATTTCTAGTGCAAACTATTCAATAATCTATTTATGTTATCCAGAACAAAAGTACTTCACACACTTTTGTGTTTTGTCTAATTGCAGGTGTATGGGACATTTGAACAATCCACATATGAAGATAAGGGCAAAGGAGAAGTTTAAGTTCTGTTCAAAAAGTTCTCTCACGTCACTGTTGGGTCAAGAGAAGATAGAGTCCAAGTCTCTCACGTTCTGGATTCAGATTCGGACAGCACAGACATACCTGACTCAAAACGCCAACAACTTTTTCATATGTACTCCGAATTGGGTGATTCTTTTTTTTGTTGGAAACTAGATTTCATGCTCTTTCCAACCCAATTGGATTCACCTTAAAATTTGTTCGGAGCATTGAGATACGGATGAAACAATATGACGTTGTAGCAGAATCCGAATCAAACTACAAGCCCAAAGGTGTTGCATCACCTCCCCTTGTGCCCATGAGCCTTGTACGACCTAGAGTTAGTTTTAGGCTGACTTGGGATGTCCTCCCACCTCCTTGGCCGCCACCCCTTGATCCTATATAAGTAGATCCATCTAGTAGCTTTTTGCTTGGGATTTGTTTAGTTAAAAGTTAGCCATTGCAACTTCGTGTACTTCGTTTGTGTCCAACGACCAGACCAAGACCGCTTCTGGATCCCCACCTTTATCAATACTTCATCTATATTCGCAATATTCAGATTGCATTATCATATTCTTGCTTGTTCTTAGATTGCATGTAGGAATAGATCTTTGTGGTCAGGCTGATCGTGCTTCCAGCATCGTCAGTAACCTCGGGAAATTGGTTTAGCGATTGCTAAGGCGCAACATCGTGCACGTTTGTAGTCGGATCGTCAAAGTTGACTCCACCAAATCGATAGTTATCATCTCATCAAAAGATCGGGACCCTCGCCCCTATCACCTTTGTTCTGCGAGTTTGACGCGCTGAGCCTTGAGATCGCGGTGAGGGAGAGTGCAAAGGGGGAGGAGAGATCTTTGTGTGCACCCCAGTGTTCGAACCTCAAGGGTTTTGCCGGAACCCGAAATCTGACATTTCGCGCGCCAAGTAGGGGTGCGCCGAGTTTTTCTCCCCCATCGACTGATCTGTCGTCGCCCCACACCTCCGATGTCTGACTATCTGAGGGCCCAGGCCGACCGCTGGGCGGCCCGGCCAGCTCGAGCACCTCCATCAGTTCCAGAAGACCTCAACTCCACGCTCCAGGCGGCCCGCGCGCCGCCCAACGCCCGCGGACGTAGGAGGCCCAAATCGACGTCCGCCGCCCTCACGCTGCGGCACGTGCGGGCCGCTGCAAGATCCGCAAGCTACGCAGCAGCGACGATGCCACACACCTGACGGGAATAGGCGAACATGCGAGCCGCGCTCCTGGTGGCGCGGGAGCTGCTGCGATGCCGGCTGATGGAGAGCGGCCGCGATGCGCTGCAGGAACGTGTCGCCGAGCTATTGGATGCTGCGGCCAGGGGTACACCGCCTTTCTGCTCCCCACTGACATCTCAAGTTGTGGCTAGGTCACACGACGGGCCTCGTTGCACCCGCGTGCTCCAGGAGGGCTCGCCAGCGTTGGCATGACCGGCGGCGTCGGACACCCGGCCGCACCCTCGCCTCCCTTAGGTGGCGTGGGCGCGGGTGTTGCTCCCCACGATCCCAATCGAGCACCACCCCACGGCCACCAGGAAGGCACGCCGGGCTCGGCGGCGTGGGGCGCGGGGTGCCTTAGCGGAGGTCCCGGCGAGGCAGCCCAGGAAGCCTATGTGCCCCGCATGGTGAGTCGGGAGTACGCGCCAGAGGATGACCCCTGCACGTTCCATGAACTGGGCTGGGAAGAATAGATGTTCGAAGCCAAGGCCTCCTACGAGCCACCCAAGAGCCTCGCCAACCCCGCCGATGCCAACCACCATAGGGTACCACTAATTACTTAGGAGCAGGCTTACGCTAACCATGAATCGCAGGTGGACCAGGCCGTGTCGGCGGACGGAGCCCCCAGCGCTGAGGCCCCACCCCAGCTAGGGGCGGCGCACTGGGGGCTGCGCAGAAGGGGTCCGGACCAAGGCCCACTGTCGGTTCTATATCCGGTGTATCTCATAGTAGGGTCCTAAGCTAGGCGTCTTGGAGCGATGGTAACATGGACATGGGATTTTACCCAGGTTCAGGCCCTCTTGATGGAGGTAAAACCCTACATCCTGCTTTTGATTATATTGATATGGGTGTGGTACAGGGTACATGTGTCTACCACGAGATTGATCTAATGAATATCCTCCCCTATTGACTAGCCTGACCTTAGTTTATATAATACACCAGAGGCCTAGGGTTTAGTAGATCCCTTGGCTTGGGTGCCAAGTCTTGTAGAAACCTCCTTGTATGCGGCATAGGCTGCCCGAAGTGGCCCATGAGTGAACCGCCATAGGGGTCCTCGGCCCGATCCAGCTGGTCGGGAGACGATGTGGTGAGTACCCCCTAGTCCAGGACACCGTCAGTAGCCCCCTGAACCGGTCTTCAAGTTGGGGACGCTCCTCAATTCTTCCAAACTATTCTTCATCTTCGGTCGTTGGTCTTGAAAAATGGTTCAACAGATCTTTTAATCTTGAGGATCGTCGAAGTGAATCCGAAGAGTTTACACGTCGGGTAACCGAGGAGCCCCTTTAAGTCTTCGGCCTTTAACAATGCCTTATTATTTTTACACCACACCTCGGATTTGAAGTTGTTCCCGTGCGACAGTGTCCTCTTGCATCCGAGGCCCAACGTCGGACTACATTCGAGGTATCCTTTGTAGCCGAGCACCGACGCCGGACTGTATCCGAGCTCCAACGCCGAACTGTATCCAAGCTCCAACGCCAGACTGTATCCAAGCTCCCACGCCGAACTGTATCCGAGCTCCAACATCGGACTATATCCGAGCTGCAACGCCGGACTGTATCTGAGGTGTCATAAATCACCTTGGCTCAAAAAAGTCGAAGGAGTTTAGCCGAGCTTAATGCCAGAAGTGCCCTCCATAGAGCCAGCCACTGGCGGTCGAGCTTTATGCCAGACTGCTTCCAAGGTGGTGCACCACCCCGACTGCGGGCTGATTTTTTGTCAATATTTTTGATTGGTGCCATTTATTCTCTGCCGAGATATATAGCCAGTAGCCCTCAAGGTGTGTATCGGTCTAAAACCCGAGATGCACCTGAAGGATGACATAAGACCACTTTTCCGAGTAGCCCCTGAGACTCAGGTTGATTCGCAAAATCTGCCTGAGGATCAACTCCTAGCTCGGCAGAATACTTCGGGACACAAAAAGCGGTGTGCAAAGTCCTCGAGACTCAGGTTGGGTGCGGCCGACCAACCCGAGGATCATAATCTCCTCTAAAACTATATTGCACTTTAAATTTTCTGCATTGGATGGTCAATGCGGTAGCCCCCGAGAATTGGGTTGGGCAAAATGGCTAACCCTAGGATCGTACCTCCTCGGGAACAAGTTTAATTGTCATGTATGTTTTGACAATACCGAGATGGAGTTCAGTAGGAAAGATGCCGAACTGTAGTTTTAGAAAAGAGTTTCACGCCGAACACCTCAACCAAGAGAATGTCCCGCTTCTTGAAAAATAGGTGAAAGATGTTATCAGCTCAAAAAAAGGCCAACAAACATGCGTAAAAAACTTTACGTCTAGATTGAGTCAAGCTGTCTTGGTGCCAATATGAAATTGGTCTTGAATTTGTACTTCCGTCGTGCTTTGACATGACACATCTGATCTCTAGACTTCAAGTGGGTCAGCCTTCGGCTTCAACGTCCCTATCCCAAAGGCGGAGTGTTTCTCGGGCCAGTTTAGCGAACTAAACGCAAGCGGCTTTAGAGAGAAACCAGGCTACCCGGCTATTGATCATACACCCGAGTCAAGAAAGGAGTGGTAGAAAAAGACTGTGCAGCGACTAAGAAGAAAACATCTATTATAAAATGGAGTGTACTAATTTAAGAACCCCCAAGTCATTTGGGTAAAAAAAGTATGTATAATGATTGTATGTACCGAAGTACTTGTATCATATCTGTGTTCACCCGAACTTTAAACACGTCTTAACCGACCGTCGGCTTCTCCCTCTTTGTTCAAGGGCCAAAAAGTGTTATGTACAACACCTGTGAAGAATATCGATGGTGTTTCTGATAACCAGGCAATCAGGCCATAAGGCTGTAACAGACAAAGCGCGCTCAGGGAACTTATTCTACATTACCGACAAAGTGTAAGAAGCATGTTCGAAGAAAATAGTACCCCCACTGATACCTTTCTTCGGTTGCTCATTATTACTATGAGACTTGTGCAATAGATTTTTTGTACTCATGAGTTCCGTTGTGTGCCGACCATGATTGAAAACAATAAGAGCGCTAGCTTTCGGCTTCACACAGTCTGACGTTCGAGCTCGAATGACCCGATCATGACTATCGCAGAGGTGCTCCCTTTACTCCCTAGCCGAACAATCGGGAACGTATGGGTAAACATAGGAGAAAGGCAACCCAGCTTGCGGAACACTTAAGTCAACATGGTGCATATTGTGGCGTAATACACGAACAAGGAACGAAGCCATACAAGTACAACCATATGCAAGAGGAAAGGCTTCATAAAGGAAGTCCCCAAGTAGACGAGGTATTTGAATTTGTGTGTCACAAACAAAGTTTTGACAAGGAAGTTTTTCACAAACAACTTTTCGCCAAAAAAGTATAATGCTTGGTCGAACCGGACAAAATTTAAAACTAAAAGTTTTTGAGCATGAAAGAGACTTAGCTGGTTAATGTTCTCGGTGTTGAGGACGCGGTCCAGGCTTGGTGCGGGACAAGATTCCAGCCCCCAGGCTAGTCCCGAGGTGGCCAAGCGGGGAGCTCGACACTCCGAAGTGACTACACATCATGAACGCTGTGGCAAGGTGAAACCCGCAGTAATTTGGTCATCGGAGGCAGGATGATGACATCGGCAGACCGAAGTGACCACGTGACGTAGTCGAAATTCATTACATGCACACATAAAACATTGCGAGCAAGAAACAATAATAATTGAGAAATATTATTTTTGCATAATTAATCAGGTAAGTTTGGCCTGGGCGCCAAGATCAGTTCGACGAAGTGGTAGCCCGGAGGTGTCGATGCAGGTCGCCATGCGCGGTACGACAACATCGGAAAAAAATTCTCTACAAAATAATGCAGCACAAAAGAACAGAAAATATTCTTTGTATAATAATTTATGTGCTAAACAAATAGCTAAGAAAAATAAAACCTGGACGGCGATGATCGTGGAGGACCGAAGCAAATAAAGAAACAACGGTTGAACTTTGGTCGTTGCCTGAAGTAGTTCTAGTTGGACTATTAGCACTCATCAATACGTGAAGTAGTGTTTGCAGGTTAGACCACAAGGACCGTGCTTGCAAAACAAGTATTTAATTAGGTTAGAAATACTCTAGGTCTATGCACTTTTCGAAAAGGAGTACTAGGAGCTGCCAGCAGCCGACGAAGAGCTGAATTAAAAAGGAAAAAATAATTAAATCTCTCTGTTTGTGTGCTGTCTTGGAGCCAAGTCCCTGCAAGGGTACTACTTCCGCACTATCTCTTCGGCTAGATCGCCTGTTGGTCAGATTGAGTCCGGATCCGATGTATCCGGATTCAATGTACCATCAAGCAACAGACGCGAACATAGACCGTATTGCAATCTATATACATATAGCAGTACACACCTAATAGAAAACATAATGGCACAGATAATTTGTACTGCATATAATTATTACGAAGAATAGCACCCGAGGATTCTTAATAAAGAAAAGGAAGGATTTATCTCCCTGTGGGTTGCTGCATGGCTGAATTCGTGTTAGCTACGGGCACTGCTCGGCGCGGACTGTACACGGACGTGCTCGTCCTCCTCAGCTGGACTCAGGGTGCCCGGGATAACGACACAGATGTAGCGCAGTGGCAGCATGATGAAACATGAATTTGCAGGGCGATATCATTGTGGCCACAAATTAGCTAACCTGTGTAGAGAAAATAACACTGGCCCAAGCAATAATTCGCTCCTCAAAGAAAAATATTATACATTGAAAGTACTTTGGAGAGATGGCACCAGGCATTCATACGAGGAAGCTGACCACTAACGGTTTAGGTGATCAGTATTTGCATTGCGAAGCATCATCGCCTCTCGCTCCTTGGTCCTTGTGCACAGGCACGTCGGCCTAGTCTGACGCCTCGGCCAGCAGACAGATCGACCGAAAAGATTGGCTTCTTCACGGTTTGGTGTGTCGCCATGTGGTTTCCCTAACATCAAGTGGTACACGCAAAGCTAGCCGCACCTTTAATCAAGCAAACCTTGAAAAACGTGTTTCAAATTAGTACTAGTACATTAGCACTTGTCTTATGCATGCTCAATAAGAAGTGGCAGGCCATGAACGACAGCGTAGATACTAGTAGGAAAGAAAAGGAAAAAGGAAGAGAGCCTCCCTATTGCTTTCACGCTCTCCTTGGCCGGGTCGCCGTCGTCTTGTAGCCAGTCCGTCAACTATGCCGCCGGTTACAAAACATATCACCAGGATCTTTATAGCACGCAAGGTAGCTCGGATCTGATGTTCTACCAGATGGCGGATATGGTCGCTGCCGTTCAAAAATTATCTCGATCCGATCTGGCTGCAAATAGATAGCACGACATAGCAGTAACGCTTTTGCAGGAGAGAAAAACTTACACGAAAATGAATTTAATCGAAAAACATAGGGTTATACTGATGGCACTTGAGCAGAGCAATTAGCAAGTAAGAGAACCAGTACCGAAATTTAATTGGTCTCAACTTCTAGTACGGGAGAAAGTACTAGTACAAAAAGAAAGAAAACCAAGTTGGATACTTAGCTTGGGAAGCTTTACGTCATGATGCCTTTTCGAATTCGTGCATAGGGGTGTTTCTTTTATGGCCTTGCTAATCCGATTGTGATCCTTTGGCCGGCGCGTCACTTGATGGATTGGATTCCTTTAGCCTGTTTTTCACAAACGGTTGCATGTGCGCTAGCTTCTTCGGGATCTCCATGCGGCGCATGGGTTCATCGTATTGCCAGGCGTCGAGTACGGCAGTCGCCGCCAATTTTTATTGTCTCGATCCGCCTGCAACCAAAATAGCGCGGAACCAGCAGCAAGGATTTGGAAAAAACAAGATAATTTACATAGAACAGATCTAACCCAAAAGATATCACTTGATCGTTGAATTCAATTCCCACCGAACCGCGACGAACACCTAGCAGGCTCTCAATGAAAGGACCATTGTTGGTTCTATATCCGGGATATCTCGTAGTAGGGGTCCTAAGCTAGGCGTCTTGGAGCGATGGTAACATGGACACGGGATTTTACCCAGGTCCGGGCCCTCTTGATGGAGGTAAAACCATACATCCTGCTTTTGATTATATTGATATGGGTGTGGTACAGGGTACATGTGTGTACAACGAGATTGACCTAATGAATATCCTCCCCTATTGACTAGCCTGGCCTTGGTTTATATAATACACCGGAGGCCTAGGGTTTTGGAGAGCCCTTGGCTTGGGTGCCAAGTCTTGTATAAACCTCCTTGTATGCAGCATGGGCTGCCCGAAGTGGCCCATGAGTGAACCGCCATGGGGGTCTTTGGCCCGATCCAGCTGGTCAGGAGACGACGTGGTGAGTACCCCCTAGTCCAGGACACCGTCACCCACCCCCATGTCACGCGGGGCAAGGCATCACCCAGAGGTAGGTCCTCTGCCGAGGAGGCGCTGCCGAGCCATCCCCCCAGCAAAGGGCCCATGGTCGCCGAGGGCGCCGCTGGCGTCCTCTCTGCCCCTTGGTCTCGTCCTGGTTTCCAGACGCCCCAACGGTGGTCGAGGGTGGCGCAAGGCGGGGCCCTCATCTAGCGATATGAAGCAAGGCTCACGCATGTGAAGGTCTCTACCCGTGACACTCTCGTGTAATAATGAGTGGGGCTGTACATGCCCTGGAGTCTCCGGAGAGCCGCCCTCGGGCCTCGGGGGCTCCCGCCCATGTCCTAGTGGAAGCACCATGCTTCGAGCTGGCCATCGACACTGTCCCCCAATGATTAAGCTCATGACTAACGAAGGCACTAGGCTCCACGCTGGTGAGAAGACAAGAAGACTAGCTAGGTGCCAGATGCGGCCTTTTGTTTCCAGCCCCTTTTTCTGTAGCTCAATTTGCAGCCTTTGGATTTGAATTTGAAATCGTGTTTTCATTGGTAATCGCGGGGGGTGTCTTTTCTCATTCGTATTAGTTTCATGAGTTTTCTGAATTCGTGCCTTGTTTTGAGGTTCGCATCTGCCACCTTCCCCCTTTCGAGGACCTCGCGAGCGGGGTCTGGGTGTTGCGTGCACGTGCCGCGCGCGCACCCCGCCATGACTGGCGCTCGCTCCTCGCGAGGCCCTCTCGGGCGGACTAGCAGACACCTCAGGATCCCCAAGCCTCCCGAGCCCATAAAGGACTCCCCTTGAGAAAATGCACGTCTGCAGCAGCCAAATCAGTGTAAAACCTGCCTGGGCCGAGGTAAGTCACAATCGCACGCTCGCAAGGGGCTCGCGAGCATGCAAAAGCATGCTTTACGTATGGTTCGTGGAATAAAACAGTAGTCTGATTACATGAGTGGCTCCCCCTCCCCAAAATGCTCTTACGCCTTGAGGGGCCGTGCACCAGCTTTTGCATGCAGGTTCGAAACAAAGGAGTGCGGGCTGAGTCGGACATGTCGCTCGCCGCGTCCTCCGGGTCATTATCAGGTGCGTCACTGGCTGATAGAGGCGAGGGGCCCGATCTTTCGATGAGATGGTGGCTATTGTTTTGGTGGAAGTAGACTTTGACGATCCGACTACGAACGTGCGAGGACGTCGCGCCTTAGCAATCGCTAAACCAACTCCGAGATGTTATTGATCACGCCGGAGCACGATCAACCTGACCACGAGGGTCTATTTCCTGCAAGCAACGAAGAACAAGCAACAAGTTGAAATTGCAATCTGGATATGGCGAATATAAGAGGAAAACTTTATTGATGAAGGTGGGGTTCTGTGACGTCTTGGTCTGGTCGTTGGACACAAACGAAGTACATGAAGTTGCAGCTATGGCGAACTTTCAATCTAAACAAAAACCAAAGTCGAAACGATGCCCTAAGGGCTGTATATATGGAGGGGACAGGGGGAATTTCGTGGCCCTTGGTGGAGGGGTCCGAAACAAACCCTAACTCTTATTTTCCCACACATACGGACTCTAAAAACAGCCTATACATAAGTATTTCGAAAAATACATGGGCCTGGCCCAATAATAAGGTGACGCAGCACCTAGAATAGCCTCTGGACGAAATTTATGAAGTGTCATCTTGTATATTTCCTCCAAGGCTTCATGCACTCATTATGGTGGCTTCAAAGTCCTGGAATCATCACTTGTAACTCCGTTCTTGTTCCCCTTGCGCATGCCATCATCTCCATGCTTGAACTTGCTCCAAGGTTCATCTTTCCTGTCCAAGCTAGGCCCTTCATTTGTAAGCAAAACAAATGTATCCAATTTAGGCAACATCATATTCTCATGAACATTAGAATCGTTATCAAGAAACGAAAGTACCTGATAATTTAATTGGCGTGCGCGAGCTCTAGTAATTTGTCCTATATGTATAACAGCAGGGGCTGTGGGTGTCACAATGGTATTGATGTCCTCACCACTGGCACCGCTGTCGTTGTCACTGGCACCATCTTCACCATCATCAATCGCGCCACCCTCGTCTGCTATGACCACCAGTGCATCGTCCTCGGAGGAGAAAGCCCTGACCAGAGCATCCACATTGTCGTCCACCCAACGTGCTAGGTTGTCCCGGATGTCCTTGAGCACCGGAGCGATGGCGGCGTCAAAGTAAAAATCAGGATTGATATTCAGGAGATGGCTGAAAATGCAGGAAAACGCAAGCCTGAGGAGGTCTCGGCTCTTCTCCTCGACAAGCTCACGAGCCCTCTCAGCCCAGTTCTCTAGGCGCGTCACGACATTAGTGAAGAAGCGAAGGTGGCTGGCGTAGTCTTCTATGTGGGGATGAGGGGTGTGTTCGTCGCAAACGGCGCCCAGCGCCTGGTTGGCCCTTGTCCTCAGGTCCCGGAGCATGGGGGCATGCTCGCGCAGCAGCCTCTGTCATCGAAGCACCTCCTCCCTGCTCTGCTGCGCAAGGGACTCATCAGCAGTAACCTGCTGCTGCAGCAGGAGCAGCTCGGCACGGGTGGCGGCTAACTCAGCCTGCATGGAGATTAGGGTAGCTGTGACGGCTTTCTCACGCTGCTCCGTCTCCGTCAGCCTTGACCTGAGGGCGGTGGTCCTGCCCTTAGCTTCGGCCTCCACGAGCTTTAGCTTCAGGTCATACCTATTGGCAAGATCAGCGCGAGCCTCTGCCACCCCGCGGTCCACTTCCTCCTAGATCCTGGCCTCACGCACACTGGCGGCATCTTCCGCCTGAGCAACCTGAATCTCCCTCGTCTCCAACCGCTCCTCAAGATCTCCAACATCAGCTCTACCTCGCGCCTCAAGATCTCCCCCTCGTCGGATGGTGCTCCCTTCATCGTTGCCAAGGCAGCTCTACGGGCCTCCACTTGCTACTCCAGGGAGGCATTCAGGGCCTGGAGTCCTGCCTGTGCTCCTCGGCAACCTCGCGATGGTGGTCTACCTCCCTGGCCTCCTACAAGGCTTGGGCGCTGCCCTCGCACGAGGTTTCGAGGTATGCCTCGGCGTCCTCACTAGCATGCTCATGCTGGAGGCGTCCGAGGTTGATGCCCACCTTCAATTGATCCCATTCGTCCACCAGCCGGAGGCCCTTGGTTTCAAGACGAGCATCAACATCCACGAGCTCCTCCCCAAGCTTGCTTAGCGCGCCCATTGCCTCCCGGAAGAGGTCGTGGCGGACGGCACCCCGCTTGCGCACAAGCTCGAGCACGCGACCGGGTCCATCCTCCATGCCAGAGGATGTCGAAGGGGTCTGAAGAGGCTCGCTTCCTCCCAGCAGGGGGCTGGGGGCTGGCGCCTTCCCAGTCACCCTTCGGGCCTCAACGGAGGCTCGGAGGGGCGAGGGCTCGTCGCTCGAAGAAGAGGCTAGGACCAAGGTGATTAGACCATCGTCAATAACCAGGAGAGGAGCCCTTGGCACACCTCCTGGCCCCCAGGCAAGGCCACGAAGAACAAACGGCAGGAACGCAGGTTCGAGGCACCAGGAGGGCATGCTTGCCTCTCCGGCAGACCTCGCGCCAAGCGCGACGTGCTGACTGGGAGCGCTCAAGACCGGCGGGGGACTCGAAGGAGGAAGTGGCTTCTTGAGAGATTTCGCCGCCCTAGCAGAAGGGACCCTGAGGAACCATAGTCAGAAGGGGAAGCAGCACACAGGAAACTTCAAAGATAAGGTACTCACTCGTCTATGGCGATATACTTCCTTTGTTTCAATGGTCGGTAGGCATCACCACTGCATCTTGGAGACCCCTTCCTCTTCCAGAGCGTATCAAAGTTCAGTCGAAGCCGGCCGAAGCCCAGGGCACGGTCACCAGCTCCGGGCGTAGCTGGGGTAACTCCTGAGGAGGCGACCTCGGGGGTGCCATACTCCGCCTCGCGGCGATCCGCCGGGGCCTCAGGGGTTGTAGCCTTAGGAGTATCAGGATGCGAGGCCCCTCTGGCGGCTTCTTCAAGACGGCTCTCTGGAGGGCCGTGGGGTGGCCCTCTGGGAGCCCCGAGCAGCGCGACTCCTCAGCGGCCGTGACGCAGCGGCCGACGGTGGTTGCCCCCCTGCGCCCACTTCCAGGGGGGTCGCCTCGCTGGTGGCGGGCAAGGCAGCCACAGGGACCGGGTTCTCGTGAGGCCCTTCAAGGTCGGTCGGCTGCAGACCCCACTCATCGAAGGAGGGCATTTGCCTCGCAAAATCCACCTTGTTCGAGCAGCAATACAAGAGACAACCCTCCTCAGGCATGCTGGCTGGCGACGGGTCGCCCATCAGGATCCGAAGCACGGTTTTCTGCGCCTCAAGGGGAAGCCCGGACTCATGAAGCCTCATGCGGTCCTTGCTGCCGGACAAGGTCCACATTGGTCGAGAATGGCGTTGAAGCGGGGAAACACGGCGCCGGACGAACTCCTTCACCACCATGGGGGAAGACACGCCAAGATCCTTCAGCCTCTTCAACCGGAACCAGACATAGGCAAGACGCGGGTCAACGAGCCTCACGTGGCCCCAGCCAGAGCTGGGAATGGCGGGTGTAGACGAAAGCGAGAGCAGGGGCTGAGCACGCCGACGTCCATGAATACCATCGCTTCTGGAACCCCCTTGTTGGCGGCGGGGGCTCAAGGTCAATCCCCGAGCCGGCCGTCGCAGCCACGGCCTGGAAGCTCAGGCATCCCGAGCACTGGTGAGGGTCGGTTAGGTGCAGTGAGAAGAAGTGGCGAAGTAGGGCCACAGAAGGAGCAATGCCCACCAAGGCCTCGCAGACGAAGGCGAAGACAGCAAGGAGGGTGATGGATTGAGGATCTAGGTGAAGCATATGGATCTGGTAATGAGAAAGCACGGTGTTGAAGAAGGTGGAGAAAGGGGGATCAGGGCGGCCCATAGGGCATCAAGGAAAACATGGACCTCAGTGACTGTCCTGTCAACGGAGGCACGGGACGTGGGCCAGGCCACCGTCTTCCCCCACTCGTTGAAATCGGCGGCGAGCGCAAGGCGAACCTTGTCCATGGCTTCCTGGTTGAGCACCACCGACTGTTCGACGGCTGGCCCAAAGGCCGGAGGTGGTTCGGATGAGGGCTGGGGCTTCTTCTTCCCCTTCCTCGTCCGGCTCGGCGCCATGGCGATGAAGAGGAAGGAGCCCAGGGCAGATTGGAAGAACAAGCTGTCGTTGTGGGGAGGCGGAAGAGTTGGATGAGTACGTCGTCAACGACAAGGGAATAACTGTGTAGGTCGTGGTGGCCGCCTAGCCAGGCGGATATCAAGGCAGCATGGGGAAGCGGAGGTGCCCACGTCCCGTCAGTCGCCACGCGTCAATAGAGGCCGCAGGCTATTGGGGCCCGCAGCGCTCCGCACTTGACCTTTGGCTTCGCCTCGAGGCCAACTCCGAGCACGCCTTGGGTCCGGGGGCTACTGTCGGTGTTTTGGGAATGGGGGTCCCCAGACTTGCCTGCCTGCGGCCCACGGTGTGCCTCGTCCACCAGCCTGGTACGGCCAATCTTCACCAGCAAACACTCAAGACCCTCGCGAGGAGCCGAGCCTCGCGAGGCGAATGATGCAAGACCTCCTCGGGGGCGGCCTCACCAGGCTTGCTCGCGAGGGGCGGAGAGATCAAGGCAAGGGGCACCTCGCGAGGTTCCTGTGACGCAAGCCATGACGACCAAGGCTAGGCAGGTGTCGGTGTAAAAACCGACGGATCTCGGGTAGGGAGTCCCGAACCGTGCGTCTAAGGTTGATGGTAACAGGAGGCAGGGGACACAATATTTCCCAGGTTCGGGCCCTCTATATGGAGGTAATACCCTACTTCCTGCTTGATTGATCTTGAAGAATATGAGTATTACAAGAGTTGATCTACCACGAGATCATAATGGCTAAACCCTAAAAGTATTGCCTGTCTGACTATGATTATGAGGATCTATGTCTATGGACCTAGCCCTCCGGTTTATATAGACACTAGAGGGATATAGGGTTACATAAGGTCAGTTACAGAGAAAGGAATCTTCATATTTGGATGCCGAGCTTGCCTTCCACGCCAAGGAGAGTCCCATTCGGACACGGGTAGAGTCTTCGGTCTTTGTATCTTCATAGCCCATCAGTCCGGTCCATGTCTAGCAGGTCGGACGCTCGAGGACCCTTAGTCCAGGAGTCCCTCAGTAGCCCCTGAACCAAGCTTCAATGACGAGGTGTCCGCAGCGCAGATTGTCTTCGGCATTGCAAGGCGGGTTCCCCTCTCCGAATACTCCAAGAAAGTCTTCAGACGCAATGAACGTGTCCGGATCTGCAACACAAGTACCACACACAATCACAGAGAATATAATATTGCACAAGTCCAATCCGCAAACAACTTTTTGTAATGTGACATCACATCTGCTTGGTCATCATTTCGAACCGTTTTTCGTCTGCCGTTCCATGTTTCGAGACGCAATTTTCATAGGCACGTGTTGTCGAAGCAGAGATCGTGTCCCCTTATTGCGGGATTCTCATCAATACGGGCATGGGTAATCTAACCGTGCTGTTTACACAGCCCTTGGGAACATGCGAGTTTTAAGGCGAGTGGGGAGGCGCTTGATATTCACTGCCTTTATAAGGAGATAAGGATTCCCTTTTCTTCACCCACGCCTTCTCTCTTCCTCCGCCCTTCCATTCTCTAGCTCCAGCGCCCAAGTCCTCATTCTTTCCGCCTCAAGGAAGCACTCAGCCATGTCCAGATCTGGAGGGCAAGGCAAGTGGATGGCCTCCTCCATTAGGGAGAAGGACATCACCAAGCTTCGGGAGGCCGGGTATCTGGCGAAATAAATCGCCCACTGGCTTCCAGCCAAGGGACAAATTGTTCCCACCCCGAAGCCCAACGAGAGGGTGGTCTTCATCCCCCATTTCGTCTGCGGGTTAAGGTTTCCTCTCCACCCTTTCGTCCGTGGGCTTATGTTCTATTACGGGCTAGATTTCCATGACCTAGCCCCGAATTCTTTCCTCAACATCTCGGCATTCATTGTCGTGTGTGAGGCCTTCTTCCGCATCCAACCCCACTTGGGACTGTGGCTCAAGATTTTCAACGTGAAGCCGAAGGTGCTGGACAGCCAACACACGGAGTGCGGAGGCGCCATGGTGAGCAAGCTACCCAATGCGATAAGGAGTGGCAGAAACTGTGGTTCTATATCACAGAGCCCCGCGATGCCACCTGGGCCGCGGCTTCTGAGTTCAACTCCGGAGCTCCAATGCGGCTCACCTCCTGGATGGAGAACGGCCCAAATTGGTCTTCGTCGGACGAGATGATAGCGTTGCAAACGTGCATTCAAAGCATGGTGGATAAAAACATCAAGCTCGTCGACGTAATCCAGGTGATGCTGGTTCGCCGGATCCTCTCATGCCAAAGCCGAAGCTGCCCTTTATGGGAATTCGATCCGAAGAAGCACCGAACCATGGAAAGGCTCTTCGGAACCACTCACGAAGATGCCTGGAAGTTGCTCTTTAAGGGCAACGAGACGTTGCCAGCCATAGCACTACAAAAAAAGACACATCCGTGACATTTTGGGCCGAACGAATTTTTTTTCTATCATACTTATGACACTTCTATGACAATAATTGTGACAAAACACGGTATCATCATAGATGTGGTGGGTTCCTACTTCTATGGCAAAAAGTCATGACAGAAAATGGGCTTTTCGTCCTGGGCGGGCTGGAGACGTAGCTGCATGACATTCTTTGGGTTGTCCATGACTGAAAAAACCATGGTAGAAGCGAGGGCAAGGAAAATATCAGGGTGTTCCCGGTTACGGTGGGTGGTCGGGGCCAAGCGATGCGCGTTTCTCTCGTACACGCACACGCGTGGGTGCGAGGTGTTGGGCTCTAACTGATCCCGAGCGAGGTGTTGGGCTCTAACTGAACCCGAGCGATGGCACTGCAGGCTACGCGTTACTGAACCCAAGCGAACGATCGAAGGTTGTTAACTGAATCCGATCGAGCGATTCCTTCGCTACTGCTGCTAACTGAAGCCGATCGATGCTGCCTCTGGATGAACAGTGAGCATTGCTGGGGGGTTTAGATGAACAGTTCCCAATGGGGGTGGATGAACAGGACCCCGTGGTATTGCCTCTGGATGAACAGGACCCCGATCGATCGAGCCGGTTGGGGCTGGACGAAGGACCCCACGGAGGGCTGGATGAACAGGACCACCCCATGGAGGGCAGGATGAACAGTAGATGGTGGAGGGCTGGATGAACAGTAGCCCGTGGAGGGGTGGTTGAACAGGAGCCCGTGGAGAGGGCTGGTTGAATAGTAGCCGATGGAGTAGCGCTCGGTGGAGGCTGGATGAACAGGAGCCCGTGGATGAACAGTCGCAATTGGAGGCTGGAGGAGGTCTACAGTGGATGAACATTGGCCCGTGGAGGCTGGAGGGGGTTGACGGTGGTGATGAACAGTATCCCGTGGAGTCCCTTTTTGTGGTACGCCACACCCCTCCCAATCAACAGGACCCCCGTTTCGACCGTAGGAAGTCCGTTTCCTCCGTTTTTGTCACACCCTAGTTAGTTCAAGCATTAGAGTGTGCATCATGTTTAAATTCCTCTTAAATTTGAAATGGGGAAGACAGAACCCCCAACACCCCCCTGAAAACAACTAGGGTTTACTAAAATTATTTTTCAATGAACCTGAAATGTCCTTCTAAAAAGTTCACTCTCTTTGTCTTGGGTTAGAACCTCTTGCAAAATTGGTGCACAATTTTCTAGGTCAATAGAAGGTCATTGAATTAAATCATAAGTATTTGATTTTAGGCATTTAAATGCTATAAAATAATTTAAATGCTCAAATAATTCTGGAAATAAATGTATACTATTGGAAATATTCTAAACAGAGCCCACATTTATTTTCAGGATTTTTGGAAACGTTTTAGTATTTTTAATAAAGCCCAACAGTTGCAGTTAAATAGAAAAACAGAAACAAATCAAAAAGAGAGAGAGAGAGAGGGAAGCCCACCTGGGCCTTACCTGTGCTGGCCCAGCTCACCTGGCTCGGCCCAGCCGACTGGCCTTGTGAGTCGTCGTCCTCCTCCTGCCAGGAGGACGAGGAGCGCGTGGCCGGCGCCCGTGGCCACATGCCGGCCACCTCCTGCTTCTGCCGATGCCCTGGAGACGTCCAGGGATGCCACGCCGACCCCCACGTCCCCCTCTCATCCTCCCTCACTCTCCCCCTCGTCTCCCTCACCCTCTCCCGCGATGGCCGAGCGCGATCCTCACCGCCGTTCGCCGTAGACGTCACCAGAGCCACCCCCTCGCCCCTGTGACAAGCCCAATAGCTCCGCCTCGTCGCCCTGGACCTCTCCGCTGACCCACGCGACTCCAAACGACGCCGAACGCCGTCTTCGCCCTCGTCTTCAACCTCGGGCACCCGAGCCATCTCCGGTCGATTCGTCGCCGCCAGGACCTCCCCGAGCTCGCTGACCCCCTCTCCGACCCCGCTGTGAGCTCCTCTTCCTCTTCCCCTAGCTCCCGTGCTCGTTTGGCCTCTGTAGTCGCCACTTCCACCGCACCCGAAAGCTCCCCGCCGCTGGCCATGGCGCCGTCGTGGCTATAGACACAGTGGCTCGAAGCCAAGCTCACCGTTGTGCTCAGTGCAGCAATAGGAGCCGTAGCCACCACCAGCTCTTTCTCCCGTGCACCGTAGCGTCGAACCCAACCCTGTCCGAACTCCGGCCGCCGCTGCCGAGCTCGTCGGCGTCATTTCCGGCGTTCCCGTGTCCAACCACTTGCACCACTGGATGCGGCAGCTCCCCAGCTACGCGTAGCACGTCTCCACCGGCGATTTGGTCACCGGAGGACCAAATCGGAAGCTCTCCGCCATCTCGGCCTCGCCGGCGACTCAACGCCGGCGGGATTAGCCCCGCTGACTAGGGGTTTGACCCCAGTTTGACTCCATCTGAGACACTGATGTGTGGGGCCAGCTTCTAACTAATTTAGATTAGTTTAAATTAGAGCTAATCACTCTGTTAGAGGTTAATGACGCCGTTAACTACCCCTCTCTCACTTACATGTGGGCCCAGAGCCTAACTAACCCAGTTTAGTGCTAACTAAACACTAACCAACTCTGTTAGTTAGCTGAGAGACTGACGGAAGGGGCCCACCAGTCAGGTTTGACCTGGGCTGGCGCCTTTGACCCGCTGACGTCACAGTGATGCAGTGCTGACGCATTAATTCAATTTCTGGATTTATTCTTTAATAGGAAATTCCAGAAAATAATCAAAACTTCTAAAAATCATAGAAAATCAACCATAGCTCCAAATGCAAAGATTTATATATGAAAAATGATCAGAAAAATTCAATCTATCCATATGTAATGGTTTCATGCATGACAAAACAAGTTAACCTTGCTGTTTAAGCAGAATGAGGTAATGCACTAATAAAGCCATGTTTAATAAGCTAAAAATTGAATCTTTGACTCAAATGAGTTCATCCCTTTCTGTTTTAGCTTGCATTAGGCCAAGACACCTTCATCTTGCCATGTCATAGCATGGATCATATTGTTGCATATTGCCATGTGTTGATTATGTTTCGGTGTGTCTTTCATGGTAGGTTCTGCCTCCGAGGATAACCCCGAGTATCCGTCTGAAGGGCAGTACCCTACTACCACTACAACAGGCAAGCAACCCATTGATCATTCCGGTACAAAACCATGTTCTCACTTCTGCTCTAGTTTACTGCATTAAGACAACGCGATTCAAACTGCTGTGTGTTATGGTAGTTGAACCCTTATCCTCTGCATGACCTGTCATGGCCACAGTAACTAGATGAAACACACTAGCATGTGTAGGAGTTGATTGAGCCATGTATGTGATTCCTACCTTGCTATGCCTGCTATGCTTAGAGTTGTGTCAGGTCTGGTTCATCTGGGTGATGGGCTAGAGTGATATGATATGTCGGTAATGTGAGGAATGTGTTGAACATGTTTTGGTAAAGGTATCGATGAGAGGCCATGTAGGAGTACATGATGGGTTGTTTCATTGAGACTGTCCATAAGAACTGAGATCTGTATGTGTGATTTAAGATTCAGCTACTACCACACATTGGGCCCTGAAATATGACCCCGCTCGACTTACTAACCCCTCCCGCCCTCTGTCCAGGAGTTGCAACTAGTTTCTGGTGTTTGTAGGACATGTGTTGGCGGCCGTGCGTAGTGCTGACCCTAGGGGTGGGCTATGATGCGGTAGATACACTGTGGCCGGGTATGCCGGGCGCCCGTTTGGCATCTCGGGACCCTGTACACATTGTTTGGGGCCGTTGAGGACACCCTGGCCGGATTTCCTTGCGGATGGAACCTGAATAGGCGATAAACCTGGACTAGAGACTTGTGAGGTTAGTCAGTTCATGGTATACACCCACGTCGGTTTTCGCTTGAAGTCTGCCGAGCACATGTCGTGTGCAGACGCTAAGTGGTGGAAACATGTGTGACGAAGTACACCCCTGCAGGGTATAAAACTATTTGAATAGCCGCGTCCGTGGTAAAGGACTACTTGGTTGCCTATGCAGTTCATATACAAGTTAATGGATACTACTAAAAGACTCAAGATAAGTGTGAGTACCGAGAATGGCCCTCTCGTAGGATGACGAGGGAGGATCCTCGGTGGAGTATTGTGTTGGTGAGTAGTGGACTCGTGTGCGAAAACTATTTTACTGGTGGAGTTCCATAGGATAGCTTAGCCAAGAGTCAAAGCTGGCTTGCTGCAATAACCCCACCTCCTTCTTGAGAATAAGCATGTATAGTAGGTTCTGTTGTAAGACTTGCTGAGTACCCTTGTACTCATGTTTGCTTAATTACCGTTTTCAGACGACAACACCACCCCCTCCGATGGGTTCTACGTAGACCTTGACGTCGACGAGTGACTAGCCACCCAGGTGGTGATCCTGGCCATGGAGGGGCCTATGTAGATAGACAGGCTTCGAGAAGCTTTCTTTCTTTCTAGTGTCTGTACTCAGACTAGTTGCTTCCGCATGCGCTTGTATGATTGTATGACTTGAGTGTCGGGTCATGTGACCCCTGTCTGTATGAACATGTTATGTATGGCTCTCTGGAGCCTTTAAATAAAGTACTTGAGTTGTAAAGTTTTGTTGTGATGCCATGTTGTATGTACTCATATCGGGCATATTGTGTGTATGATTGAAATGCTTGGTATGAGTGGGATCCGACAATCTAGTTGTTTATCCTTGGCAGGCTTTCTTATGGGGAAATGTAGTCTAGTGTTCCTCGAGCCATAGTAGTCCGCTACAGCCCGGTTCACCGGAGTCCTGCTAGCCCAGCACTACTGTGCAGGACACTTGACTGGCCGGCATGTGTTTCACTTCGTTCCTATGTCTGTCCCTTCGGGGAAATGTCACGCGGAGACTTCCGGAGTCCTGTTAGCCCAGTGCTACAGCCCGGAATCACTCGCTGATGACCGACATGCTCGATGTGATTCATGTATGCCTGTCTCCATAGGTCTGTGCCGCTTTGGGTTCACGACTAGCCATGTCGGCCCGGGTTCTCTGTCATATGGATGCTAGCGACACTATCATATACGTGAGCCAAAAGGCGCAAACGGTCCCGGGCCATGGTAAGGCGACACCCGTGGGATACCATGCGTGAGGCCGCAAAGTGATATGAGGTGTTACCGGCTAGATCGATGTGGCTTGGAATCGGGGTCCTGACAGCATTGGCATCAGAGCCGGACTGCCTGTAGGTTCGTTGAGCCAAGCTGGTCGATGTCGAGTCTAGAAATGCTTTAGTAGTATGTAGGGGAATTGATTGTGGGAGGGAACGTAAGGCTCTTTTACTCCTTTACCCTATGCCTCTGATCTGAGTCATTCTCTTCTCATTCAACGTGGGTTAAGGACTAGGCTCTCTTCTTCTATCAGGTTCACGTGTTACTAATCCGTAGTAGCTTATAGGATTGTTGCTACAAGCCCCAGTTCAGTTTCTACTATTTTAGTATGTTGCTATTTGGATGAGATCCTTGATATGATGTTGTTGAGTGGTATTGTGAACTGTTGTGGATGTCTCAAATCTTTTTCTGGGCATTTACAGCTGTTATGCTGTCCAATTTTCCCTAGAAATTCTGATGTCTTTGCATTGTGGTTGTGCTTTCAGATGGCCAACCGTGTTCAAAACCAAGTGGTTCGCCTGACCCGGTGCCTCGACGTGCCCGGTCATACTGCTATGTTAGTCCGGGTAATGATCGAGACGGGTTACCGTTGGTATCCCGAATACACCGTCGAAGAGCAAGTCCGAGACTTTAATCAAAGCTAATATTTCTGCACCGTCAGGATATTTCCTTCTTATCCTGGATCTACCGAGCCCCTTCACTGTTCCTATGGACTCGGGGTTACTGTTGAGATGGCTGTGCAGGATGCTGCCTATTCCATGATGACCATCATGCGAGTCCGGACTGGCCTGCTTCGGAACACCGACTTCCGTTACATGCCAGCTTCACTTCCGGGAGCGCAAGGGTATCTTCAGGCTATCTATGCTGACTCCACTCAGGAGGACTCATTAACTCGTACCACTGCCGAGATGCTCGAAGATAAGGACCGAGAGAATCGGGCCTTGAGGCTGGAGCTTTTCAATACATGTGTTGATCATTGGGCTACATTGACTCGGTTTGCACCTGCGGTGCAAGCTGGATGTATGGATACAAGGGATCCCTGTGAGATCTGCTTTGCCAGACATGGTGGATTGGCGTGATGTGGGAGGCATCACCCCACCCCGTGGTCCCCGCAGGCCACCGTTTGTTGGTCCAAGAGCTCATCCTAGCCCCTATGGTCCACAGGCTCCTTGGGGCCGTCTGTTCCCGGATGGTCATGTTGAACTTCCAGGCTATGGAGGTGATTTCTATGAGGACTACTACAGAGCTGTCTGAGTTAGTAGTAGTACCACTAGTATTGTAGTAGTTGTATCTCCACTGTCCTGCGTGACTTGTGGAATATGACTTTGTGTGTAATCAATTCCATAGGTGTAGACAAATAATGTATAGGAGCTTGGGATGCCTCTGATGATATGTAACGTCTTTCATCATAGTTGTACTGTAGCCTGGGCTTGTACTAAACTATGTATGATGTGTATGACCGTTGGTATATATATGGCAGTTTTATATTACCATGACATACGGATGAACATCTCTGCATTCCGTGTTATCCATTACATTCTGCACTTCCTTGCTAAGCTTGAGCCATCCTTAACTAAACCGTTGTATTGCTTTCTCCTAGGATGGTCAACACCCGCAGCAACCCTGCTGCCTCGGAGCAGGGGGAAGCCAGTGCAGCTAGGGGTGAAAATATGCCTCACCCGCCTTCTCTGGCCGAAGTAATGCTGGAGGCGGAAAGAAACAAGCGTGAGACTAAGCGGATTGAGCAGAATACTGCACGCCATTCGCGAAATGACTTGGTGTCAATCAATGACTTTATCAAGCTGTACCCACCAAAGTTTAACCATTCCGTCGAGCCCCTCGACGCGGATGACTGGCTTCGCAGCATCACCCACAAGCTACGTTCTGCCAACGTAGCCGAAGCCGACAAGGTTACTTACGCTGCCTACCATCTCGAAGGCCCTGCTAGCCTCTGATGGGAAAATTTTGAAGCTATGCGCCCGGTCGGCCAAATTACTACTTGGGCTGAATTCAGTGAGGCTTTCCGTGAGCATCACATTCCGGAAGGTCTCATGGATCGCAAGAGGGAGGAGTTCTGCAACTTCACCCAAGGAAGACTGACTGTGGATGCTTATAGTCGTGAATTTGGGAATCTGGCACGTTATGCCCCTGAAGAGGTATCTACTGACGCTAAGAAGCAGGCAAGGTTCCGCAAGGGACTTAGCCCTGAGCTTTGCCGCGATCTTCGTCTGCACGAGTGCACCTCTTTTTAGAAGTTGGTCAATAAAGCCATCAGTGCTGAGACAGGCCAGACTGATTATGACGCTTCACGCAAGCACTCCCGTGATTTTGGCTCTTCATCCGGCTCTGGAGCTCAGAAGCGCCGGGTGTGGATCCCAAGCACGGCGCTGCCACCCAGGTTCATTCCGAGGCCATCCTTTGAGGCACCTCGTCCTAACCAGCAATTTGCACCGCCCAAGCCCTATGGTGGCCCCGCTGCTAACGCTGCTCCACGCCCCAATATGGTGACATGCTTTAAGTGTGGAGAGCCGGGTCACTATAGTCGAGAGTGTCCCCAGAACAACAACTCCAATCAAACTGGAAAGTCCGTTAGCCGTGGTAAGCCCGCGGGAAAAACATTCTACGCCAAGCCAGCCACCACTGCACGTGGCCATGTCAACTATGTTTCAGCCGAGGAGGCTCATGAGGATCCTAACGTCATCCTTGGTACGCTCCTTGTTAACTGCCATCCGGCATCTGTTCTTTTCGATACTGGAGCATCTCATTCATTCATATCCGAGAACTATGCTCGATTGCATAACACGACATTCTGTGACATGCCCTCCACTATGGAAATTCAAACCCCTGGCTCTAGATGGCAAACTTCTAGAGTAAGCCATGGGAACGAAATTCTTGTCGATAGACTTGTCTTCCTTGCATCCTTAATAGCTCTCAAGTCCTCGGACATAAACATCATCTTGGGTATGGACTGGATGTTAGCTCATTATGCTAAGATCGATTGTGCCACTAGAACCGTTCAACTTACTCACCCATCGAGCAAGACAGTCAATGTCTTAACCCGAGTGGCCAAGCGCCAACTTTACTCCCTAAATGCCAACCCCCTTCCAGACCTTGAGGATGTTCCGGTAGTCCGAGACTTTCCGGATGTCTTTCCAGAAGAACTTCCAGGTGTTCCACCTGACAGGGTTGTTGAGTTTGTGATAGACCTTGTTCCAGGAACCGTTCCAATTTCTAGAAGACCCTACAAGATGGCACCCTTAGAACTAGCCGAGCTTAAGAACCAACTCGATGAGTCCTTGAAAAAGGGTTTCATTCGTCCTAGTTCCTCTCCTTGGGCTTGCCCCGTCCTCTTTGTTAAGAAGAAGGATGGAACGGATCGAATGGTTGTGGATTACCGACCTGTCAACATGGTCACCATCAAGAACAAATACCCGCTTCCCAGGATCAACGATCTGTATGATCAGCTCGCTGGATCCTCAGTCTTTTCCAAGATGGATTTGAGGTTGGGCTACCATCAAATCAAAATCAGAAACGAGGACATTCCCAAAACGGCCTTTGTTACTCGTTATGGCCAATACGAGTACACCGTCATGTCCTTCGGTTTAACAAATGCCCCAGCTACCTTCTCTCGGTTAATGAACTCGGTCTTCATGGAGCACTTGGATAAATTCGTCATATTATACCTCGATGACATACTCATCTACTCCAAGAATGAAGAGGAACATGCCGAACATCTAAGGCTGGTATTGATGAAACTTCAAGAGCATCGCCTTTATGCCAAATTCTCCAAGTGTGAATTTTGGTTGCCAGAAGTGACCTATCTAGGCCATGTAATCTCTGGTAAGGGTATTGCTGTCAATCCCGAGCGAGTTCAAGCCGTCCTTGATTGGACTCCACCTGAGACGGTTAAGAAAGTTCAGAGCTTCCTTGGCTTAGCGAGTTATTGCCGCCACTTCATCGAGAATTTCTCCAAGGTTGCTAAACCTTTAACTGAACTCCTCAAGAAAGATAAAAAGTTCGAGTGGACTCCACAGTGCGAGTTCAGCTTTCAGGAACTTTAAAGACGCCTGACATCTGCTCCCGTACTGGTACCACCAGATTTCTCCAAGGACTTTATTATCTATTGCAACGCCTCGCGACAAGGACTAGGTTGCATACTCATGCAAGATCGTCAGGTAATTGCCTATGCTTCACGGCAATTACACCCACATGAGGAAAATTATCCGACACATGATCTAGAGCTTGCAGCTGTAGTCCATGCACTTAAAACTTGGCGACATTACCTCCTCGGTAATCGTTGCGAGATCTTCACCGATCACCAAAGTTTGAAATATATCTTCACCCAACCAGATTTGAATCTTAGGCAAAGACGTTGGGTCGAGTTGATCTCGGATTACGACTTAGGAATAACTTACACCCCGGGCAAAGCTAATGTCATGGCTGATGCACTAAGTCGTAAATCCTATTGTAACAACCTGATGTTACAACAAAGTCAACCACTTCTCCATGAGGAATTCCGTAAGATTAATCTTCACATTGTTCCTCGAGGATTCCTATCCACCCTGGTGGCGAAACCTACCCTTATGGATCAAATCATAGCTGCCCAGAAGCGTGATAAGGGCATATCCTGGATTAGGGAAAACATTGCTAGCGGAGTTGCTAAATGTTTTTCCATGGATAAGCGGGGTGCTGTCTTCTTCGAGAACCGTTTGGTGGTTCCCAAGAAACAACATCTACGCCAGTTGATCCTTAAGGAAGCTCATGAATCCCCTCTCACCATCCATCCCGGTAGTACTAAAATGTATCAAGACCTACGCCAGAGGTTTTGGTGGACTAGGATGAAGAGAGAAATCGCTCAATACATTGCTAATTGCGACGTTTGTCGTCGTGTTAAAGCAGAGCATCAACGGCCTGCTGGCACCCTTCAACCTTTGGCTATTCCTGAATGGAAATGGGATAAAATCAATATGGATTTCATCACTGGGTTTCCCATAACCAAGAGAGGGAATAATGCCATCTTCGTTGTGATCGACCGACTTTCCAAAGTAGCCCATTTCCTACCTGTTCGTGAGAGTATCACCGCTAGCCAGCTAGCCGATTTATACATCTCCCGAATAGTGTCTGTTCATGGTGTTCCATTGGAAATTAACTCGGACCGTGGGAGTCTCTTCACCTCTCGATTTTGGGAAAGTTTCCAAAATGCTATGGGAACTCGTCTCTCTTTTAGTACCACCTTCCATCCTCAATCAAGTGGTCAAGTAGAACGAGTTAATCAAATTCTGGAAGATATGCTCCGAGCTTCTGTTATCTCGTTCGGAATGAGTTGGGAGAAATGTCTTCCATTCACGGAGTTTGCTTATAACAATAGTTATCAAGCCAGCCTGGGCAAGGCTCCTTTCGAAGTTCTCTATGGACGAAAATGTCGAACGCCTCTTAACTGGTCAGAAACCGGGGAAAGACAACTCTTTGGCCCGGATATGATTCAGGAAGCAGAAGAGCAGGTTCGCGTTATTCGTGAGAAATTGAAAACAGCCTAATCTCGTCAAAAGAGTCAATATGATCGTAAACATAAGCCTATGACTTATGAAGTTGACGAGAAGGCTTACCTTCGGGTTACTCCGTTAAAGGGAACCCATCATTTCGGTATCAAAGGCAAATTGGCTCCTCGTTACATTGGACCCTTTCGCATTCTTGCCAAACGAGGAGAAGTTGCCTACCAATTGGAACTACCTTTGCATCTTTATAGAGTTCACGATGTCTTCCACGTTTCTCAACTCAGGCATTGCTTCACGGATCCCATCCGTGGAGTGGACCACGAAACGCTTGATCTACAAGATAACCTCTCCTATCGGGAATATCCCATTCGTATCCTTGATCAAGTCGAGCGTACCACTCGACGTCATAATATCAAGTTTCTCAAGGTTCAATGGTCACACCATTCCGAGAAAGAAGCCACTTGGGAAAGGGAGGATCGTCTTCGACTCGAGTACCCCACCTTCTTCCCGGAGGATCCTAAATCACGGGAGGAGATTCTTTTGAGTGGGGGTGAGTTGTCACACCCTAGTTAGTTCAAGCATTAGAGTGTGCATCATGTTTAAATTCCTCTTAAATTTGAAATGGGGAAGACAGAACCCCGAACACCCCCCCTGAAAACAACTAGGGTTTACTAAAATTATTTTTCAATGAACCTGAAATGCCCTTCTTAAAAGTTCACTCTCTTTGTCTTGGGATAGAACCTCTGGCAAAATTGGTGCACAATTTTCTAGGTCAATAGAAGGTCATTGAATTAAATCATAAGTATTTGATTTTTGGCATTTAAATGCTATAAAATAATTTAAATGCTCAAATAATTCTGGAAATAAATGTATACTGTTGGAAATATTCTAAACAGAGCCCACATTTATTTTCAGGATTTTTGGAACCGTTTTAGTATTTTTAATAAAGCCCAACAGTTGCAGTTAAATAGAAAAACAGAAACAAATCAAAAAAAAGAGAGAGAGGGAAGCCCACCTGGGCCTTACCTGTGCTGGCCCAGCCCACCTGGCTCGGCCCAGCCGACTGGCCTTGCCAGTCGTCGTCCTCCTCCCGCCAGGAGGACGAGGAGCGCGTGGCTGGCGCCCACGGCCACACACCGGCCACCTCCTTCTTCTGCCGACGCCCTAGAGACGTCCAGGGATGCCACGCCGACCCCCACGTCCTCCTCTCATCCTCCCTCACTCTCCCCCTCGTCTCCCTCACCCTCTCCCGCGATGGCCGAGCGCGATCCTCACCGCCGTTCGCTGTAGACGTCACCAGAGCCACCCCCTCGCCCCTCCGACAAGCCCAATAGCTCCGCCTCATCGCCCTGGACCTCTCCGCTGACCCACGCGACTCCAAACGCCGCCGAACGCCGTCTTCTCCCTCGTCTTCAACCTTGGGCACCCGAGCCGTCTCCGGTCGATTCGTCGCCGCTAGGACCTCCCCGAGCTCGCTGACCCGCTCTCTGACCCTGCTGTGAGCTCCTCTTCCTCTTCCCCTAGCTCCCATGCTTGTTTGGCCTCTATAGTCGCCACTTCCACCGCACCCGAAAGCTCCCCGCCGCCGGCCATGGCCCGTCGTGGCTAGAGCCATAGTGGCTCGAAGCCAAGCTCACTGTTGTGCTCAGCGCAGCACCAGGAGCCCGTAGCCACCACCAGCTCTTTCTCCCGTGCACCGTAGCGTCGAACCCAACCTCGTCCGAACTCCGGCTGCCGCTGCCGAGCTCGTCGGTGTCGTTTCCGGCGTTCCCGTGTCCAACCACTTGCACCACTGGATGCGGCAACTCCCCAGCTACGCGTAGCATGTCTCCACCGGCGATTTGGTCACCGGAGGACCAAATCCGAAGCTCTCCGCCATCTCGGCCTCGCCGGCGACTCAACGCCGGCGGGATTAGCCCCGCTGACCAGGGGTTTAACCCTAGTTTGACTCCATCTGAGACACTGATGTGTGGGGCCGGCTTCTAACTAATTTAGATTAGGTTAAATTAGATCTAATCACTCTGTTAGAGGTTAATGACGCTGTTAACTACCCCTCTCTCACCGACATGTGGGCCCAGAGCCTAACTAACCCAGTTTAGTGCTAACTAAACACTAACCAACTCTTTTTAGTTAGCTGAGAGACTGACGGAAGGGGCCCACCAGTCAGGTTTGACCTGGGCTGGTGCCTTTGACCCGCTGACGTCACAGTGACGCAGTGCCGATGAATTAATTCAATTTCTGGATTTATTCTTTAATAGGAAATTCCAAAAAATAATCAAAACTTCTAAAAATCATAGAAAATCAACCATAGCTCCAAATGCAAAGATTTATATATGAAAAATGATTAGAAAAATTCAATCTATCCATCTGTAATGGTTTCATGCATGACAAAACAAGTTAACCTTGCTGTTTAAGCAGAATAAGGTAATGCACTAATAAAGCCATGTTTAATAAGCTAATAATTGAATCTTTGACTCAAATGAGTTCATCCCTTTCTGTTTTAGCTTGCATTAGGCCAAGACACCTTCATCTTGCCATGTCATAGCATGCATCATATTGTTGCATATTGTCATGTGTTCCTTATGTTTCAGTGTGTCTTTCGTGGTAGGTTCTGCCTCCGAGGATAACCCCGAGTATCCGTCTGAAGGGCAGTACCCTACTACCACTACAACAGGCAAGCAACCCATTGATCATTCTGATACAAAACCATGTTCTCGCTTCTGCTCTGGTTTACTGCATTAAGACAACGCGATTCAAACAACTGTGTGTTACGGTAGTTGAACCCTTATCCTCTGCATGACCTGTCATTGCCATAGTAACTTGATGAAACCCACTAGCATGTGTAGGAGTTGATTGAGCCATGTATGTGATTCCTACCTTGCTATGCCTGCTATGCTTAGAGTTGTGTCAGGTCTGGTTCATCTGGGTGATGGGCTAGAGTGATATGATATGTCGATAATGTGAGGAATGTGTTGAACATGTTTTGGTAAAGGTATCGATGAGAGGCCATGTAGGAGTACATGGTGGGTTGTTTCAGTGAGACCGTCCATAAGAACTTAGATCTGTATGCGTGATTTAAGATTCAGCTACTACCACACATTGGGCCCTGAAATATGACCCCGCTCGACTTACTGACCCCTCTCGCCCTCTGTCCAGGAGTTGCAACTAGTTTCTGGTGTTTGTAGGACATGTGTTGGCGGCCGTGCGTAGCGCTGCCCTAGGGGTGGGCTATGATGCGGTACATACACTGTGGCCGGGTATGTCGGGCGCCCGTTTGGCGTCTCGGGACCCTGTACACATCGTTTGGGGCCGTTGAGGACACCCCGGCCGGATTTCCTTGCGGATGGAACCTGAATAGGCGATAAACCTGGACTAGAGACTTGTGAGGTTAGTCAGGTCGTGGTCTACACCCACGTCGGTTTTCGCTTGAAGTCTGCCGAGCACATGTCGTGTGCAGACGCTAAGTGGTGGAAACATGTGTGACGAAGTACACCCCTGCAGGGTATAAAACTATTCGAATAGCCGCGTCCGCGGTAAAGGACTACTTGGTTGCCTATGCAGTTCATAGACAAGTTAATGGATACTTCTAAAAGACTCAAGATAAGTGTGAGTACCGAGAATGGCCCTCTCGTAGGATGACGAGGGAGGATCCTCGGTGGAGTATTGTGTTGGTGAGTAGTGGACTCGTGTGCGAAAACTATTTTACTGGTGGAGTTCCGTAGGATAGCTTAGCCAAGAGTCAAAGCTGGCTTGCTGCAATAACCCCACCTCCTTCTTGAGAATAAGCATGTATAGTAGGTTCTGTTGTAAGACTTGCTGAGTACCCTTGTACTCATGTTTGCTTAATTACTATTTTCAGACGACAACACCGCCCCCTCCGATGGGTTCTACGTAGACCTTGACGTCGATGAGTGACTAGCCACCCAGGTGGTGATCCTGGCCATGAAGGGCCCTATGTAGATAGACAGGCTTCGAGAAGCTTTCTTTCTTTCTAGTGTCTGTACTCAGACTAGTTGCTTCCGCATGTGCTTGTATGATTGTATGACTTGAGTGTCGGGTCATGTGACCCCTGTCTGTATGAACATGTTATGTATGGCTCTCTGGAGCCTTTAAATAAAGTACTTGAGTTGTAGAGTTTTGTTGTGATGCCATGTTGGATGTACTCATATCGGGCATATTGTGCGTATGATTGAAATGCTTGGTATGAGTGGGATCCGACAATCTAGTTGTTTATCCTTGGCAGCCTTTCTTATGGGGAAATGTAGTCTAGTGTTCCTCGAGCCATAGTAGTCCGCTACAGCCCGGTTCACCGGAGTCCTGCTAGCCCAGCACTACTGTTCAGGACACTTGACTGGACGGCATGTGTTTCACTTCGTTCCTATGTCTGTCCCTTCAGGGAAATGTCACGCGGAGACTTCCGGAGTCCTGTTAGCCTAGTGCTAAAGCCCGTAATCACTCGCTGATGACCGACATGCTCGATGTGATTCATGTATGCCTGTCTCCATAGGTCTGTGCCGCTTTGGGTTCACGACAAGCCATGTCGCCCCGGGTTCTTTATCATATGGATGCTAGCGACACTATCATATACGTGAGCCAAAAGGCGCAAACGGTCCCAGGCCATGGTAAGGTGACACCCGTGGGATACCGTGCGTGACGTTGCAAAGTGATATGAGGTGTTACCGGCTAGATCGATGTGGCTTGGAATCGGGGTCCTGACAGTTTTGCAGTACGCTAGACCCCTCCCGATGAAAAGGATCCCGTTTGGACCGTGGCCGGTCGAACACAAAGCCGTTTCCTCTGTTCTGTGGTACGCAAGGCCTCGTTTCCATCGGCTGTTCCATCCAGGCCCTCCCGATGAACACGACGACGCACTTCGTTCCGACCCAGGCGGTTGGCTCCCCATGAACACGACGAAGACGTTGTTTCTCCGTTCCGACCCAGCCATGTACATGAGCCCTGGCCGTACGTACGCGTGAGTAGGCGTTCGAGACCCCGCCCGTATGTACGTACGTGGCCATACTTACTTTCTTGCACCCTGGCCGCTGTACGTACGTGTACATGCTACGTGCGCGCCTCTGCTACGACACGTGCACGCCTCTACATCGACCAGTATGTATGTACACATTCGAGACCAGAATGACAATGCTACGTACGCTTCGACCAGGTGCGTCCTGACTGTTAGGCACTTCCCTGCGTGCGAAGATGTAGCTGGTGGGTCCCAGCAGTCAGGGGGGCGAATCATTTTTTTTGCTCGGACACACTTCATTGTGTGCGAGATGTAGCTGGTGGGTCCCAGTAGTCAGGGGGGAATATTTTTTTTGCGAAATATGGTGGTCCGTCCGGTGGGTCCCTGCTATCGGGTGGAGGAATAATTATTTTGCGCATAATAAGGAGGCACTTCCTTGCTACGGCCGTGGACCCAATTGTCAGCCTCTCCACATATAGTCCAGGTCCGATGGAAGTCATTCCTTGACCACGTTGACCACGCTGCGCCGAGAGCCCCAGGGCGGTGGACGACGGCGAGGCATAGGAAGGGGACGACACGGAGCCGGAGAAGACGCGGCAGTGGAAGCCCGCGTGGAGAGGAGTACGAGGGTTCACTGGTTCGGCTGCGGTGTGAGGCTGCCGTTGCCGCAGGGCCTGGCCAGCGGTGGGAATAGTAGGGGGGCGATGAGGCCTTCGCGGCAGCACAGCCAGCCATGGGAGGCAGGAGCATGCGGCACGACTGGCGCTTCTTTGGGCGGCTGGAGCAAGAAGACCAGAGGTTGAAGAAGCACTACGGCCGTTGGATGGACATCGTACGGTCACTGGAGCTAGAATCGTTCATATTGACTAAGTTGACAAAGCACTCCATCCCTGTCAAATTAGTAGGCCCACAAGTCAGCCACCCACCAAGGTGGGTCCCAACTAGTAGGGAGAGTATTCATTTTTTGTGCGTAATAAGGAGGCACTTCCGGTGGGTCCGAGCTGACAGCGGGGGGAATGTTTTTTTCATGAAATACGATGGCCCGTCCAGTGGGTCCCAGCAGTCAGGGGGAAACATTTTTTCACCAAATACGGTGGCCCGTCTGGTGGGTCCCTGCTGTTAGGTGGAGCAATAATTATTTTTCGTGTAATAAGGAGGCACTTCCTTGCGGCTGCCGTGGACCCAGCTGTCAGCCTCTCCATGTACAGTACTCTTCCGATGGAAGTCGTTCCTTGACCACGTTGACCACGCCACGCTGAGAGCACCAGGGCTGTGGACGATGGCGAGGCCTAGGAAGGGGACGACGTCGAGCCGGGGAAGATGTGGCCGTGGATGCCCACGGGTAGAGGAGTATGAGGGTTCGCTGGTTCGCTGCGGTGTGAGGCTGCCATCGCCGTAGAATAACAGGGGGTGTGGGTGAGTAGAGGGATGGCCTGGCCAGCGGTGGGAGTAGTAGGGGGCGGTGAGGCCTCCGCGGCATCGCAGCCGGCCACAGGAGTCAGGAGCACGAGGGACGACCAGCACTGCTTTGGACGGCTGGAGCAAGAAGACCAGAGGTTGAAGAAGCATTTTGGCCGTTGGATGGACATCGTATGGTCACTTGAGTTAGAATCGTTCATATTGACTAAGTTGACATAGTCCTCCGTCCCCGTCAACTTAGTTTGCCCGCAAGTCAGCCTCCCACTATTATGGGTCCCAGCTAGTAGGGGGTATTCATTTTTTTTGTGCGTAATAAGGAGGCACTTCCCTGCGTGCGGAGATATAGCTGGTGGGTCCGACCTGTCAGTGATGGGAACATTTTTCGTGAAATACAGAGGCCCTTCCGGTGGGTCCCAGCTGTCAGGTGGAGGAATCATTATTTTGCGCGTAATAAGGAGGCATTTCCTTGTGTGCGGCCGTGGACCCAGCTGTCAACCTCTCCACGCACAGTCTACTTCCGCTAGTGTCGTTCGTTAACCATGTTGACCACTTCGCGCCGAGCACATCCAAGGTGGTGGACGACAGCGAGGCCCCGGACAACAATGAGCCAGAGATGGGAAGGCACGGGAGTAGAGTCGCAGACGGAGAGGTGTACGAGGGTTAACTGGTTCTGGTGCGGCGTGATTCGGCAGTCGGTGCAGAAGAACAGGAGGTGTGGGGGGGGGTGGAGGCGGGAGCAGGTGGTCCCGTCGGCGCTGGAGGAAGAAGACGAGAGATTGAAGATGGATGCCGGTCGTTGGATGTAAATCCAACGGCTAACGATGTCAGAATCATTTGTTGACTAAGTTGACAACGACTTGCATTGGCTTCGACCTATTGGCCCACATTTCAGCCTTCAAAAATGTGGCACGTATTCAACCCATTATTTCAGAATTTACAGTCTTTTTTTGCGGGGTAGAATTTATAGTCCATTTGATCTTTTTTTTGAATTACAGTCCATTAGATGGGTTGGGTGAACAAATAATGTAGCGTCCATGTGGCCCATTTATGTTTTTCCTAAAAAATTACAGGCCGTTTGCACTTTCTCGAAATACATGATTTTGCTCGGCTTATTATAATTATAATGTTGGGGTGGGCGCAACAATATTATCAAAAAATAAACAGGGGATGAGCATTTTGCACTTTCATACGGACTCCGAATTGGGTGATTCTTTTTTCGTTGGAAAGTAGATTTCATGCTCTTTCCAACCCAATTGGAATCACCTTCAAATTCGTCCGGAGCATTGAGATATCGACGAAATAATCTGACGCTGCAGCAGAATCCGAGTCAAACAACAAGTCCAAAGGTGTTGCACCTCCTCCACTTGGGCCCATGAGCCTTGTACGACCTAGAGTTAGTTTTAGGCTGCCTTGGGATGTCCTTCCGCCTCCTTGGCCGCCACCCCTTGCTCCTATATAAGTAGATCCATCTAGTAGCTTTTTCCTTGGATTTGTTTAGTTAAAAGTTAGCCATTGCAACTTCGTGTACTCCGTTCGTGTCCAACGAAGACCAAGACCGCTTACGGATCCCCACCATTATGAATACTTCATATATATTCGCAATATTTAGATTGCTTTATCATATTCTTGCGCGTTCTTCGATTGCTTGCAGGAATAGACCTTGGTGGTCAGGCTGACCGTGCTTCCGGCATCGTCAGTAACCTCAGGAGATTCGTTTAGCGATTGCTAAGGCGCAACGTCATGCACATTTGTAGTTGGATCATCAAAGTCGTCTCCACCAAATTGATTGTTATCATGTCATCGAAAGATCGGGACACCCTCGCTTCTATCAAGTGGTATCAGTTTTCAGGTTGCTCGGTGAGAATTTCCAGTTTTTCCTAGATTAGATTTATTTTCTTACCTATTGTCTAAGAAAAAGCCACAAAAAAGTTAGATCTATTCATCCTGTGTCCAAGCCAGTCTGAGCCTTTGCAATTTTCTTTTCATTGCTTGCATAGTTGAATTATCGGTTGCATCGTCATGTCGAGTTGCTGGTCTTAGAGTCTAGTTCGTTTAGAGTTTTGAGTTCTGTTCACATTAGTCACGCCGCCGCTGCATCGTTATCTCTTACACTGTCCACCACCCATCCATCAATTTCCACCACGTGCTACCCTCCGTTCATTGTCATAATCATAGTTGAGATCGTTCACATCTTCGCTCGATCCAATCTGCATCTTATCTAGTTTGTTTTGGAAAGAAGGAGAGAGAAAAAAAAGAAAAAAAAGAAAAGAAAAAGTCAGAAAAAAAGAGAAAGAAAAAGAAAAAAGTGTGAGGAAAAAAAGAGAGAAGAAAAAAACAAAATTCGGATCTATCTAGACTCAATCTCGTAGTTGAATTCAGATTAGAATCTGTTTTGTGCACTGTTCATTAAAACAGGCATAACTTCCTCATACGAAATCCGTTTTGGCTTCAGAAGTACTCAAATGAAAGGTAGCGACGAGCCGCATCTAAATAGTTGCAAAAGCTTGTTCAATATTTGGCACCTCAAAATCGGCTTCTAAATAGGTCTTTTTGCTCTCCGAAGTGCATGAACACAGCTTATTCCAGTTTTTCACGCCAGTTTTCGAATTTTTTGACTCCTCATATCAACTCGGAATTGAGTGATTCCTTTTGCGTTTGAAAGCTTGAGTCAATACCATTCTTGAAAAAATATCAAAAAAATTGGCACAAACTTTTTCCAGAGGAATGTTGGAGAGAAAATTGTTGATATATCATTCTTGGTTGTTGTTTCATATCATTATCTTTACTGCTATTCTGATATTCACTTATATCTTACTATCCAGAGTTACTTCATATCCTTTATTGATGCTAGTTGTGCTACGCCGTGACCTCATTAGTGTTCTAGGCTTGCGTCTCTAGTCCGGTCTAGCCTAGGACCATCATAGTACCGTCGTTGAGCGTTTATTCAACATTGCATCTCTGAATTGATTATTGCTAATCTTTTGCTACCATATATAGCCAACCCAGCTTCACATATTTCTACACCGTGTATACGTATGTTCCCTTGGCAATCACTTTATATAATCTTCGGAGTTATTTGACACCGCTGGTTGCCTGTCACCACCTGCCGCATGGTTAGAACGTGTAAGATATTGATATTTGCTTTACTGTGAGCACTTTACAACCACATCCTAGTAGTTTATAGGAACATTATTCTTGAATTTTGTTTCTTGTTTCTACTAATCATGACAGGTTCTGGAGATAGAAGTTCTTGGACGACGGACACATCTTCACCATCACGAGAGTTGGGACAACA
The DNA here is from genome assembly GCF_002162155.2 of Triticum dicoccoides. NCBI lineage: Eukaryota > Viridiplantae > Streptophyta > Magnoliopsida > Poales > Poaceae > Triticum > Triticum dicoccoides. The sequence continues at coordinate 354,007,268 of NC_041392.1, forward strand.
CACACATGCACATGGTCAGGTTATCTCTTTACCGTCATTTGAGGGTAGATTTAATCCTGCTATTTATCTAGCTTGGGAGCTTGAAGTAGAACAAGTATTTACTCACCATGATTTTTCTGAACTTGAGAGAGTACGAGCTACCACTAGAGCATTTACTGGTTTTGCTTCTGTTTGGTGGAGTGTACATTGTAAGAAAAACATTGCTAACCAACCCACAACTTGGAAAGTTTTGAAAGCTGTAACGAGACAACAATTTTTTCCTCCTTACTATCATCGTGAATTGCTTCGCAAATTGGAACAATTAAAATAAGGCAGTAACGTTGTTCATGCTTACTACCAAGAGTTCAAATCTTATATGCATCATTGTGACATGGAAGAATCTGAGGATGATACAATGAATAGATTTTTTGGTGGTTTGAACCATGATATCCGTGCAAGATTTCAGTATATTCCTCGTTGCATTACTGGTATGTATGTTCGTGCTTGTACCTTTGAGAGACAGATATAGGAGGATGCATTGGGTGACAACAACTACTACTATTCCAGTTCATGCTCACCACCGTCGGTTGGTTCCTCCACCGTTGCACCTACTAGAGCAGCCCCACCTCAGATTGTGAGCACGACATCATCTCAAGAGTATGGTACATTGTCAACATCCGTACTTACATCAGCTACGTCTTTGCGACAAGGTAACAATAAAGGTATTGATGATATAACTTCACATGAGAATGATGCATGCCTAGTTGACTTGAATGCATCATGTGTTGATTTACCTATTGATTTGAGCACACCACCTATTTTAGAGAATCTTCTTACTATCATGAATGCGTCATGTGATCAAATAACTGAAATACTATCAATTTTGAGTGCACCCATTGAATTAACTGTTGATGCAAAAGAAACAATGTTTAATCATTTGGATATGACCTCTAATCTTGGTGATGATTCTGTGTCCAATGACTAATTGCATGTTTGCTTATTTAAGCATGTTGTCGCATGTAAATTTGATGCAAGTAAGATTTATTCAGCAATGTTGGGATGGTTTAATGATGAATATTGTCAATCTTTTGATATGAATAAGAGTTTCACTTATATGTGCAAACTGAGTTGCAATATTTTCATGCCTTCTACTTGTGATAATTTTTTGGCTTTAGATTTTATGAACTATGAAAGTTACTCATGTATACATGTGTCATATGTACAAAAATCAAGGGAAGTAAAAATGGATGACATATACATATACAACATGTACACCTTGTCTCTTTTGTTAGCCACATTTCAGATTAATCAATGCCGAGGACGGCTTCGTTTTCAAGAACGGGAGGATGATGAGGACATGACTACCTTGGATATGACCAAAAATATTGCATACATGCATATTTGTCTAGTGATTTCTAGTGCAAACTATCCAATAATCTATTTATGTTATCCAGAAAAAAAATACTTCACACACTTTTGTGTTTTGTCTAATTGCAGCTGTATGGGACATTTGTACAATCAGCATATGAAGATAAGGGAAAAGGAGAAGTTTAGGTTCTGTTCAAAAAGTCCTCTCACGTCACTTTTGGGCCAAGAGAAGATAGAGTCCAAGTCTCTCACGTTCTGCATTCAGATTCAGACTGCACAAACATACCTGACTCAAAACATCAACAACTTCTTCATAATTGGGTGATTCTTTTTTTGTTGGAAAGTAGATTTCGTGATCTTTCTAACCCAATTGGAATCACCTTCAAATTTGTCCAGAGCATTGAGATATCGACGAAACAATATGACGATGCAGCAGAATCTGAGTCAAACAACAAGTCCAAAGGTGTTACACCACCTCCACTTGGGCCCATGAGCCTTGTACGACCTAGGGTTAGTTTTAGGCTGCCTTGGGATGTCCTTCCACCTCCTTGGCCACCACCCCTTGCTCATATATAATTATATCCAACTAGTAGCTTTTTCCTTGGGATTTGTATAGTTAAAAGTTAGCCATTGCAACTTCGTGTACTTTGTTTTTGTCCAACGACCAGACCAAGACCGTTTACGGATCCCCACCATTATCAATACTTCATATATATTCGCAATATTTAGATTGCTTTATCATATTATTGCTCGTTCTTCGATTCCTTGCAGGAATAGACCTTCGTGGTAAGGCTGACCGTGCTTCCGGCATTGTCAGTAACCTCAGGAGATTGGTTTAGTGATTGCTAAGGCGCAACGTCGTGCATGTTTGTAGTCGGATCATCAAAGTCGTCTCCGCCAAATTGATTGTTATCATCTCATCAAAACATCTGGACACCCTCGCCTCTATCAAGATGAATCCTGGCGGACAAACTAGACGAGGATCAAAGCTCAAATTAAAGATAAACTCGTAGAAAAGGGGTCCGTCGATAGATGTCCTAATTAACATAGCCGGCTTGACCTAGATGGCAGCTGAGTAGTCTTCGTGCATGTGCCCCCAATGACTAGCCCAACTCAGTTGTCCCTATTTAACCCTCGCAGTGATCCGAAGCACATGACACCTAATTTTGCGAGATGACAAGAAACCTTTTTTTTAGATTTATCACCAGAACTACAGCCATGTACAACACAGCCTGCATGATATGTAGACAATAGCCAATCCAGGCATGTCTGCTGGAGTCTGGTCACATGCATGGACGAACTGATCTTCCGTGTATTGCAGGGATCGTCCAGGTACCAACGTATGTACTACTTCTATTAACTCACCCGACTTGCGGGGCCGGGGAGTGTGCCTATGGTCGGTTCTCAATTGCACGCCCACATGTGTGTGCAAACGCAATATGATGCGCGTTCCATTCGGAGAGTAGCGTGCCAGACCGACCGACCGTCTGGGGTGCGACGCGTACGCGACGGGCGTGCTGTATACTCCGTACATGTGTACCGATTCCTAACCACCTCCATACAAGTGCCTCTCCCGATGCTCCACCATGTAGAGGCTGGCTCTTGCTTGAGAGCCCACTCCTCCACTTTTTCCTTGCCTCTTTCCCCCAGATATGCAAAAATGCCATGTAAAGCGGGCTTATAGCCCACTATTGTACTTGATCCTATAGGTGCTAAGCCTGCCACATAGGCATAAAGTCTGATGTGGCAAGTTAATTAAGAAGAGACAGACTAGTTTGGTGACCCTAGGAAGAAACGGTGATAAGCCCGTGTACCTAGATGAAGCAAACTTAGCAACAAAAAACTAAGCACCTATGCATTGGGGACTTGAGTTGCTAAGCCATTTAATGCCCATAGCACCTCATCTAAGCACCATTTCATTGGAAGAGCTTACTCCTTGGCAAATGCAATAAATACTATGAAGAAAGAGATAGAGAGAAGTAAACAAAAAAATACTCTTATAGCCAACCTTGTTGTATGAGTGACTAAGTGATGACTATGTATGACATGCCAACATCAGATAGCCTAACGCACCATGTTAAATCTCCAAGGGCGCGGCCGCGCGAGCGAGGCGACGGTCATGGTAGGCGCGACCATGATACGGGCTGCTGGCAGTCCTTGGATATGAGATCGAATGGTCACATGCTAAGTTGCTGAAAATTTGCACAATAACCCTCCAGGATAGGATATTCACCCATAGGTCTAGAATCACGCCATGCAACCATTCGATCTCAGATCCAAGGGCTCTCGGAAGCCCATATCATGGGAGAATGGAAAGCTTCGTATCACCTGTAATTTTCCCGACACTTGACATGACATCGAAAGCCATTTAATTGGGCATCGAGTAGACATGACATCTAATTGGGGCCCCATAGTACTGTGCATGAATCCATTTATCCACTAGGCAAGCCACTACCATGCCATTCACACGCGCCCCCACTCGACATTTTTACAATTGATAAAACTCTCCTTGTCGTCCCTTCCTTTCACATTACTGCAGTTCCACTAATCCTAACCCTCCTCCCAAATCCATGGCGTCCCAAATGTCCATGATTGGCAGCGAGTACAAGGTTAGAACCATCGCCGGCGATGAGTTCGACATCATCTACACCCGTTCTTCCACAACGGTGAAAGAATGCCTTGCTTGCTTCAAACGCATGTTCGAAAACTCAAATGATGAGTGGGTCGCTGGGCTAGATTTTGAGTACACCATCGTCCTGGGAAGAGAGAAGAATCTAAAGGAGGCAGAGAAGAAGAAGCCCGTCGTGATCCAGGTTTGTGTGCATGACTTATGATTGGTCTACCACATATGCCATGCCGATGTTGAGTGCCAGCATTTTAAGAATTTCCTCAAGGACGGCCAAGTCAAATTCGTTACTGTAGACTTTAGGAACGACAAGGAAATCCTGGGTCGGATAGGCCTTGTTGTAGGCGACCCCTTCGACCTCGAGAAGAAAGGGCTGGTGCCCTCCCGTGATCAGCCTCCAATGCTGACCCTGGCAGCAGCCATGGTTCATCCTTCGTACGGTACACTGAAGAAACCTCCGTTCAGGTTTCATCATGCATGGGAGTGGAATGTACTAGATATAGACCACATCCACTATGCTGCAGTGGATGGCTACCTTTGTTTCAATATCTACAAGGATTGGATGAAGAGCAAGAGCCAAGTGTGCGGTTCAAGCAAAGAAGTATCGGCCAAGAGGAAGAGAGACAAGGACGAAGTCGAGGACGTCAATGAGGAGTCCGAGTAAGGTGGCAGTGTCGTTGCTCATGGTTGTTCTAATGCAGTGTCTACCGGATTAGTTTCTTAGTTTAATTTCAGGTGTGCTTAGTTTTATTTGAGGGGTGTGTTGTGCTGAGCCCTCAACAGAACTATGTTATGTTTCTTCTCGTTATATTTTGTACATTTCATCTTTTAGATGGTATAGTACTACCACTCATTTCTTCACATTGCATACGTACAGACCAACATCATATAGCCAGCAGTTTAGTTGTCAAAGAATTTTAGGGTGCTTAGTTTTGTCAAAGAATTCCAGGGTGCTTAGTTTTATTTGAAGGTGTGTTGTTCTGGAGACCATTAACTTATCATTGTGAGAATCGGCTTATTTTTGTCATGTAACATGGTCAACGGGTTTGACGTGAAAATAACAATGTCTAATGGCATTTCTAATATACGCTGGCTCCCCCCAGATTTTCTTTACAGAGGCAACATAGAACTATATGAGTGCCTTGTTAAATTTTGGAATTATTCCGGGTTCGTTTGGCCTTTTTATACATTAATTGAGTTTCTAGTCATTTAATGTGCATAATTCAAATTTGAACTACAAACACATGCTCCCGTGCACCAAAGTTGATTGAAAAATCACATGTGTGTCCTCAGGTGAATTTCTAGGTCACATGCAAGAAATGGGAATGAAATTCAAACATCTGGGCATCGTGGTTCAGCCGAGAACATTGAGAAGCTTGGTTTTAAAATTCTTGTAAATCCCAAACACGCCTGAAAATCATGAAACTTGGCATGGTGTCATTTCATGGTACTACCATGATGTGGTAAAAAAATTGCAGAATAGGAACAAGTTTTGGTAAAGTTTCTTGCAAACCGAAGCTTCCCTCAAGAAGGCTCGTGGTTCTGAGAGGGAACATGACACCTTTGTGTGCATAATTCAAATTTTAAATACAAGCACATCCTCCAGTGCACCAAAGCTGGTTGAAAAATCACATGTGTGTCTCGGGTAAATTTCTAGGTCCCATGCCAGAAATGGGAACGGAATTCAAACATCTCGGCGTCATGGCTTGGCTGGAAACATTGAGAAACTTGGTTTTTTAATTCCTGTAAATCCGAAACACGCATGAAAATCATGAAACTTGGCTTGGTGTCATGACATGGCACCAACATGTTGTGGTAATTTTGCTTTTCGATTTGCAAAGGCGCACACGTTAACAATCAACAAAGTCATTTTGGAACAAGTGATGTCACGTTACAATCGGAAACATAAGTATTATTGAAATCATGGGTGTTCTATTTACCATTTACGTGCCGCCATGCGTCCCCTTTTTTTATTAGCTAGGAGGCACCGTGCAGGGTAGCTATTTGAGTATGGGAGGCGTGCGAGCCCTTTGACCTCCATCTGTCGTCCACCTCTCTCCCAAGGTCTCCATTAATGGCACCCGAGCCTCTGTTTAATGGCGTGGCAATGTCTCACTTGACTGAGATTTAAGAGAGAAAAAAGAAAATCTGAAAAGAAAATTTTGCATGGATCTTGATGTAAGATCTGACGGACCTATATAGCATCTACTGGGACTTATAGCAAGACTGATGAATGTGCGGGCCGCACACGGCACCAACACGACACGAGCTTCGTCTGCCTAGTGTGCATGCAGTCGGGTGAGTTCTCCAAGTATAGACACAACCAGGCCCTCGTTGGTATCCGCGCCTTGACTTTGGCTGGTCATAGTGGATAGTAGCATAGACTAGTTACTAGTCTATGTTACTAGTACCTTCATAGTGGGTAGTGTCATATAGTATATGCATAATTTGGCGACGAGCGCTCTCTATATGTACCACCTTTTTTCTTTAATTACATCTTGTTAGTTTTGCTCCATGGCGCAATCCATCAATACTACTACTGTACAAATGTATACATTTTTTAAAAGGCTAAAGGGCAGGGCAGTCTAGCTTGGTCCTTTTCACGAGAGGCGAAGGCCTTTGTGATTTGAAGGCTCATTACTGCTGGAAAGCGGGGCCTTGTGATTTGACTGCTCGTATAAATGTGCTGACGACCTGAGGAGGAGCAAAGAACCATGCGGTATACTCAAGGTTTCCACTGGAGTACGACGGAGGAGCACGAAACACGGCAGCCCAGTGCCATATCCTCTACTCTCTACTCTTATTATATATTACTAGTAAGAGGCATTGTTCTATTGGTGATAAAGAATGATCTAATTTGCTAGTCATCTCATTTTTAGCATTGTTCTATTCATGCCTCGCAGAGAAGGTCACACATGCGGCCAAACACCCGAAGCAAAATAAGAAACATAGGAGCAAAAGAAGAAGGAGGATTATCACCCCCAAAAAAGAAGGAAGACGCACACACAAGTCTGGGGCGCTGCTCTCACTACATGAAGGGTTGCTGGCTGCGGAGTCGTAACTGCTTCTTCATTGCCTCCACGACTTCCATCTCCTTGCGCGTCTCCTACGCCATCTTCATCATTGTGTCCATGACGCGGGATTTCTCGACGCGAGCCTTCATCATCTGTTCCACGGCCGCATTACGTACCTTGACAGTAGCCGGGTGCTCGATGCGGAGCTTCGCCAACTCCTCCTTCTATTCCATGACGACGGCCTGCAACATCTTCATCGAGGAACTACTATTCTCATGCAGCTTCTTCTAGCCGGCATTCTCCTCCTTTAGCAGGTCGAGCTCGTGGCAGAGCTTCGCCTTGTCCTCCTGAAGTTGCAGGATTTTGCCGGTCGCCTTCTTCTCCGAGGCAATGCTCTTCTTCAGCAGCATCACCAAGCCGGAGGTCAACTCCCCCTGCTCATTGAGCTTAGCGGGCATGTCGTCGAGGCTCTCCTTCAGCAGCTCCACCAAGCCATGGATGAACTCCTTCTACTTATTGAGGTGCTTATTGAGCTGATCGGGCATGCCGTCGAGGGATAACGACTCCATCGCCGCATGTTTGCCTCCGCGTCTAGGGCGCTCCTGGGAGCCATCGCCTACCCGTGAGAGATCTTTCGAGGTCTCTGCGTGGCGGCGATCCCTCTCTTTTTTTTTGCAGCCTTGGTTGCCACTCCCTTGTTACGAGTAGTTCTCGACCTAGAGCTCTGCACACCGGCCATGGCAAGGACGGACGAAGAAGGAGGACTTATGAGGAGGAAGGTAGAGTAATTTTCGGTTAGGTGGTTTCCCTTTTTATAACCTAAGTAGTAGCACTAGTACTAAAACTTGCATAGTGGGAACATGTTCAGGTTTGGTACGTACTGGTAGGTGTGAGAAGGTTTGCACTTAATTGTAGCACTAGTACTTTCGAATGTGATGAGAACAAGGTAAAAATTAATTGATGTTTTTTTGTTTCGAGGCCCGAAACGGCTCCCGATGAGTTTAGTGGAACATAAATTTCAAGTAGACTACACTACTCAGATGCGTAAATATTATGTTACTGTCAAAAATTGGCACAAAATAGGAAGGAGACCAATGGAAGTACTACTAGCAACCCATGATTTAACTACTCGCATGCGTGCAGTAGTACGCGCATGTCTTTCTTCCGCCCTCGCGTCCACTCAATTTGCATGCGTTGTATTAATTAACCATCAATGAAGTGAAGGACTTTACACGCATCAAATTATCACATGGGGTGGATCTTGGTACAAAATTGCGTCCCCCCGTGTAGCCGCGTGTGTGTGCGAGGGAATGAGTGCGTGCATGGCATGCGTGCACATCTTCGCTTCGTGCATGTACCACCAGTGCAACTCAGGGAGGACGAGTACATTCTTCTGGAACCAGCAGCACATCACTGTGATCAAGCCACACAAGGATGTCACAACAACACCTCCACATGTGCCACGTGGCTTCCTGAACTGTAAGAGAGACACTGTGTAGTGTGCCATTGTCTTTTGCACATACTAAAAGTACTAGTAAGGTACACGTGCATTGCACGCGTCAGATTTTGCAACCAAATTATGAATAAATACCACACTATAGCATGTAAGCTCTGAGTCATATATGCCTGATGTAGACCTTCGTTTAATTCTTATAGTTCATCTCATTCAAAATCAGTTAGTTTTTACAAAAAACCTAGGGCCTCTTTGATTCATAGGATTTCCAAAACACGGGAATAGGAAGAACTCGGTATTAGAGTGGAATGTCATCTTGAATCCTACAGGATGGTAAGAGTGTTTGATTGTGCATAGAAAAAACACAGAATTCTTTCAAAGAGCTTTGAGTGGATGGGATGTTTCCTATGATCTAGTGCAAATGAATCATATGGAAAAATTCCTATGGTTTACAATCCTATGAATCAAACAACCAAGATACGAAAAATTCCTAAGGACTAGAATCCTCCAAAATTCCTTCGAGAATCCTTTGAATCAAAGAAGCCCTTAATCTATTTTATGATTCATGGAATTGTGCATTGTAAAGCATAAAGTAAAAACAAATAATGGCAATTCAACTAGAAAAAAAGTTTGCGCAGTTATGATACAGAAGATTCTAGAACAAAGGAGAACCACTGTTGTTTTGAGATTTGTGCATTATGCTTAAGTTCAACCATGGAGTCTGCTCGATTGTACATGTGGCAAAATCCGATGGGGGGCTAGAAGATGGTGCAAGGGGCCGAGTGGAGGGAGACTACGAAGGAGTGCACAACTGCGAGATTGATATTTAGATAGAGGGGGCGAGAACGTGCGCTGTTGTGCGCAGTGGGGGAGCCATGAAAAATGTCCCATGGGCTAGGGGGGCAAGCATTGCTAATCCTTTACGAGGAGGGCCAATTCATCAACTTAAACCATTTTTACCAGCAATTTTCTAATGATCACATTCATATTTGCCTCGATATATAGTGATTTTAGGGCGGGGGGCAGGGCCCTTGCTGCCCCCTGTCTTCGCCATTGTGCGCGTCTGAGAGATGAAGCGGAAGGCATGGATGATGAGAGGGGGCGTTGGATATATAATTAATGTGGGTGTATTAGCTACATATGTAATCCTATAGAGAGAGGTTGATAGAGGCAAAGGTGTCCCGTCTTTCGATGAGATGGTGGCTATCGTTTTAGAGGAAGTCGACTTTGATGATCCGACTACGAACGTGCGAGGACGTCGCGCCTTAGCAATCGCTAAACCACTCCGAGGGGTTATTGACCACGCCGGAGAACGATCAACCTGACCACGAGGGCTTGTTTCCTGCGAGCAAACGAAGAACAAGCAAGAAACTGAGATTGCAATCTGGATATTACGAATATAAGATGAAAGCTTTATTGATCAAGGTGGGGTTCTATGACGTCTTGGTCTGGTCGCTGGACACAAACGAAGTACGCGAAGTTGCAGCTATGGCGAACTTTTAACCTAAGAAAAACCCAAAGTCTAAACGACTCCCTAAGGGTTGTATATATGGACGAAGAGGGGGCATTTCATGGCCCTTGGAGGAGGGGTCCGAAACCAACCCTAACTCTTGTTTCCCCACACATACGGACTCTAAAAACAGACTATACTTAAGTATTTCGAAAATACATGGGCCTAGCCCAATAATAAGGTGACGCAACAGCTAAAATAGCCTCTGGACAAAATTTATGAAGTGGCATCTTGTATATTTCGTCCAAGGCATCATGCACTCCTTATGGTGGCTTCAAAGTCCTGAAATCATCATTTGTAACTCCGTTGTTGATCCCCTTGCGCATGCCATCATCTCCATGCTTGAACTTGCTCCAAGATTCATCTTTCTTGTCCAAGCTAGGCCCTTCATTTGTAAGCAAAACAAATGTATCCAATTTAGGCGGCATTATATTCTCATGAACATTAGAATCGTTACCAAGAAACGGAAGTACCTGATTGTCTAGTATGTATAGCAGCAGCGGCTGTGGGTGTAACAATGGTATTGATGTCCTCATCATCCTCCCCTTCTTGAAATGAAGTCATCCTCGACAAAAGTTCATCGTCCTCACCCAAAAAAGGCTTCAAATCTGCAATGTTAAAAGTGGGACTAACCCCAAAATCTGCAGGCGGCTCAAGTTTATATGCATTATCATTTATTTTCTCTAACACATTAAAAGGACCATCAACACGTGGCATTAGCTTTGATTTGCGCAAATTAGGAAATCTATCCTTACGCAAATGTAACCAAACAAGATCTCCAGGTGCAAACACAACATGTTTTCTACCCTTATCTCCAGCAAGTTTATATTTAGCATTCATACGCTAAATGTTTTCCTTTGTTAACTCATGCATTTTTAAAATCAATTCAGCACGTTCTTTAGCATCAAAATTAACCTTCTCCGAAGATGGAAGAGGCAACAAATCAATAGGTGCACGAGGTAGGAAACCATACACAATTTCAAAAGGGCACATCTTAGTACTAGAATGCAATGAACGATTATAAGAAAATTCAATATGAGGCAAGCATTCTTCCTACATTTTCTTGTTATTCTTCAAAACAGCCCCAAGCATAGTAGACAATGTTCTATTGACTACTTCAGTTTGTCCATCAGTTTGGGGTTGACAAGTAGTACTAAAAAGTAGTTTAGTCCCCAACTTAGCCCATAAACATCTCCAAAAATGGCTAAGAAATTTAGTATCATGATCTGAAACAATAGTATTTGGCACACCATGCAAGCAAATAATATCACGAAAGAACAAATCAGCAACATTAGCAACATCATCGCTTTTATGACGTGGTATAAAGTGTGCCATTTTCGAGAACCTATCCACGACAACAAAAATGCTATCCCTCCCCTTCTTTGTTTGAGGTAAACCTAAAACAAACTCCATAGATATATCCTCCCAAGGAACACTAGGTACATGCAAAGGCATATATAAACCATGAGGATTGAGTCGTGACTTAGCTTTTTGACATGTAGTGCAGCGAGCAACAAAACGCTCAACCTAAACCATGAGGATTGAGTCGTGACTTAGCTTTCCAGATCATGCGGTACTCTGAGTCGTGACAGAGTAGAACTCCCGAACTTTCATGCTACCCGTAGAAGAAAAATTCCTTGGGCCATAAATAATGTGTTATTACAAGATGGCAAACATGTTGCATACTTTTCTGAAAAATTGAGTGGGCCTAGTCTGAACTATTCTACTTATGATAAAGAATTATATGCTCTTGTTCGGACCTTAGAAACATGGCAACATTATTTATGGCCCAAGGAATTTGTTATACATTCTGATCATGAATCTTTGAAACACATTAAAAGTCAAGCAAAACTGAACCGTAGACATGCTAAATGGGTTGAATTCATTGAGACTTTCCCTTATGTCATTAAACACAAGAGGGTAAAGAAAATGTTATTGCTGATGCATTGTCTCGTCATTATACTATGCTTTCACAACTTGACTTTAAAATATTTGGTTTGGAGACCATCAAAGATCAATATGTGCATGATGCGGAATTTAAAGATGTATTGCAGAATTGTAAGGAAGGGAGAACTTGGAACAAGTTCGTTCTTAACGATGGATTTGTGTTTCGTGCTAACAAGCTATGCATTCCAGCTAGCTTCGTTCGTCTTTTGTTGTTGCAGGAGGCGCATGGAGGAGGATTAATGGGACACTTTGGCGTCAAGGAGACGGAGAATATACTTGCTACACATTTCTTTTGGCCAAAGATGAGACGGGATGTTGAGCATTTTGTTGCTCGCTGCACTACATGTCAAAAAGCTAAGTCACGACTCAATCCAAATGGTTTATATATGCCTTTGCCTGTACCTAGTGTTCCTTGGGAGGATATATCTATGGACTTTGTTTTAGGTTTACCTCGAACAAAGAAGGGGAGGGATAGCATTTTTGTTGTCGTGGATAGGTTCTCGAAAATGGCACACTTTATACCATGTCATAAAAGCGATGATGATGTTAATGTTGCTAATTTGTTCTTTCGTGAAATTATTCGCTTGCATGGTGTGCCAAATACTATTGTTTCAGATCGTGATACTAAATTTCATAGCCACTTTTGGAGATGTTTATGGGCTAAGTTGGGGACTAAACTGCTTTTTAGTACTACTTGTCACCCCCAAACTAATGGACAAACTGAAGTAGTCAATAGAACATTGTCTACTATGCTTAGGGCTGTTTTGAAGAATAACAAGAAAATGTGGGAAGAATGCTTGCCTCATATTGAATTTGCTTATAATCGTTCATTGCATTCTACCACTAAGATGTGCCCTTTTGAAATTGTGTATGGTTTCCTACCTCGTGCACCTATTGATTTGTTGCCTCTTACATCTTCAGAGAAGGTTAATTTTGATGCTAAAGAACATGTTGAATTGAATTTAAAAATGCATGAGTTAACTAAGAAAACATTGAGCGTATGAATGCTAAATATAAACTTGTTGGAGATAAGGGTAGAAAACATGTTGTGTTTGCACCTGGAGATCTTGTTTGGTTACATTTGCGTAGGGATAGATTTCCTAATTTGCGCAAATCAAAGCTAATGCCACGTGATGATGGTCCTTTTAAGGTGTTAGAGAAAATAAATGATAATGCATATAAACTTGAGCTACCTGCAGATTTTGGGGTTAGTCCCACTTTTAACATTGCAAATTTGAAGCCTTATTTGGGCGAGGACGATGAACTTTCGTCGAGGACGACTTCATTTCAAGAAGGGGAGGATGATGAGGACATCAATACCATTGTTACACCCACATCCCCTGCTACTATACATACTGGACCAATTAGTAGAGCTCGCGCACGCCAATTGAATTATTAGGTACTTTTGTTTCTTGTTAACGATTCTAATGTTCATGAGAATATGATGCTGCCTAAATTGGATACATTTGTTTTGCTTACAAATGAAGGGCCTAGCTTGGACAAGAAAGATGAACCTTGGAGCAAGTTCAAGCATGGAGATGATGGCATGCACAAGGGGATCAAGAACGGAGTTACAAGTGATGATTTCAGGACTTTGAAGCCACCATAAGGAGTGCATGAAGCCTTGGACGAAATATACAAGATGCCACTTCATAAATTTCGTCCAGAGGCTATTTTAGGTGCTGCTTCACCTTATTATTGGGCCAGGCCCATGTATTTTCCAAATACTTAATTATAGGATGTTTTTATAGTCCATATGTGTGGGGAAACAAGAGTTGGGGTGGTTTCGGACCCCTCCTCCAAGGGCCACGAAATCCCCCCCTCTTCCTCCATATATACAGTCGTTAGGGCATCGTTTAGACTTTGGGTTTTGTTTAGATTAAAAGTTCACCATAGCTGCAACTTCGCGTACTTCGTTTGTGTCCAGCGACCAAACCAAGACGTCACAGAACCCCACCTCGATCAATAAAGCTTTCATCTTATATTTGCAATATCCAGATTGCAATCTCAGTTTCTTGCTTGTTCTTCATTTGCTCACAGGAAACAGGCCCTCGTGGTCAGGTTGATCATGCTCCGGTGTGGTCAATAAACCCTCGGAGTTGGTTTAGTGATTGCTAAGGCGCGACATCCTCGCACGTTCGTAGTCGGATCGTCAAAGTCGACTTCCTCTAAAACGATAGCCACCATCTCATCGAAAGACGGGACACCTTTGCCTTTATCACCTCCTAATCCAATTCCACTAGCATCACATTCAAGCTCAAAAGTCCTATTAAAATCAGGAAGTTGGAGTAAAGGAGCATGTGTCAACTTATCTTTCAATACCGTGAAGGCTTCTTCCTATGCGGTACCCCAAACAAAAGGCACCTCCTTCTTTGTAAGCTCATTGAGAGGTGCAGCAATGGCGCTGAAATATCTCACAAAACGCCTATAGAATCCAGCGAGGCCAAGGAAACTCCTCACTTGTGTGTCCGTTTTGGGCTGCGGCCAACTCTCAATAGCTTCGATCTTGGCTTTATCAACTTTAATTCCCTGTGGAGTAACAACATAGCCAAGAAAAGATACTCGGTCGGTGCAAAAGGTGCACTTTCCAAGGTTACCAAACAAACGTGCATCACGTAGAGCAATAAAAACAGCACGTAAATGTTCCAAATGTTCCTCCAAAGATTTGCTATAAATCAATATGTCATCAAAGTAAACTACCACAAATCATCCAATGAAAGCACGTAAAACTTCATTCATTAATCTCATGAAAGTACTAGGTGCATTAGTTAACCCAAAAGGCATGACTAACCACTCATATAATCCAAACTTAGTTTTAAATGTTGTTTTCCATTCATCTCCCAATTTCATACGAATTTGATGGTATCCACTACGTAAATCAACTTTGGAGAATATTGTAGAGCCACTCAATTCATCAAGCATATCATCTAACCTAGGAATAGGATGATGATAACGAATAGTAATATTATTAATGCCTCTACAATCAACGCACATACGCGACGTACCATCCTTTTTTGGCACTAAAATGATAGGAACAGCACAAGGATTAAGGGATTCGTGTATATAACCTTATTCGAGCAGTTCTTGTACTTGACGCATAATCTCCTTCGTCTCCTCTGGATTGGTAAGGTATGGTGCATGGTTGGGTAATGATGCACCGAGAATTAAGTCAATTTGATGCTCAATTCCTCTAATAGGTGGTAATCCCGGTGGCACGTCTTGTGGAAAGACGTCAGCGAACTCCTGCAAAATGTTAGTGACAGCAGGAGGCAAAGAGGAAGGCACGTCCTCAAATGTAAATAATGCCTCTTTGCACACAAAAGCATAGCAAACAGATTTGCTAAAATCTAGATCATCAATATCAGATTTGGAGGCAAGTAAACATGCACTTTTCAATTTAATTTCAGAAACAACACTAGATGGTTTATTATTAGGCTTCATTTGTTGCTCAAATTCTTTTGCCACAATCTGATTTTCACTCTTATTTTTCTCCTGTTTTGCTTTATTAGCTCTATTAATATCATCTTTCAAAATGGAATCAGGAGTCATAGGAAGCAAAGTAATATTTTTATCCTTATGAACAAGAGTATACTGATTGTTTCTACCATGGTGTACAGAATTTTTATCAAATTGCCATGGTCTACCAAGTAATAAGGAACATGATTGCATAGGTACCACATCACAATCAACATAATCAGCATATATAGAGATACTAAAATGCACACGAACAGTACGTGTTACCTTAACCTTGCCACTGTTGTTCAACCATTGGATGTAGTAAGGATGTGGATGTGGTCCTGTGGTGAGAGATAGCTTCTCCACCATCTCCATGCTAGCCAAATTATTGCAGCTCCCTCCATCTATGATGACGTGAATAGAACGTTCCTTCACAACTCCCTTTGTATGGAACAAATTATGCCTCTGATTTTGCTCAGCTTGTGTAACCTGCACACTCAAAACATGTTGAGCAACTAAACATTCATACCTATCAGCATCTTCAGCAGCCATGTATTGCGTCTCATGATCAGAATCCTCTCCACCATGTTCTTCATGTGTAGTAAGAGCCAAAGTCTCATCATCATAGTCACTAGCGGACTCATACCCACCATCCTCAGTAATAATCATCACACGCTGAGATTTGCATTCTCTCGCAAAATGTCCTCTTCCCTTACAACGACGACAAATAGTATCACTTGTGTGCCCTGTTGATGCCATGGAAGAAGAACTCTGTGGCCCAACAGGTGTGCTCTTAGCAGATAGTGGTGGTTGTGCTTGCTTTCTTGTATCACGGCTGGAGGTGGCACCTGATGGAGGTGCTGGTGCATTGGAAATTGAGGATGCACGTGGTGTCCATGATGAAGATCGACCTGCAGAAAAGTTAGTTCGCGCCAATGCCTGTCGATCCTGCACTTCACGTTCATCTTTACAAGCAAGATGGAATAAACGAGTGATATTAGTATACTCCTTATACTCTAGAATGGTCTGAATCTCTCTATTTAATCCACCCATAAAACGTGCAAGCATAGTTTCATTCTCCTCAACAATACCACATCTAATCATGCCAGTTTGTAATTCCTGATAATATTCTTCTACAGAATTTTTTCCTTGTCTTAAATGCTGCAATTTTTGAAGTAATTCACGTTGATAATATGGTGGAACCCAACGAGTACACATAGCAGTTTTCAAAGCAGCCCAAGTAGCTGGAATAGGATATAATCTACAATGTTCAGACCACCAAACACATGCAAAGCTAGTGAAAGCACAAACAGCTGCAGGAACACGTCTCTCCTCAGGATATTGTAAACATGTAAATCATTGTTCAGTTTCTAACTCCCAAGTAAGATATATATCAGGAACATATCTACCCTCAAATGGTGGAATGTTCAATTTCAGTTTAAGGAGATGGTCATGATCACGTACCTGAGGTGGTTGTGCAGCCCTACCATTGCGATGATATGCATGAGGACGACCTGGTGGCGGTGGTGCTGGTGGTTGCACGTAGTTCTAATTTTGATCAACCTCATCCTCATAATGGTCCTCCACCTCTGCAGTAGCAGCAGGAGCTACAGAAGTATCAACAGCGGCACCAGAATTTTGACCAGGCTCAAGGGGAATCCGCAGTGCCCGTCCCACTTGATTTGGAAGGCGATCTTGTTGTTGTTGTTGTTGTTGTTGTAGAGGTGCGTTAGCTGCAGCCGGTGGTGGTGGTGGAAGACACGCGAGCAATTCATTAAACTTGTTATCGAGCTTTGTTTCGAACGTCTTCTCCATGCCATCTATCTTCTCCATGGCCTCTTCAAATCTGTTTAGCACATCTTGCACCTGTCCACTCATCATTTGCTGAAATTTATCATGTAGCTCTTTGTTCGTCATGTTCTCCCAATCTGTCTCATCGGCTTGTGATCCTGCCATGGTTAGCATCAATAGAAACACACAAGAATATGATCCTACAGACTACTAGGAAGTGGTGGTGGTGGTGGCGGTGTATCACAAATCCGGCAAGCGAATCTCAAATTCTTACCAGTTCTTACCCAACAGCAGGTGGTGATCGGCAACCGTCATAGTCAAAACTCTGAAAGCTTGTATCGAGCGATTACCAGGGAGAGTCAAACGGACGACGTAGATGTATGTGGAGCTAGGAAGGCTTATAATATGGTAGAAAAAAGGTCATCAATAATCAATTCAGAGATGCAAAGTTGAATAAATGCTCAACGACGGTACTGTGCTGGTCCTAGGCTAGACCATGCTAGAGATGCGAGCCTAGAACACTAACAAAATCACGGCACTGCACGTAAACAAGGGAGGAGCACGCTCTGATTTTTTTATTTTTTGCACTTTTTTGCACTTTTTTCCTCTTTTTTTTGCTCCGCAACAATTTTTTTCGAAAAAGTCTACAAATGGTCTAAAAACTGCCTAGCCAGAATTTTCCAGACTTAATTTTTTTTTTGAGTTTGGAACTATTTTTCTTCTGCGGGTAGTACGAAAGTTTGGGAGTCCTACTCTGTCACGACTCGGAGTATCACGTGATCTGGAAAGCCAAAACAGAGTAAGAAAATACTGGACTCGGACTAGGACTGGTGGCGGAGATGAATATGATAGAACTCGCACTGGTGGTTGTATATGGCGATGGTATATCTAGACTCGGATTGGTGGTTGTATATGGCAGCGGCGATGTATATGGTGGGGTGATGGTATAAGGTAATGATGATGACGATGGTGCAGCCGCAGCGTGACAACCTGTGAACAGAACTCGAAACTCTAAGGGACTAGACGCTAAGAGCAGCAACTCGATACGACGATGCAACCGCAAATTCAACAAAGCAAAACTCTAAAAAGACTATGCAAAGGCTCAGATTGGTTCGGATATGATGAACAAACCCTAATTTTTTTGGCTTTTTTGGTGGACTGTAGGTATGAAGAACAGACTTGATCTAAACTACGAAAAACTGTAAAAATCTCACCGAGCAACCTGGAAATCTGATACCACTTGATAGAGGAAAAGGTGTCCCGTCTTTCGATGAGATGGTGGCTATCGTTTTAGAGGAAGTCGACTTTGACGATCCGACTACGAACGTGCGAGGACGTCGCGCCTTAGCAATCACTAAACCAACTCCGAGGGGTTATTGACCATGCCAGAGCACGATCAACCTGACCACGAGGGCCTATTTCCTGCGAGCAAATGAAGAACAAGCAAGAAACTGAGATTGCAATTTGGATATTGTGAATATAATATGAAAGCTTTATTGATCAAGGTGGGGTTCTATGACGTCTTGGTCTAGTCGCTGGACACAAACGAAGTACGCAAAGTTGCAGCTATAGCGAACTTTTAGTCTAAACAAAACCCCAAGTCTAAACGACGCCCTAAGGGTTGTATATATGGAGGAAGAGGGGGGCTTTCGTGGCCCTTGGAGGAGGGGTCCAAAACCAACCCTAACTCTTGTTTACCCACACATACGGAACCTAAAAATAGCCTATACTTAAGTATTTCGAAAATACATGGGCCTGGCCCAATAATAAGGTGACGCAGCACCTAAAATAGCCTCTGGACGAAATTTATGAAGTGGCATCTTGTATATTTCATCCAAGGCTTCATGCACTCCTTATGGTGGCTTCAAAGTCCTGAAATCATCACTTGTAACTTCGTTCTTGATCCCCTAGCACATGCCATCATTTCCATGCTTGAACTTGCTTCAAGGTTCATTTTCTTGTCCACGCTAGGCCCTTCATTTGTAAGCAAAACAAATGTATCCAATTTAGGTAGCATCATATTCTCATGAACATTAGAATCGTTACCAAGAAACGAAAGTACATGATAATTCAATTGGCGTGCGCAAGCTCTAGTAATTGGTCCAGTATGTATAGCAACAGGGGCTGTGGGTGTAACAATGGTATTGATGTCCTCATCAGCGTTGGGTGAGCTGCCCCGGCAAGGCTCTTGCCGGGGCTGCGTAAGCTTCCCCTGCGTAAGTAATATTTTTATCCTTATGAACAAGAGTATATTGATTGTTTCTACCATTGTGTACAGAATTTTTATCAAATTGCCATGGTCTACCAAGTAATAAGGAACATGCTTGCATAGGTACCACATCACAATCAACAAAATCAGCATATGTAGAGATACTAAAATGCACACGAATAGTACGTGTTACCTTAACCTTGCCACTGTTGTTGAACCATTGGATGTAGTAAGGATGTGGATGTGGTCTTGTGGTGAGGGATAGCTTCTCCACCTTCTCCATGCTAGCCAAGTTATTGCAGCTCCCTCCATCTATGATGACGCGAATAGAACGTTCCTTCACAACTCCCTTTGTATGTAACAAATTATGCCTCTGATTTTGCTCAGCTTGTGTAACCTGCACACTCAAAACACATTGAGCAACTAAACATTCATACATGTCAACATCTTCAGCAGCCATGTATTGTGTTTCATGATCAGAATCCTCTCCACCGTGTTCTTCATGTGTAATAAGAGCCAAAGTCTCCTCATCATAGTCACTAGCGGACTCATACCCATCATCCTGTAGCGACCAGACCTCAAACAGTCTGATCTCTGTGCTCCGGTGTCATCCCTGGATCAGTAATGCTGACACCACACAGTACTCGGAGGGGATTTATAGCAGAGTAGCAATCACACACTTATTACATCGAGTGTCTCAAAAGAGAACTTATTACAATAAATATGGCTTAAGGCCATCTAATAACGATAACAGCAGAAGGCTTGGAAGATAAGTGAGTCCATCAACTCCAACGGCATCACTGAGTACAGAACCATGACCTAAAAACTCCTTAATCGTCGTCTGAAAAGTCTGCAACATTAACGTTGCAACCCGAAATGGCTCAGCACATGGAATATGCTGGCAGGGTAACACATAGAGAGTAATGGAATGAAATAGCTATACTATATGCATATTTGGCTGGTGGAAAGCTCTATGGTTACAGTTTTGCGTAAAGCCAATTTTTCCTACTTCAAAGGAATAAATTTATTTAACTATCATATTAGTTGTTAAACATTGAGAGTGGTTGACAGCATTCTCAATCCCAATTAAGCATCATCATTAAACATAACCCAACAAAATTAATTTAGAGTAACATGTCCATAACCGGGGACACGGCTAACCATGATTAGTTTATTACACTCTTCAGAGGTTTCGCACTTTTCCCCACAAGACTCGACCGCCTCCATTTGGTTTCTCGCACTACATGGTGTTTGAGAAGACGGATGACCGAGACATAGTCTTTCAGAAGCGCTAGCACCTTACGATCGGGTAGACCGTACCACCTACATCCCCTACATCTGCTAGTCTACCACTGTAAGAGTTCGCACAACTTAGTCAACTATGCTAGAGCCCATAATAGCTTGTGGCTGCACACGGAAGTTTCTAGTATGAATAGTCTCATGATCCCTTTGAGCCTGGGTGGCGGTCCAAAAGAAAATAGGCAAGTCCTGGAATACCCAGGTGCCTCAATCCACCTAGATGTGTGTTTAAGTTGCCACCTTAGATAAACCATTAATTAACAACCTCACATCTGTCATGGATATCACTCACCCAATCCACGTCTACTAGCATAGCATGGCATAATAAGCAAACGTAGAAGTAACTCCCAAAGGTTTGATAATAACAGGTAATAGGTACTACCTCATCTACTTCCCATCCCACAATTTAATTAGATCCTAACCATGCAATGTGTGAGGATTGATCTAATGCAATAAAACTGGGTAGTAGAAAGGTATGATCAAAGTGTTACTTGCCTTGCTGATGATCCGCGAAACCTAACGATTCGAAGTAACAGGCGGCGCACTCCGGGTATTCTATCGCAGACAAACAAACAAGCATACAATAAGTACTCATCTAATGCACGGGTAAAACACAAATAAGAGATCTAACCAGAAGGTTCATCTTAAGAATTCCGGTTGGCAAAAAGAATCAAATCGAACGAAGCAATGAAAGTCAAACGGCGAAAGAAAACAACTTTATTCTAGTAATCTGGATCTAGGGCAAATTTTATAGTAGCAAAATCTTGTTTAAGTTGGTTAAACGGATAGAGGGTTTTGAGACGAATCTCTAGGTGCTTGAATCGCCTGATTCCGATAAACGAGTGAAAAGCTAAACTAAAACGAAAATTGGATCAGGAATCACGATCAGAAAAATCGCGGATTTAATCCGAGAAAAAGAAAAACGACGAACGCTCGCTAGAATGAATGAACGGACGAACGCTCGCTATTTAAATAAACTGGAAAAACTAATCTATTTAAAAAAACCGAATCTAAAAAAACCGACGAAAACCAATTTTTTATATATAAAAACGTTGGCACGGAAGTCGAGGCAGCGGCGAAACTCGGCGGCGGCGGCAGCGTCCGCCGACGGCGGCGCGGCGGCGAGCGGCAGCGGCGGCGGCGGAAGCGGCGGCTGGGCTTGGGTTTCCCCGGGTGGGCTGCCCCGGCTTATAAAGGCCCCCCCTCGGGCCGGAGTCCTAGTCGGACACGGCCCGTAGGTCGGTTCGTTTATTTATTTATTTATTCCGCTCGGAAGAAAAATAAAAAGAAATACTAAACGGACTCCAAAAATTCCGAAATAAATTTTCACGGGCTTCTAAAATCAAGCCGCACAAGGTGACCATTTATTTGGGACCTAAATGAAATTTTGAAAAACGCACATTTTTCCTAAATTCAAATAAAACATCGAAAAACTCTGAAATAAAATCTTATTTGATTTTATTATTAAATCCTCAATATTTCTTTATTTTGGGAAAGTCATTTTATTCCCTCTCTCATATTTTTGTAATAGAAATAATTGATGATAAAATAAATAAAATCAAATGACCCTATTCTCAAAATTTGAGAAAACTCAAATATGAAAATAACGAAATCCCCAACTCTCTCCGTGGGTCATTGAGTTGCGTAGAATTTCTAGGATCAACCAAAAGCAAAATAAAATATGATATGCAATGATGATCTAATGTATAACATTCCAAATTGAAAATTTGGGATGTTACAAACCTACCCCCCCCCCTTAAGATGAATCTTGCCCTCGAGATTCAGGTTCGCTAGAAAATAGGGAGTGTGGTCTTTGAGCAAATCTTCCTCTCGCTCCCAGGTGGCTTCATCCTCCGTGTGGTGGCTCCACTGAACTTTGCAAAACTTGATAACCTTGCTGCGGGTAACTCGGCTGGCAAACTCGAGGATCTTAATTGGTTTCTCCTCGTAGGTCAAATCGTTACCCAACTGAATAGTTTCCAATGGCACTGTGTCTCTCAAGGGTATGTCAGCCATCTCCGCGTGACACTTCTTTAACTGAGAAACGTGGAACACATCATGAACTCCTGACAATCCTTCGGGCAATTCCAACTTGTAGGCCACTTCTCCCATACGCTCCAAAACTCGATATGGTCCTACAAATCATGGCGCTAACTTCCCTTTAACTCCAAAACGCTTTGTTCCTCGAAGTGGAGATACTCGAAGATAAGCTCTATCTCCGACTTCGTAAACTGTCTCCTTAAGTTTAGAATCGGCATAACTTTTCTGTCTGGACTGGGCTACCTTGAGCCTATCGCGAATCAACTTCACCTTCTGTTCAGACTCTTTAATCAAGTCAGGACCAAACAACTAGCGGTCTCCAACTTCGTCCCACGACAACGGTGTCCTGCACCTCCTTCCGTACAAGGCTTCGAAAGGGGCCATCTTCAAACTGGTTTGGTAACTGTTGTTGTAAGAGAACTCTGCATATGGCAAATTATCGTCCCAACTAGATCCATAATCTAGCGCACAAGCTCTCAGCATATCCTCCAAAATCTGATTGACTCTCTCGGTCTGTTCATCTGTCTGTGGATGAAAAGTTGTACTGAATTCTAGCCTGGTTCCCAAGGTTTCGTGCAACTGCTTCCAGAACTTTGAGGTAAACTGGGTTCCTCTATCTAATACGATACTCCTTGGAACTCCATGCAAACATACGATCCTGGTCATGTATATCTTTGCCAACTTAGCACTGGTGTAAGTGGTCTTTACTGGGATGAAATGAGCTACTTTCGTCAATCGATCGACTACAACCCAAATCGAGTCATAGCCTGAACGAGTCCTGGGCAATCCCGTGATAAAATCCATGCCTAGCTTATCCCACTTCCATTCGGGTATCGGCAATGGTTGTAACAATCCTGCTGGCTTCTGATGCTCTGCCTTTACTCTCTGACATACATCACAAACTGCTACATACTCCGCAATATCCTTCTTCATTCCGGTCCACCAGAAAATATCCTTCAAATCCAAATACGTCTTGGTATTTCCTAGGTGAATTGAATACGGTGAGTCATGTGCCTCTTGCAAAATCAACTTCCTGATCTTTGGGTCATTGGGCACGTAAACGCAATTTTCAAACCATAGGGTGTCATGCTCATCCTCACGAAATCCTTTAGCTTTTCCTTTGCTCAGTTTCTCCTTTATAGCGGCAATCTCTTTGTCAGCTTTCTGAGCTTCTCTGATGCTATCCATCAAAGTTGACTGAATCTCCAATGCTGCTACATAGCCTCTCGGAACTATTTCCAAACATAGTTCACGAAGATTTTCTGCTAACTCCTTGGGTATTTCTCCCGTCATTAACGTATTGACATGGCTCTTACGGCTTAATGCGTTAGCTACTACATTAGCCTTTCCGGGGTGATAATGCAATTTCATATCATAATCCTTGATAAGCTCCAACCATCTCCTTTGTCTGAGATTCAACTCCTTCTGTGTGAAAATGTACTTCAAACTCTTATGATCCGTGTACACCTCACAATGGTTTCCAATGAGAAAATGTCTCCATGTTTTCAAAGGGTGCACTACGGTTGCTAACTCCAAATCATGCATAGCATAATTCAACTCATGAGGCTTCAGTTGTCTTGAGGCATATGAAACAACTCTCCCTTCTGCATAAGCACTGCTCCAAGTCCTCGACGTGAAGCGTCGCAATACACCTCATAATCCTTGGTCTGGTCTGGCAAAATTAACACTGGTGAGGTAACCAAGCGTTTATTCAACTCCTGGAAACTAGCCTCACATTCCTCTGTCCATATGAACTTGGTATCCTTCTTTAAGAACTCAATCATAGGCTTTGCAATCTTTGAGAAATTCTCAATAAATCTCCGGTAGTATCATGCGAGTCCAAGAAAACTCCGGATCTCTCCAACTGTTGTTGGGTCTTCCCACTTGGTCATGGTATCAACTTTAGTGGGATCAACTGCTATACCTTCTCTAGATATAACGTGTCCGAGGAATCCTACTTTCTTCAACCAAAACTCACATTTGCTAAACTTGGCATATAATTGATGTTCTCTGAGCTTTCCAAGTACCAAACGCAAACGTAGAAGTAACTCCCAAAGGTTTGATAATAATAGAATAATAGGTACTACCTCATCTACTTCCCATCCCACAATTTAATTAGATCCTAACCATGCAATGTGTGAGGATTGATCTAATGCAATAAAACTGGGTAGTAGAAAGGTATGATCAAAGTGTTACTTGCCTTGCTGATGATCCGCGAAACCTAACGATTCGAAGTAACAGGCGGCGCACTCCGGATATTCTATCGCAGACAAACAAACAAGCATACAATAAGTAATCATCTAATGCACTGGTAAAACGCAAATAAGAGATCTAACCAGAAGGTTCATCTTAAGAACTCCGGTTGGCAAAAAGAATCAAATCGAACGAAGCAACAAAAGTCAAACGGCGAAAGAAAACAACTTCGTTCTAGTAATCTGGATCTAGGGCAAATTTTACAGTAGCAAAATCTTATTTAAGTTGGTTAAACGGATAGAGGGTTTCAAGACGAATCTCTAGGCGCTTGAATCGCATGATTCCGATAAACGAGCGAAAAGTTAAACTAAAACGAAAACCAGATCAGGAATCACGATCAGAAAAATCGTGGATTTAATCTGAGAAAAAGAAAAATGATGAACGCTCGCTAGAACGAACGAACGGACGAACGCTCGCTATTTAAATAAACCGGAAAAACTGATCTATTTAAAAAAATCGAATCTAAAAAAACCAACGAAAATCGATTTTTTTTATAAAAACGTTGGCATGAAAGTCGAGGTGGCGGCGAACCTCGGCGACGGCGGTGCGGGGCAGCGCGGCGGCGAGCGGCAGCGGCGGCGGCGGGAGGCGGCGGAAGCGGCGGCTGGGGCGGCGGCTAGGGCGGCGGCTGGTCTAGGGTTTCCCCGGGTGGGCTGCCCCGACCCCTCGGGCCGGAGTCCTAGTCGGACAGGGCCCGTAGGTCGGTTCGTTTTTTTATTTATTCCGCTCGGAAGAAAAATAAAAAGAAATACTAAACTGACTCCAAAAATTCCGAAATAAATTTTCACGGGCTTCTAAAATCAAGCCGCACAAGGTGAACATTTATTTGGGACCTAAATGCAATTTTAAAAAACGCACATTTTTCCAAAATTCAAATAAAACACCGAAAAACTCTGAAATAAAATCTTATTTGATTTTATTATTAAATCCTCAATATTTCTTTATTTTGGGAAAGTCATTTTATTCCCTCTCTCATATTTTTGTAATAGAAATAATTGATGATAAAATAAATAAAATCAAATGACCCTATTCTCAAAATTTGAGAAAACTCAAATATGAAAATAACAAAATCCCCAACTCTCTCCGTGGGTCATTGAGTTGCGTAGAATTTCTAGGATCAACCAAAAGCAAAATAAAATATGATATGCAATGATGATCTAATGTATAACATTCCAAATTGAAAATTTGGGATGTTACACATCCTCAGTAACAACGATCACACGCTGAGATTTGCATTCTCTCGCAAAATGTCCTCTTCCCTTACAACGACGACAAATAATATCACTTGTGAGCCCTATTGATGCCATGGAAGAAGAAGAACTATGTGCAGGCCCAGCAGGTGTGCTCTTGGCAGATAGTGGTGGTTGTGCTTGCTTTCTTGTATCATGGCTGGAGGTGGCACCTGATGGAGGTGCCGGTGCAGTGGAAATAGAGGATGCACGTGGTGTCCATGATGAAGATCGACCTACAGAAAAGTTAGTTCGCGCCAATGCCTGTCGATCCTGCACTTCACGTTCAGCTTTACAAGCAAAATGGAATAAACGAGTGGTATTAGTATACTCCTTATACTCTAGAATGGTCTGAATCTCTCTAGTTAATCCACCCATAAAATGTGCAAGCATAGCTTCATTCTCCTCAACAATACCACATCTAATAATGCCAGTTTGTAATTCCTGATAATATTCTTCTATATAATTTTTTCCTTGTCTTAAACGCTGCAATTTTTGAAGTAATTCACGTTGATAATATGGTGGAACCCAACGAGTACGCATAGCAGTTTCCAAAGCAGCCCAAGTAGCTGGAAAAGGATATAATCTACAATGTTTAGACCACCAAACACATGCAAAGCTAATGAAAGAACAAACAGCAGCAGGAACACGTCTCTCCTCAGGATATTGTAAACATGTAAATCGTTGTTCAGTTTCTAACTCCCAAGTAAGATATATATCAGGAACATATCTACCCTCAAATGGTGGAATGTTCAATTTCAGTTTAGGGAGATGGTCATGATCATGTACCTGAGGTGGTTGTGCAGCCCTACCATTGCGATGATATGCATGAGGACGACCTGGTGGCGGTGGTGCTGGTGGTTGCACGTAGTTCTGATTTTGATCAACCTCATCCTCGTAATGGTCCTCCACCTCTGCAGTAGCAGCTGGAGCTATAGAAGCATCAACAGCGGCACCAGAATTTTGACCAGGCTCAAGGGGAATGCGCAGTGCCCGTCCCACTTGATTTGGAAGGCGATGTTGTTGTTGTAGTTGTTGTTGTAGAGGTGCGTTAGGTGCAGCCGGTGGTGGTGGTGGAAGACGCGCGAGCAATTCATTAGACTTGTTATCGAGCTATGTTTCAAACGTCTTCTCCATGCCATCTATCTTCGCCATGGCCTCTTCAAATCTGTTTAGCACATCTTGCACTTGTCCACTCATCATTTGCTGAAATTTATCATGTAGCTCTTTGTTCGTCATGTTCTCCCAATCTGTCTCATCGGCTTGTGATCCTGCCATGGTTAGCATCAATAGAAACACACAAGAATATGATCCTACAGACTACTAGGAAGTGGTGGTGGTGGTGGCGGTGTATCACAAATCCGGCAAGCGAATCTCAAATTCTTACCAGTTCTTACCTAGTAGCAGGTGGTGATCGGCAACCGTCGTAGTCAAAACTCTCAAAGATTGGATAGAGCGATTGCCAGGTGGTGTCAAACGCATGATGTAGATGTATGTGGAGCTGGGAAGGCTTATGATATGGTAGCAAAAATGTCAGCAATAATCAATCCAGAGATGCAAAGTTGAATAAACGCTCAACGACGGTAGTGTGCTGGTCCTAGGCTAGACCGTACTAGAGACGCGAGCCTAGAACATGAACAAAATCACAGCGCGGAACGTAAACAAGGGAGGAGCATTCTCTGAATTTTCTTTTCCTTTTTTTCACTTTTTTGCACTTTTTTCCTCTTTTTTTGCTCCGCAACAATTTGTTTTTCAAAAAAGTCTACAAATGGTCTAAAACTGCCTAGCCAGAATTTTCCAGACTTATTTTTTTTATTTTGGAACTATTTTTCTACTGTGGATAGCACGGAAGTTGGGGAATCCGACTTGGTCACGACTCGAAGTATTGCGTGATCTGGAACTCGAAAACAAAGCAACAAATAGTGGACTCGAACTAGGACTGGTGGCGGAGATGAATCTGGTGGAACTCGGACTGGTGGTTGTATATGGTGATGGTATATCTGGACTTGGATTGGTGGTGGTATATGGCGATGGTATATGTGGACTCGGATTGGTGGTTGTATATGGCAGCGGCGATGTATATGGTGGGGTGGTGGTATATGGTAATGATGATGATGATGCTGCGGCGGCGGCGTGACAACCTGTGAACAGAACTCGAAACTCTAAGGGACTAGATGCTAAGACCAGCAACTCGACACGATGATGCAATCGCAAATTCAACAAAGCAAAACTCTAAAAAGACTATGCAAAGGCTCAGATTGGTTCGGATATGATGACCTAGCCCTAATTTTTTTGGCTTTTTCATGGACTATAGGTATGAAGAACAGACTCGACCTAAACTACGAAAAACTGTAAAATCTCACCGAGCAACCTGGAAATCGGATACCACTTGATAGAGGCAAAGGTGTCCCGTCTTTCGATGAGATGGTGGCTATCGTTTTAGAGGAAGTCGACTTTGCTGATCCGACTACGAACGTGCGAGGACGTCGCGCCTTAGCAATCACTAAACCAACTCCGAGGCGTTATTGACCACGCCGGAGCACGATCAACCTGACCACGAGGGACTGTTTCCTGTGAGCAAACGAAGAACAAGCAAGAAAATGAGATTGCAATCTGGATATTGCGAATATAAGATGAAAGCTTTATTGATCAAGGTGGGGTTCTGTGACGTCTTGGTCTGGTCGCTGGACACAAATAAAGTACGCAAAGTTGCAGCTATGGCGAACTTTTAATCTAAACAAAACCCAAAGTCTAAACGACGCCCTAAGGGTTGTATATATGGAGGAGAGGGGGGATTTCGTGGCCCTTGGAAGAGGGGTCCGAAACCAACCCTAACTCTTGTTTCCCCACACATACAGACTCTAAAAACAACCTATACTTAAGTATTTCGAAAATACATGGGCCTGGCCCAATAATAAGGTGACTCAGCACCTAAAATAGCCTCTGGACGAAATTTATGAAGTGGCATCTTGTATATTTCGTCCATGGCTTCATGCACTCCTTATGGTGGCTATAAAGTCCTGAAATCATCACTTGTAACTCCGTTCTTGATCCCCTTGCGCATGCCATCATCTCCATGCTTGAACTTGCTCCAAGGTTCATCTTTCTTGTCCAAGCTAGGCCCTTCATTTGTAAGCAAAACAAATGTATCCAATTTAGGCAGCATCATATTCTCATGAACATTAGAATCGTTACCAAGAAACGAAAGTACCTGATAATTCAATTGGCGTGCATGAGCTCTAGTAATTGGTCCAGTATGTATAGCAACAGGGGTTGTGGGTGTAACAATGGTATTGATGTCCTCATCAGAGGTATAGATTGATCGATGTGGACGTGGGAAAGAGGGTGAGACCTCACTAGATATATAGATTGATCGGTTTATGTGGGAAACTATGAAAGACCTAGCTATACACACACACACACACACATAGAGGAACATCGATCGTTGCGCATGCATGTGAGAGATAAAGAATGCCCGATGTGATGGAGAGGGGGATGTGTGTGTGTGGGTGCCTTCATGGGAGACCGACCTGAAGAAAAAGATTGCATGTGTGCGATCGATAATGCCGACTGGTAGTGTGTGTGCATGCATGCACGAGAGAAAGTTAATGGTACAATTATAAAGAGAAGACCAATGTGTGGGTGTAAAAGACTAGGTGAGGTCATAATCAATGTAAAGTTGAATTCAAATATTTGAATAAGAGATCATGATGTTTGAAACCCATGCATGCATGAATATAACAGAGATCTGCGCGGTGTGGTTTGGAAACGAGCATGTTGTAATGCATACACATTGAACAAGGTCAGGCTGGTTTGAATTTGAGATACCAATGGCAGACATCGTTTGGCCACATTGCATCCGTGCATGGACACACTATTCTAATTGGAGATGATGGGTGGCTATCGCATCACATATCTATATCTGTACCCCTATACATATATATTATATTTTATATTTTCTATATAGTGTGCAGATAACTTTAACTTTGAAAGATGGTCGTTGGATGAGGCCAATCCGATGGTGCAGAGCTGGAAAATTTGAGCACTACCGGCCGTTGGATATCATCTAGATTCCACCAGATTTGGCCACATGTACAATCTAGAAGACTCTATGGTTGAACTTAAGCATAATGCACAAACCTCAAAACACAAGCACTTATTCTTTGTTCTAGAATCTTCTGTATCTAAATTGCCCAAATGTTTTTCTACATGATTTGTTTTTACTTTATGACTTACAACGCACAATTCCATGAATCTTAAAATAGATTAGCTTTCTTATAAAAACTAGATGATTTTGAACGAAATGAACTATAAGAATTAAATGAACATCTACATCATGCATATATGACTCAAAGCTTACATTTTATAATGTGGTATTTATTCATAATTTGGTTGCCAAATCTCATGCGTGCAATGCACGTGTACCTTACTAGTCTAAATGGTGTCTGTGTGTGTGTGTGTTGTTCGTGTTAAACACATTGTACGTAGTATATCATACTAGTCTAAATTGTCTTTTTTTCTTTTGGGTACACGTTAAGCTTGTTCTCCCGAAATTTCAAGCCGTGCCTTGTTATGCCGAAATTTCAAGCTAGCGTCTTTGTCTATCTTGCTGTGAAACTCCGACCTCTTCAACCCGTGCCTTGTTACCCTGAAATATTTAAGATAAATCTTTGTCTCGTTGTGCTCCGACAACTCCCTCCATCTCAACCCGCGCCTTGCTATTCCAAAATTACAATGCGCGCGGAAACTCCCACCTCCTGTGAAATCCTGACACGTGAAATTCCCGTGATACCCCTGAACCGGAAGAACCGTCTCAAATCGGTGGGGGTACTTTCGTAACTTACCCCACATTTCGGACAAGCGCGCCCCTAAGCCATGGTTCCCCCACTCCCATCCCATCCTCCCACCCATTCATACACCGAGGCCGGCAAAACCCGTGAAGCCCCACACCCTCCTCCATCCGCCACTGATGTAGAGCATCCCATGATCATCCCCATGGACGCATCTACACCTCCAACGTCACCACTTATACCAATGACAAGAGCCCGAGCCAAGGCTATCAAAGATAAGGTGAACATACTCCTCTCCAAACTTCCACTTTCCATGCATGAGAATTGGCTACTACCTCAAGTGGAAACCCTATGTGTGATCAGGTACTTGGAGGAAAGCCATGAACCAACTACACTCAACGGAAAAGACGGTGAGGACACCAAGTTCACGGGACAAGAAGAAGAACTGCTCGAAGTCCCCAGGCTCCGGACGACCGTCAGACCCCGGACGTCCGACGACCTCCAGGCTCCGGACGTCCGGCCCCCTCCGGACGACCGACGCTTCCACACCCGAGCCAAAACTACGGACTTCCGAAGCGCTACGGACGACCGACAACCTCCAGGCTCCGAATGTCTGACCCCGTCTGGACGTCCGACCGAAGTCCACCTGAGCCAAATCTACGGACGTCCAACAGGCACCGGACGTCCGGACCCTCACGAGCCTCCGGACGACTAGTGACAACCGGACGTCCGACACCTGTGTGCTGTTTCGTGTTGGGCCACAGCCCATGTACCCCTTCGCCCTCCTCTTTTGCACTAAGACTATAAATAGACCTCTCCCTCCTTCTTTCTAGGGTCAGCAAAGGATTAGCTTATATTTCGTGTGAGAGCTTTGCTCATCCACTTTGGTTACCTTCTCCTTGGAGATTCGAGCCTCCTAGGGAGAAGATCCCCCAAGTGGATTCAAGACCCCTCTTTAGGGAAGAACATCGAGACCTCCTCGCGCAGAAGACCGTTACCCTTGTATCGTCCTTAGTTGATCGTGTACCGTGTAAACTCTATGTATCCTAGGATCTAGCACATGTGTGACTTTTTTGCGTTGGTTTAGTGATTCTCTTGTGTTTCCCATGTGTTTTCCCTCTCCCCCCACGTGTTCTTCGTGTTCATCGCGGGATCCGCTCCTTTCGTGAAAGATCGGGCGATTAGGGTT
This sequence comes from Triticum dicoccoides, assembly GCF_002162155.2. Taxonomy (NCBI): domain Eukaryota; kingdom Viridiplantae; phylum Streptophyta; class Magnoliopsida; order Poales; family Poaceae; genus Triticum; species Triticum dicoccoides. Next base: position 354,039,421 of record NC_041392.1, read on the forward strand.
CTAGCCTACATCATCTTGGTATCTAAAGCCACGTTGATCACGATTTCAGAGCCTCCCCGTTGTGTTTCTAGCCTTATTTTGTTGTTTTTCGTCCTAATTTGAAAATTCCCCACAAAAATAGCCCTAATTTTTTTGTGATTTGTTAGTGTGTTGAGATTTTGTTGGTTTGGATCTGTGGGTTTGCTTTGTTTTGAGTGGATCTAGCTTTTCCCCCCTTTCCCCACCATTTCCATCCACAAAACCCTCCGGATTTGACCATTTTCGCCATCTCCACCTTGAACCCTAGTTGTTCATCCCATGCCCGAATTTCGCCCAGGCACCAGACGTCCGACCCAGCCCAGATGTCCGACGAACCTTGACGAAACTGAATTTATTTCAGTATAGTCACCACCACCGCCCCACATTTCCGCATACACACTCCTACCACCAATACACCATCACCACTTCCGCATACCACCACCATTGCTTACCCATTTTGCACAACTACAAGTGTTTCCACTTCGCGCTTTGAGAATTTGAGTTGCGGTTCCGTATCCTTTTGTGTTTCGGCCATCTAGGTATGGTTCGACATCAACATCACCGTCGCTCATCTTCGCCACAGACGCATCATCGACAACGACCACCTCAACTACAACTTGGTATTCGTGCCACCATTTTGACACCATACCGGAAGCAAGACCGGTAACCTCGTCTTGGTATTGGACATATCACTCTTGCCATTACATTGATCGCTATCATAGCCTTACTCCTATGAGTTGCTTACCCATCGAGACTAGCCATTGAGTATTGTCAACAACGAGACTTGTGCACATTAGTGATCATACTTCCCATATCATACATACATCATTGTTGCATATATTGGTATCATCTCTTGTGTCCCAAAGTTCTCATCGCATACACAATTGCTATCTTGGTTCGTGAAGCATCGCATGAGAAAAGAGCTCCAACATCAAAGAGCCAAACAAGCTTTTAAGCAAAGAGGAAAGATAAGCAAAGAGCTTTTAAGCAAGAACCATAGCATCATACAACATTAAGATTGTAATACTAGATCATCTTGGATCATATCATAGAAACACCTTGCATAGAGCATACTTGGGATAGAAGTCGTTGCATTTTTGCTAAGTAGGTTGTGCACAAGTTCTTTGTATCCGCCTATTGAGAAATCGTGCTAGCGTCTCTCTAGTGTTGTGCAACAAGAGAATTTTTGTGGATTCCACATTTTGTCTCATCCTTTGCACAACCCCACTCATCTTTTTGCGTGTGTGTTTCCATGTACCTTATATGATTGGTCTACTTGTTACATTGCATCTTGCGAATCTTTTGCAACATTGTTGAAGCTCTCTTACAATTGCATCAAATTTTGTGCCACCATCCTAACCAAGCTCCACCATAAGCTTTTACTTGTGTAGGTGTGAGAAACTGACAAGAGCTAGTACCAATTGTGCTATTTCCTTGTCTTGCATTGGAGTGATCATCGATCCACTTCCAACTTCGGTCAAGGTACATTTGGTATTCGTTCTTCTCTTTCTACCACTCACATTTTTCTTGGAACGATGGATAGGCCAAGTACTTCTACCAACCCACTCTTCATTGAGCACGATGACGATATGAACTCCTACGTCACCAAGAGGCACCTCTTTGGTGCACAACGTTCTTTGCATCAAGAGCAACAAGCAATGAGTGAACGCATCGACAACCCCACCACAAACTTGCAACTCTCTGAGCAACGTACAAGGGACAACTTCGACCACAAGGCCGACGATCACAAGCAAGAGAATCACGCAAGAATGGACGAGATTCATGCTTTGTTGCTCAACCGCTCTTCTTCCACTTCGTCTTCATCAAAAAGGACCCGCTCAAGTCGACACTCCGACTTCACCCTCTCTGGCTCAAGTACACCGACATCGAACACTCTTTGCCATGTCGCGCGCAATGATCGTCAAGAAAGCCTCAATCCTCTATGCGATACCGACTCTCAAGAGCACCGACAACATCAAACTCAAGAGGCTTTTGCACTAGCGCGAGAACGGCAACGACAACGCCAACATGACGAGGAAGAGCGCGCGCATCTACACCAAGAAACACAAGATGCCGAAGCACAACGCCAAGAACAACTACTCCGTGAAGCTCAAGCACTTGCGGCGCAACAAGCCCTACGAGATTCAAGTCGAGCCATAGCCTATCGAGGCCGACAAGCTCGAGAACAAGAAGAAGCATTTCGCGAAGAACTTCATGAATGACGACATCAAGCTCACATGCACCGTCACGTCCCTCAAGTTCCTCCTCGAGCTCGACAAGCTCCTCCACAAGCTCGCCAAGAACATCAAGGTCATCAAGAGCATGAAGAAAATGGAAATCCTCCATGACAAGAGCAACATGAGGTTGACAACCCTCCTCACCAAGAGCAACATGAGCTTGACAATCATCAACAACATGGGCGTCATCACCCTCGACCCCAACACAATGAAGAGCAACACTACGGGAAGCTAAAGTTCACCATGCCCAAGTTCAATGGAAGCAACGACCCTGAAGAGTACCTATCATGGGCATTGAAGGTTGACAAGATCTTCCGTTTGCACAACTATAAAGAAGAGAATAAGATTGTGATGGCATCACTTGAGTTTCAAGACTATGTCCTCATTTGGTGTGAACAAGTCATCGAGCGCCGTGAGGCAAGAGGTGAACCACCCATCACTACTTGGGCACAAATGAAGGATGTCATGAGAGCACGCTTCGTGCCTACCTACTACAACCGTGACCTCTTCAAGAAACTCCAACTACTCAAGCAAGGAACCAAGAGCGTTGAAGAGTACTACAAGGAGATGGAGATTGCCATGATACGAGTCAATGGCACGGAAGATGATGAGCAAACTATGGCATGTTTTTTGAATGGACTCAACCATCCTATCCAGAAGATCGCCGACTTCCAACCATACTGGAACCTCATCGAGCTAGTGCATCAAGATACCAAAGCGGAACGTCAAGTGTAAAACGATTTCAAGTATGCCAAGTTCTCATCCAAGTCCGACGGCTTCTCCAACAATCAAGATTCAATGACTCCAACATCTTCGACCACCCCAAGTCATCATCCTACTACAAGCAACTTCAAGCCGAGAGCTTCATCATCATCTCCCCCAACCGATGAGACTGTCAAGACGAGTTCCTTCAAATGCTTCACATGCGGCGTCCAAGGCCACAAGTCATCCAAGTATACCAACAAGCGAACCATGATCCTCAATGACGATGGTACATACGACTCCATGAGTGATGAGGAGATGAAAGCCCTTGAGCAAGTGGCAAGGCACCGGTGCGTGACCGAAGAAGAAGAGAATCAAGTCGAAGATTCAAGTCCCGCTCTCGTTGTCTCCAAGGTCTTGACTCTTCAACATCACTAGGACGAAGACCAAAGATGCCACATATTCCACACCAAGGCCGGCATCAATGGAAGATCCGTCAAGATCATCATCGATGGAGGGAGTTGTCATAATCTCGCAAGCGAAGAACTCTACTCCAAGCTCCAATTGCCCAAGATGAAGCACCCACATCCATACAAAGTGCAATGGCTTGGCGACTCCGGAACTATCCAAGTCGAGCATCGAGTACAAGTCTCGTTTAACATTGGTGCCTACGAAGACATTTTGGAGTGTGACGTCGTTCCAATGACCGTTTGCCACCTTCTCCTTGGACGCCCATGGAAATTTGATAGAGGAGTCATTCAACGGCCGAACGAACCACTACATCTTCAAGATGAAGGGAAAGGAGTACGTACTTCGCCCCATGTCGCCAAGCCAAGTGATCGCCGACAAGCAAGCCACCCATCATGGAGAAAATAGTGAGAGAGCGAACCACCAAAAAGAAAGTGAGTGCCACAAGCCCAAATTGAGAGAATCCACGATGAGCGACACGAAGTACTTCGTTCTATTTGCCACCACATGTGAGATGAGAGAAGTGTGTGGGAACCCATCTAGTGTCATGCAAAATTGGCGCCTACGAAGACACCTTGGAGTGCGACCATCCAAGTCGAGCACCGAGTACAAGTCTCCTTCAAAATTGGCGCCTACGAAGACACCTTGGAGTGTGACGTCGTTCCAATGACCGCTTGCCGTCTTCTCCTTGGACGCCCATGGCAATTCGATAGAGGAGTAATCCACAACGGCCAAACGAACCACTACATCTTCAATGTCGCTAATGTCAAGTGATCGCCGACAAGAAAGACACCCATCGTGGAGATCATAGTGAGAGAGCGAGCCACCAAGAAGAGAGTGAGCGCCACAAGCCCAAATCGAACACCTCCACGATGAGCAAAAAGAAGAACCTAGTCCTATTTGCCACCAAAAGTGAGATAAGAGGAGTGTGTGAGAACCCATCTAGGGTCCTACACTACGTCCTCATGTGCAAGGACAATGCACCACAAACTAACACGTCTCACACTCTTCCTCTAGTGTTGTCTTCTCTTTTGCAGGAATTTCACGATGTTTTCCCCGACGAGCTACCTCCGGGACTACCTCCACTACAAGGCATTAAGCACCGACTCGACATCATCCCTGGAGCGCCCCTTCCTAACAAGGTTCCCTACCGCGTCAACCCCGAGGAACCTAAAGAGATCCAATGGCAAGATCAACTACTCATCCACCTTGGACACGACAAGACACTTGCTATGATCTCCCAGCCCTATTCTTGGCACTCGATGCTTCGCGACATCAACCGCTTCACCAACCAATACCCTACATATCGCAAAGCTAAGTACAAAGCTCAATCTCATGGCCCTTCATTGCCACTTCCAATTGCATATCACCCATGGGAGGATTTTCATATGGATTTTGTGCTTGGGTTGCCTAGAAATAGGAATGGAAAGGATTCCGTGTTTTTTGTTGTGAACCGATTCTCCACCAAAGCTCATTTCATATCTTGCCACAAGATAGACGATACTTCACATATTACACATCTATTTTGAAGAGAAATCTTGCAACCGTGCCTACCGATCGCTGAATACGCCTTCAAGATCGACCTCCCGCGCGACAACTACGACGTGATCAACATCTTCAATGTCAAAGATCTACCCTCGTACTATGGTGATGAAGAATTTGATCCAAGGACGGATCTTCCCCAAGGGAGCGGAGATGATGCGGAGCATCCCATGATGTCTACTACACAACCTTCTTCTTGTAGACATTGTTGGGCCTCCAAGTGCAGAGGTTTGTAGGACAGTAGCAATTTTCCCTCAAGTGGATGACCTAAGGTTCATCAATCTGTAGGAGGCGTAGGATGAAGATGGTCTCTCTCAAGCAACCCAGCAACCAAATAACAAAGAGTCTCTTGTGTCCCCAACACACCCAATACAATGGTAAATTGTATAGGTGAACTAGTTCGGCGAAGAGATGGTGATACAAGTGGTATATGGATAGTAGATAATAGCTTTTGTAATATGAAATAATAGAAACAGCAAGGTAGCAAGTGATAAAAGTGAGCGTAAACGGTATTGCAATGTGTTGAAACAAGGCCTAAGGTTCATACTTTCGCTAGTGTAAGTTCCCTCAACAATACTAACATAATTGGATCACATAACTATCCCTCAACATGCAACAAAGAGTCACTCCAAAGTCACTAATGGCGGAGAACGAACGAAGATATTATGGTAGGGTACGAAACCACCTCAAAGTTATTCTTTCCAATCAATCCGTTGGGCTATTCCTATAAGTGTCACAAACAGCCCTGGAGTTCGTACTAGAATAACACCTTAAGACACAAATCAACCAAAACCCTAATGTCACCTAGATACTCCAATGTCACCTCAAGTATCCGTGGGTATGATTATATGATATGCATCACACAATCTCAGATTCATCTATTCAACCAACACAAAGGACCTCAAAGAGTGCCCCAAAGTTCTACCGGAGAATCACGACGAAAACGTGTGCCAACCCCTATGCATAGGTTCCCAATGTCACGAAACCCGCAAGTTGGTCACCAAAACATACATCAAGTGGCACGTGATATCCCATTGTCACCACAGATATTCACGGCAAGACATACATCAAGTGTTCTCAAGTCTTTAAAGACTCAATCCGATAAGATTACTTCAAAGGGGAAACTCAATTCATTACAAGAGAAAAGAGGGGGAGGAGAAACATAAGATCCAACTATAATAGCAAAGCTCGCGATACGTCAACATCGTGCCAAATCAAGAACACGAGAGAGAGAGAGAGAGAGAGAGAGAGAGATCAAACACATAGCTACTGGTACATACCCTCAGCCCCGAGGGAGAACTACTCCCTCCTCGTCATGGAGAGCACCGGGATGATGAAGATGGCCACCGGAGAGGGATTGCCCCCTCCGGCAGGGTGCCAGAATGGGTCTAGATTGGTTTTCGGTGGCTACGGAGGCTTCTGGCGGTGGAACTCCCGATCTAATGTGTGTTTTTGGGAGTTTTATGGTATATGGAGTTATATAGGCAGAAGAAGCACGTCAAGGGAGCCACTGGGGCCCCACGAGGCAGGGGGCGCGCCCTAGGGGTGGGGCCCACCCTCATGGGCAGCTCCTGTATCTTCTAACGTAGGGTCCAAGTCTATCAGGTGTGTTTCCTTCCAAAAACAACTTCTCCAGTTGATTTCGTTCCTTTTCGACTCCATCTGATATTCCTTTTCTTCAAAACACTGAAATAGGCATAAAACAACAAATCTGGGCTAGGCCTCCGATTAATAGGTTAGTCCCAAAAATAATATAAAAGTGGATAATAAAGCCCAATATTGCCCAAAACAGTAGATAATATAGCATGGAGCAATCAAAAATTATAGATACGTTGGAGACGTATCAAGCATCCCCAAGCTTAATTCCTGCTTGTCCTCGAGTAGGTAAATGATAAAAAAAATTGATGTGGAATGCTAGTTGGCATAATTTCAATGTAATTCTTCTTAATTGTGGTATGAATATTCAGATCCATAAGATTCAAGACAAAAGTTCATATTGACGTAGAAATAATAATACTTCAAGCATACTAACAAAGCAATCATGTCTTCTCAAAATAACATGGCCAAAGAAGGTTATCCCTACAAAATCATATAGTCTGACTATGCTCCATCTTCACCATGAAAAATATTTAAATCATGCACAACCCCGATGACAAGCCAAGCAATTGTTTCATACTTTTGATGTTCTCAAACTTTTTCAATCTTCACACAATACATGAGCGTGAGCCATGGATATAGCACTATAGGTGGAATAGAGTGGTGGTTGTGGAGAAGGCAGAAAAGGGGGAAGATAGTCTCACATCAACTAGGCGTATCAACGGGCTATGGAGATGCCCATCAATAGATATTAATGTGAGTGAGTAGGGATTGCCATGCAACGGATGCACTAGAGCTATAAATGTATGAAAGCTCAACAAAAGAAACTAGTGGGTGTGCATCCAACTCGCTTGCTCATGAAGACCTAGGGCATTTTGAGGAAGCCCATCATTGGAATATACAAGCCAGGTTCTATAATGAAAGATTCCCACTAGTATATGAAAGTGACAACATAGGAGACTCTCTATCATGAAGATCATGGTGCTACTTTGAAGCACAAGTGTGGTAAAAGGATAGTAGCATTGTCCCTTCTCTCTTTTTCTCTCATTTTTTATTTTTTTTATTTTTTATATTTTTTTTTATTTGGGCCTTCTCTTTTTTTATGGCCTCTTTTTTATTTGGGCTTCTTTGGCCTCTTTTTTTCGTCCGGAGTCTCATCCCGACTTGTGGGGGAATCATAGTCTCCATCATCCTTTCCTCACTGGGACAATGCTCTAATAACGATGATCATCACACTTTTATTTACTTACAACTCGAGAATTACAACTCGATACTTAGAACAAGATATGACTCTATATGAATGCCTCCGGCGGTGTACCGGGATGTGCGATGATGCATGAGTGACATGTATGAAAGAATTATGAATGGTGGCTTTGCCACAAATACGATGTCAACTACATGATCATGCTAAGCAATATGACAATGATGAATGTGTCATGATGAACTAGATGGTGGAAAGTTGCATGGCAATATATCTCCGAATGGCTATGGAAATGCCATAATAGGTAGGTATGGTGGCTGTTTTGAGGAAGGTATATGGTGGGTTTATGGTACCGGCGAAAGTTGTGCGGTACTAGAGAGGCTAACAATGGTGGAAGGGTGAGAGTGCGTATAATCCATGGACTCAACATTAGTCATAAAGAACTCACATAATTATTGCAAAAATCTATTAGTTATCGAAACAAAGTACTACACGCATGCTCCTAGAGGGATAGATTGGTAGGAAAAGACCATTGCTCACCCCCGACCACCACTCATAAGGAAAACAATCAATAAATAAATCATGCTCCGAATTCATCACATAACGGTTCACCATACATGCATGCTACGGGAATCACAAACTTCAACACAAGTATTTCTCAAATTCACAACTACTCAACTAGCATGACTCTAATATCACCATCTCCATATCTCAAAACAATTATCAAGTATCAAACTTCTCATAGTATTCAACACACTCATAAGAGAATTTTATTATTCTTGAATACCTAGCATATTAGGATTTTAAGCAAATTACCATGCTATTTAAGACTCTCAAAATGATCTAAGTGAAACATGAGAGTTCATCTATTTATTCAAAATAAAACTACCACCATGCTCTAAAAGATATAAGTGAAGCACTAGAGCAAATGACAAACTACTCCGAAAGATATAAGTGAAGATCAATGAGTAGTCAAATAATTATGAAACTATGTGAAGGCTCTCTAACATTTAATAATTTCAGATCTTGGTATTTTATCCAAACATCAAGCAAAGCAAAATAAAATGACATTCTAAGAATAGCAAACATCATGTGAAGAAGCAAAAACTTAGGATCAACCGATACTAATCGATAATTGTTGAAGAAGAAAGGTGGGATGCCAACCGGGGCATCCCCAATCTTAGATGCTTGAGACTTCTTGAAATATTATCTTGGTATGCCTTGGGAATCCCCAATCTTGAGCTTTTGTGTCTCCTTAATTCCTCTCATATCACGGTCTCCCTAAATCTCAAAAGCTTCATCCACACAAAACTCAACAAGGACTCGTGAGATAAGTTAGTATAAACCATTGCCAAAACCTTATCATACTCTACTGTAGCAAATCACTAAAATTATTATTAAACATTGCATACTAAATGCCTCTGCATATTTAATATTCCTATCCTCAAATAGAATCATTAAAGAAGCAAACATATGCAAACAATGCAAACATAACAGCAATCTGCCTAAAAAGGATAGTCTGTAAAGAATATTGCAACATCCATACTTCCCTATCTCCAAAAATTATGAAATAAAATTCACACTGTATTAAATTTATCAGAGCTTAATATGCAAAAGGTTTCAACATTTTATCACATTCTGACTTTTCTAGGGAATTATTGCAACAGCGGTAAACTTTCTGTTTTCAGACAGCAACATGTATACTTGTAACATAGGCATAGTAAAGACTATCAATGCAACTTTTATTGAAATAAAAGATGCAAAACATTTTTCTAAATAACAGCAAGCAAATCCTAACAAAATAAATTGACGCTCCAAGCGAAACACATATCATGTGGCGAATAAAAATATAGCTCCAATTAAAGTTACCGATGAACGAAGACGAAAGAGGGGATGCCTTCCGGGGCATCCCCAAGCTTAGGCTCTTGGCTATCCTTGAATATTACATTGGGGTGCCTTGGAAATCCCCAAGCGTAGGCTCTTGCCACTCCTTATTCCATAGTCCATCAAATCCTTACCCAAAACTTGAAAACTTCACAACACAAAACTTAAAGTAGAAAACTCGTAAGCTCCGTTAGTATAAGAAAACAAAACACCACTTCAAGGTACTGTAATGAACTCATTCTTTATTTATATTGGTTTTAAACCTACTTTATTCCAACTTCTCTATGGTTTATAAACTATTTTACTAGCCATAGATTCATCAAAATAACCAAACAACACATCGAAAACAGAATCTGTCAAAAACAGAACAGTCTGTAGTAATCTGGATCAAACGTATACTTCTGGAACTCATAAAATTCTCAAATACATTTCTGGACCTGAGGAATTTATCTATTAATCATCTGCAAAAAGAATTAACTATATATCACTCTTCAAATAAAAATGGCAGCAATTCTCGTGAGCGCTAAAGTTTCTGTTTTTTACAGCAAGATCTACAAGACTATCCCCAAGTCTTCCCAAAGGTTCTACTTGGCAGAAACACTAATTAAAAGCATAAAACCACATCTAAACAGAGGCTAGATGAATTATTTATTACTAAACAGGAGAAAAAAGTAAGGAACAAAAATAAAATTGGGTTGCCTCCCAACAAGCGCTATCGTATAATGCCCCTAGCTAGGCATGATGATTTCAATGATGCTCACATAAAAGAAAAGAATTAAAATATAAAGAGAGCATCATGAAGAATATGACTAGCATATTTAAGTCTAACATACTTCCTATGCATAGGGATTTCGTGAGCAAACAACTTGTGGGAACAAGAATCAACTTGCATAGGAAGGTAAAACAAGGATAACTTCAAAATTTTAAGCACATAGAGAGGAAACTTGATATTATTGCAATTCTTACAAGCATAAGTTCCTCCCTCATAATAAGTTTCAGTAGCATCATGAATGAATTCAACAATATAACCAGCACCTAAAGCATTACTTTCATGATCTACAAGCATAGAAAATTTACTACTCTCCACATAAGCAAAATTCTTCTCATGAATAATAGTTGGAGCAAACTCAACAAAATAATTATCAAGTGAGGCATAATCCAATTGAAAACTAAAATCATGATGACAAGTTTCATGGATATAATTATTCTTTACAGCATACAAGTCATCATAATAAGCATCATAGATAGCAACTTTATTCTCATAATCAATTGGAACCTCTTCCGGAATAGTGGATTCATCACAAAATAAAGTCATGACCTCTCCGAAACCACTTTCTTCAACATAATCATCATAAATAGGAGGCATTGTATCATCATAATAAATTTGCTCATCAAAACTTGGGGGACAAAAAATATCATCTTCATCAAACGTAGCTTCCCCAAGCTTGTGGCTTTGCATATCATTAGCATCATGGATATTCAAGGAATTCATACTAATAACATTGCAATCATGCTCATCATTCAAATATTTAGTGCCAAACATTTTATAGATTTCTTCTTCTAGCACTTGAGCACAATTATCCTTTCCATCATACTCACGAAAGATATTAAAAAGGTGAAGCGTATGAGATAAACTTAATTTCATTTTTTATAGTTTTCTTTTATAAACTAAACTAGTGATAAAATAAGAAACTAAAAGACTCGATTGCAAGATCTAAAGATATACCTTCAAGCACTCACCTCCCCGGCAATGGCGCCAGAAAAGAGCTTGACGTCTACTACACAACCTTCTTCTTGTAGACGTTGTTGGGCCTCCAAGTGCAGAGGTTTGTAGGACAGTAGCAAATTTCCCTCAAGTGGATGACCTAAGGTTTATCAATCCGTAGGAGGCGTAGGATCAAGATGGTCTCTCTCAAGCAACCTTGCAACCAAATAACAAAGAGTCTCTTATGTCCCCAACACACCCAATACAATGGTAAATTGTATAGGTGCACTAGTTCGGCGAAGAGATGGTGATACAAGTGGTACATGGATAGTAGATAATAGTTTTTGTAATCTGAAATAATAAAACAGCAAGGTAGCAAGTGATAAAAGTGAGCGTAAACGGTATTGCAATGTGTTGAAACAAGGCCTAGGGTTCATACTTTCTCTAGTGTAAGTTCCCTCAACAATACTAACATAATTGGATCACATAACTATCCCTCAACATGCAACAAAGAGTCACTCCAAAGTCACTAATAGCGGAGAACGAATGAAGAGATTATGGTAGGGTACGAAACCACCTCAAAGTTATTCTTTCCAATCAATCCGTTGGGCTATTCCTATAAGTGTCACAAACAGCCCTGGAGTTCGTACTAGAATAACACCTTAAGACACAAATCAACCAAAACCCTAATGTCACCTAGATACTCCAATGTCACCTCAAGTATTTGTGGGTATGATTATATGATTTGCATCACACAATCTCAGATTCATCTATTCAACCAACACAAAGGACCTCAAAGAGTGCGCCAAAGTTCTACCGGAGAATCACGATGAAAACGTGTGCCAACCCCTATGCATAGGTTCCCAATGTCACGAAACCCGCAAGTTGGTCACCAAAACATACATCAAGTGGCATGTGATATCCCATTGTCACCACAGATATTCACGGCAAGACATACATCAAGTGTTCTCAAGTCTTTAAAGACTCAATCCGATAAGATTACTTCAAAGGCGAAACTCAATTCATTACAAGAGAGAAGAGGGGGAGGAGAAACATAAGATCCAACTATAATAGCAAAGCTCGTGATACATCAAGATTGTGCCAAATCAAGAACACAAGAGAGAGAGAGAGATCAAACACATAGCTACTGGTACATACCCTCAGCCCCGAGGGAGAACTACTCCCTCCCCGTCATGGAGAGCACCAGGATGATGAAGATGGCCACCGAAGAGGGATTGCCCCCTCCGGCAGGGTGCCGGAACGGGTGTAGATTGGTTTTCGGTGGCTGCTGAGGCTTCTGGCGGCGGAACTCCTGATCTAATGTGTGTTTTTGGGAGTTTTAGGGTATATGGAGTTATATAGGCAGAAGAAGCACGTCAGGGGAGCCACGGGGGGCCCACGAGGCAGGGGGCGCGCTCTAGGGGGGCGCCCCCACCCTCGTGGGTAGCTCCCGTATCTTCTGACATGGGGTCCAAGTCTATCAGGTGTGTTTCCTGCCAAAAATAACTTCTCCAGTTGATTTCGTTCCGTTTCGACTCCGTCTGATATTCCTTTTCTTCAAAACACTGAAATAGGCATAAAATAACAAATCTGGGTTGGGCCTCTGGTTAATAGGGTAGTCCCAAAAATAATATAAAAGTGGATAATAAAGCCCAATATTGCCCAAAACAGTAGATAATATAGCATGGAGCAATCAAAAATTATAGATACGTTGGAGACGTATCTTCCCACGATCATCCCCATGGACGCACCTACACCTCCAACGTCACCACTTGGACCAATGACAGGAGCCTGAGCCAAGGCTATCAAAGATAAGGTGAACCACTGCTCTCCGAACTTCCACTTCCCATGCATGAGAATTGGCTACTACACTCAACGGACAAGACGGTGAGGACGCCAAGTTCACGGAACAAGAAGAAGAACTGCTCGAAGTCCCCAGGCTCCGAACGACCGACAGACCCCAGACGTCCGACAACCTCCAGGCTCCGGAAGTCCGGCCCCCTCCGGACGACTGACTCTTCCACACCCGAGCCAAAACTACGGACTTCCGAAGCACTACGAACGACCGACGACCTCCAGGCTACGGACGTCTGACCCCGTCCGGACGTCCGACTGAAGTCCACCCGAGCCGAATCTACGGACGTCCGACAGGCACCGGACGTCCGGACCCTCACGAGCCTCCGGACGACCGGTGACTATCGGACGTCCAACGCCTGTGTGCTGTTTCGTGTTGGGCCGTAGCCCATGTACCCCTTCGCCCTCCTCTTTTGCACTAAGATTATAAATAGACCTCTCCCTCCTCCTTTCTAGGGTTAGCAAAGGATTAGCTCATATTTCGTGTGAGAGCTTTGCTCATCCACTTGGTTACCTTCTCCTCGGAGATTCGAGCCTCCTATGGAGAAGATCCCCCAAGCGGATTCAAGACCCCTCTTTAGGGAAGAACATCAAGACCTCCTCACGCAGAAGACCATTACCCTTGTATCGTCCTTAGTTGATCGTGTACCGTGTGAACTTTATGTATCCGAGGATCTAGCACATGTGTGACTTTCTTGTGTTGGTTTAGTGATTCTCTTATGTTTCCCTTGTGTTTTCCCTCTTTTTCCCCCTCGTGTTCTTCGTGTTCATCGCGGGATCTGCTCCTTTTGTGAAAGATCGGGCGATTAGTGTTCTACCCTACATTAGCCACCCAGCCGGAGCCTCTTCCCCGACGACGTCGTCCACAGCAACACCTCGACGTCCTTTATCCACCGTACCGGATGAGGATCCGTCGTCGATCTGGTCGTCCTGCCAGTTCAGCAACCTCGTCCTCCACCTCCAAGGAGCTGCCCCGACGTTCCCCTCGTCTTTTGCGCCACCTCCATTTCCACACCACCGTCTTCACCTGCACCACCGGAAGAGCATCATCATCACTATTTCCTTGGATGAAGCTGCGGCCTAATCGGTGCCACCAAAGGGTTGTACACTAATCACCGCATTTTCTTCTTGATTCGATCTCACAGTGCTGCCGGCGCTCGGTCCCGAGCCGACACGGCGCGGCTCCATCCAAGGCGGCGGCGCCGGCCACTTCCTCCATGATGTCGCTCCCTCAGCGGCGCATCCACATCTGTAGGAGCTGCTGCTGCTATAGCTCTCGCTCGCGCTGCTGCTCTGCTCTTGCTCTCGGTCCCCTGCCTGGTCTGCTGTTGCTCTCGCTCTTGCTCTTGCTTGCGATGCTGCTCCGATTTAGCTACACTTCAGTTGACTGAATCGACTTTTGGGTCAGTCAATTTTCACGAGGTGGGGGGGCTCGCTGGAGTTAAGGAAGAACCAGCCGCATCGGGGAGGGGGGCTCGACGGAGAGGTAC